>NC_041005.1:24303451-24671794 GCF_004193775.1 Glycine soja | reverse complement strand
TCTGCTGTCCTTTGCTTCGGGGAAGGAATGAGGATTCTTTTTTATAGGCCAAGGTTCAAAAAGGTCTAAGGTTGTGTTTCAATGGGGTCTTTTATCGTGGGAACCCAATCTTGATATCTGGGGCGAAACAAATTTGGGGTGTCAAGGTGTCGATTTCGGGCCGAACTTCCATATTATTCCATAAGGCACGCGTGACAATGATGATTTGAAAACAACATGCAAAATTAGTCATGGCTACAGCCAGGTGGGCACTCAAGCATCCCGTTTATGGCATTGTGATACTACGGTTGGGAATTTACACAAACAGACCCAACGTTTCCAAGTTATGTTCTTTCATCAGTTCAATGAATTCATCCATTCTTATCTCGGTTATTCCAGAAACTAAACTCTTAGCGTCAGTCCCTTGTTCCCAGAAGATACGTTTTCTCTTTACGAATGATTTATACTTCTTAACTATAACATGTCGACCTTCGCGGTCTTCCTTTCTTTTTCCTTTTTGTTTCATTTTTATATATTCACAAAATTATACACCTATGGTCCTCTATGAAGAAATTTTCTTTGTATATCTACACTCTTGTACATAACAAACTCTTTCTGTATATGCATTGGAACTCTCTCTCTTCACGTCACACGGTCAAACCCTATTTACATTCAAAGATCTTTTTCGTTTTTCTCCAACGCACACTTATGGTTCATACAAAAGTTTCTTTATATATACTCATTCACACACACAAGAATCCCTCTACACGTATTTTTTATAAAAAACCTTCTATGTACATTTTCCTTTTTCTTTATATACACAGACATTTTATTCACTACACTTCTCTCCTTTTTTATCATGATTTTGGTTCATTTTATTTTTAGGACGACGTTCCTAAATGAAAAAATTCTACGCGATTCCGGAATTTCTACAAACACTATTGACAACAACGAAACAAGTACTGACGTAACAACTGAAACGATATGTATGTACAAAACAAAAGTCAATCAACACGAAACAAACGTTAGTCCCTTAGTCAAACAAAAATAAGATGATATGTAACAGGAAAAAATGGAAACAAAAAAGAAATACGGATCAAGGGATCTCCCAATCATGTGGCTCCGCTCCCTCCTAAGAAATCAAGTAAATCGGTCATCTCCTCGTCCTCGCGGGCCTCATCTGCCTCGTCGAGAGCCTCTGCTGGTGCCTCTCCTGCCCGGGCCTCAGGCCAATCTCCGGGCCATGCGACCTCTGCCCTGAACTGATCCGGAGTAGGGCACGGAAAAGAAGTAAAACCCTGGCTCTGCAGGCTGAGGCTCAACTGGTAAAGACAATCATGGGTCTATACATGCGCCCGGTGGTTGGGCGCCTGTTGGCGAACCAAATGCCGCAAATACTGCTCCGTATCAAATGATTAAACTGGGCTAGCCTGATGAGGTGGCGGCGCGTCTGCGGCCTGCGGAGCATCCCCCTGGGCCTGTCTCTGCGTGCAATACTTCTCAATAAAAGCTCGGGTGATTGGCGGCCGAATCACCTTGCTAGGTGCGACGGGGACTCCGAACGACTGGCAGAGTCCTGTGATCAAAGAGGGAAACCCCAGGGCCCTGTTGGACTTATCCGGGTCCAGAGGGTGCCAGGTAGGCGCCATACCTGCAAATAGATAGACGGCATCAGCGATTAACTGAGCCACATGAATGCTCATCCGTGTCAGGATGGCGTACACCAGCTGACACTTCGACAGGGGGAGGTCGGAATTATGATCGCTGGGCTGGATGTTGCTGAGCAGCAAAGTCATCCAGATCTGAGTCAGGGTGGTCATGTTGGTGCGCATGATCCGCACCCGTCTTCCAGCAGCAGTCCGGGCAAAATCCTGCCCTGGTATACATAGCAACTGGGCGATGGCCTCTTCATCAAACCCGTCGGACCGGTTCCTCCTCTGGCCATACTCGCATTCCTGGCCCTCCTCCAGCACTAAAGGGTATCCCAGGAACTGGTTGAGAGCATCTGCATCGAACGGGATCCACTGACCCCTCACCCAGGATCACATATCTCGCACGCCCTCCTCTGTAGGCCAAGCATTGGCATAAAATTCGGGGACTATGTTTGGGTCGAACTTGGCCATGGGGGTAACCAGTGATGCCCACCGCCGGCGAACTATCTCCTCCTGGAAGTCAGTATACTCGTCGTCCCTGAGCTGGACACGTCGCTCCTGGAGAAATGACCATCCCTTGATGGCCTCGAAGCGCTGCTGGTGCTCAGCGCTCCTAAAATGGTGGCTGTCATATTCGGGAGCGGAACTGGTTCCTTTAGCCGCTTTATCCTTCCTGGATCTCTTTGAGGCAAGCTTCCTTGGGGCCATTTCCTGCGAAAGCCAACATTTGGAAGTTAGTTTTACAAGATAATGCTTATCTTAACGCAAAAAATGTCATGCTAATCCCTCTGATTTTAGAACAAACTCATGTAATATATTTATGCACACGTGTACGTGTGGAATATCCTACCATTTATATCAACATAGAGGCCATCCAACACATTCTAATTGTCACACACATATATGCATTTGAAAAGAACATACATTCTTACGCTCAAGGCATTGCGTCAAAATTCATACCTAATTTATATCCTAAACATTTGCTATTACAAACTACCTACATATATTTGAAATATATATCATACAAATTTTTAGTGTTTCACTCACATTTATTCATATTGGCAAGCTATTTACATTATGCACACACTTGCATTCAAAAGGGAATTCCGTGCTATCATACATTCATTTAGGAAGCGACCTCAATATTCATTCACCCTTTGCAAAGAATATCATGCCCTTTTTATTTACCTATATATACATACTATTGCAAGGTGTTTTTCATATTACTTAGGTGCAAAGTACCAAACATGGGGCAGCCCAAATTCGAGCAAAAACTCTCACAAGCAGGTCCTAATTTTCATGCTTTTCTAATTCTAAAACCAAAATTTGGATTCCTAGCCATGAGTATGTCTTCTTGCATTGAAGCTAAAAAGTTTGGGTTCCTAAGCTTGAAATTGCATTCGGGCACCTATTTTGAATCTCCTATGCTGTCTCTACATATATAAAACAGTCCCACCATCCCAGTTTCGCAAAATCATATTCATATATCATTGGGGCATTTCACCGAGCACTTGGGGGGCGCACGTTTGGACACAAATTGCAAGAGAATGGGGACAATGTGGCATGACCCATTGCTTCAGAATACAACATAGGCCTAATGCCTTCTCACACAAACCCTCAACTCAACAAAACAAGCATGGATTCAGATGCGAATTGCTTCACGAATTTTGCAAAAAATGAGCAACTAAGGCACCAAAACACATCAATGGAGAGCCAAATAACCAAGGGAAATTGCACTTACTTGTGGGGAGTGAATTAAAGCGTGAAAAGGGAAGCAAAAACTCAACAATGGAAGCTTGGGGGCTGCTGTTCTCGTAGTTCCCGTGAGCTTGGGGGGGTTTTTGAAGTGAAGGGGAAGAGTTTTGGGTGAAGAAAACGTTCCCCCTCCACCCCTTTATATTTTCGTACAGGGGTTGCTCGCCCAGGCGAGCTAACCTGTACTTTTTTTTTTTTGAGAAACATTAACCATGCCTCCCCCCCTTACGGGTTAGCGTTTGCCTACTCAAACCCACTTAAGTTAGAATCAGGCGTCGATTACTTTATTTAAAACAAATAATAGTAATAAAATATTGTGAATTCAAAGGATACTGGGCTGCCATGCAGCGACGTTCTCTGCTTGTCTAGCGCCGGGAAGGGACAACAGTCGGCCGTGACCCTATCCTCCATTTGCCTCCATCCCTAAGTACCTGCAAGTAGGAGACAAACAATACGCGGCCAATCGTGACCGGCCATTGTCTTACCTTGGTTGATTTCTGCCATTGACTTGTCTTGACTTCTGACCGTGGCCTGAGACGATTCTGCTCCATGCTACCACAAGATATGCATGTGCATGTGCATGTATGAATGTTTCTAATGTGATGATTTTCTTAGTGAAGGCTGGTTAAATTCAATTTTAAATAAGCGTTTGGGGCACCCCATGAACCGAGCGAAGAGGGCTTAGGTTATAACAAACAAAAACACAAGGTTTGAAAACAAAGGGAGGACTGAAACCTCGCCCATCTTTTCTTTTCAAAGAAACGAGACAAATACAGGGAATAGGAATCCCTAGAGGAACCCAAGAAGAACGAGAAAAAACTCAGAAATAAAAACATGGAACGGTCCTCTCGATTTCCCCAGACTTCAAGCGTAATATCGTTTAACTACATCGGAGTTCACGGGCGAGGGCAGCTCCTCGCCATCCATGTGGGTGAGTATCAGAGCACCCCCAGAAAAAGCTCTTTTCACCATGAAAGGTCCTTCATAATTCGGGGCCCACTTGCCTCGATTATCCTTAACAGCGTGGGACATCTTCTTCAGCACGAGGTCCCCCTCGTTGAACTTGCGCGGACGTACCTTCTTGTCGAATGCGTTCTTTATCCTTCGTTGATATAGACGCCCATGGCTCATGGCTGCTAGACGCTTACCTTCAATAAGGTTAAGTTGGTCGTAGCGTGCTTGAGCCCATTCTGACTCTTCTAGGCCTGATTCCGCTATTATCCTCTGAGAAGGAACCTCCACCTCAAATGGGAGTACTGCTTCCATCCCATAAACCAAAGAATACGGCGTTGCCCCAGTAGAAGTTCGTACCGAGGTTCTATATCCGTGCAGGGCAAAAGGCAACATCTCATGCCAATCTTTGTATGACACTGTCATCTTTTGAACAATCTTCTTAATATTTTTATTCGCAGCCTCTACAGCCCCATTCATCTTCGGCCGATAAGGGGTGGAGTTATGATGCTGGATCATGAAATCCTCGCACATTTCCTGCATCATCTTGTTGTTCAGATTGGTGCCATTGTTAGTAATGATTTTCCTAGGGAGTCCGTATCGACAAATCAGCTCCCTCTTGATGAATCTGACTACCACACTCCTCGTGACATTAGTATAAGAAGTCGTTTCGACCCATTTGGTGAAGTAATCTATCGCCACAAGAATGAAGCGGTGACCATTCGATGCTTTAGGTTTGATGGCCCCAATGACATCTATTCCCCACATGGAAAAAGGCCAAGGAGCGGACATAACATTCAGAGGATGTGGCGGAACATTGACATTGTCCGCGTACACCTGACATTTATGACACTTCCTTACATGAGCGCAACAATCGCTTTCCATAGTGAGCCAGTAATATCCGGCCCTAAGGATCTTTCTGGCCATAGCATGCCCATTGGCATATGTCCCAAATGAACCCTCATGGATCTCCTCAATCATGAAGTTCGCCTCTTTGGCATCTATGCATCGTAGGAGGGTCATGTCTTGGTTTCGTTAGTACAAGATGGTACCACTTACAAAGAAACTAGTAGCCAATCTCCTCAATGTCCTTTTGTCATTGTCAGAAATCCCTGGTGGGTATTCTTTGTTCTCGACATATTGTTTGATGTCGAAATACCACGGTTTCCCATCCCGTTCTTCCTCTATTGCATAACAATATGCCGGCCTGCCCTGAGATTTGAATTCGATGTACGGCAAATCCCCGTGTGGGGCAAGTTGAAACATGGATGCCAGGGTGGCTAATGCATCAGCCATTTGATTCTCTTCCCGAGGTATGTGGTGGAAAGAAATGTCGTCAAAGTACTTGGCTAACCTCAAGATGTGAGTTTGATAGGGTATTGTCATACCCTAATTTCGTCCGGGGATTATTACTTGATGACATGCAACCTTTGGTTAGCCACTTTGAGATACTTGGCGTCCTTTGTTGCACAATAAATGAAGTCCCGAGACGTGTCAGAAATCAAAAGGAAGCAGGCTTGCGCGATCCGTGAAATTCCGTAATGTGGCGGAAATCGAAAAGAGGTGTTTTTGCGCAATCCGCGAGTTTCCGTAACTTCTTCGAAAGCCAAAAAAGAGTAAATACATAATCCGTAAGGATTCGTAACCTTGCGGAAGGAAAATAAGTATCGTTACGAAATTCGTAAAGTTTCATAACGATACGGAAAAAGAATTACCAAAAAAATAGATGGGGGTGCATTTAGTAAAAAGGGGGGTACGAATAGCAATCTGGCCCACTTGGGCCTTCCAGATCCTTCCTCCAGAAGGTTGGTGCTTCTGGAGGAAGCAACCTTGCTCGCCTGGGCGAGCTGGGTGGCAAGCTTCTCCCCTATTTTGCTATAAATAGGGGGAGAAGTGAAGAAGAAAAGGGTTCAGCCTTCTTGGCACTTCTCTCTCTCTCGAAATTGCTGAGGAAAATTATTTCCGTGAAGAAAATCCAAGCCGAGGCGCTTCTGTAACGTTTCCGTGAGTAATTACGCGAAGATTCTTGACCGTTCTTCAACATTCATCGTTCGTTCTTCGTTTTCTTCAGTCTTCAACGGGTAAGTACTTCAAACCGAGCTTTTCAATTCATTCTATGTACCCGTGGTGGTCCACATTTTGTTTCATGTATTTTTATTCTCGTTTTCATTTGCTTTTTATACCCCCTTTTGACGTGCTTAAGCCATTTACTTAAGTCATTTCTCGCCTAATCTAAAAATAAAATAAATTCCCACCGATCATTTGAATTGTATCATCCGTTAATTTCTGTTAAAATGAATTCCGACCGTTTGGTCGTGCCGTAACCACGTTGGAAATCAAAAAAGAGGTAAAATAATAATATAATAATCAAAAAATACCCTTTTAGTAAAATAAAGCGAAAAATCAATCGGACGTTTTCTCTTTGGGATTTCTCATTCTTAATTGAATTGACTGATAACTAAAGTGAAACTAAGGCTAAAATCAAACTCGCCTAGTCAAGCTCGTCCACAAAAATAGGTTTTTGAAAGTTTATCATTTCAGTTTCTTACTAAGTAAAAAGGATCACTTTTTAGGTCCAACGCCTTAAAATGATCACCCCTCAAGTAAAAAATCAATCACTTGATTCACGCATAAAAAAGAACTACGTAGGTCTGATTTCCTCTTCGATGGAGGATACGTAGGAGCAAAAGCCCCGCTTTTGTCGACCTCAAAAAATAAAAAGAAATAAAAGTTAAGGTAATACAATTTCCACAATTCTAAAAAATAGGCTGTTGTCCTTTGAGACAAACGTGAGAGGTGCTAATACCTTCCTCAAGCGTAAATACAACTCCCGAACTTAGAATTTTCATTTTGACCGGTTTCCTTCGGTTTTTCCGACGTTTTCCACAAATAAACGTTGGTGGCGACTCCGCGCACCTTTCCTCCTTTGGAAAGCACACCCGTGAGCCTCGCCTTCGCTCGCCCGCAAAAAGGCACGTTGCGACAGTTGGCGACTCCACTGGGGAACTGTTTTTGTGAGTTAGGCCTATTTTAAGGAATTGTGGATTTGTGAAACTTCGTGTGTGCATTTGTTGAATTGTGTAAAATGTAAATAACTGTTGTCTATTTCGCATTCTTTACACTGCATTCTAAGCACCCACGGGTTTGAGTAAAAAAAGGGGCCCTATACCCGGGTTCATGGGAATTTAAGGAGTGGAGGTGAATCTATCATCATGCTAGGTCTCCGACTTGCTTGATAATAGTGAAACCTAGTCTAGAGCTTTCTCTCTTTATAATGTGTTGTTGCTGGTATTCCATACCACCACAATATTATTATCTTGAGTGATGATACCTCTAGAAAACGGCCGTGTGAGTTATAAATTATTGGGAAGTAGTTATTAGAGACCCCTAGATATTGTCCTATAGGTTCCCAAATAGGGGCAAAGAGCAAACATGCTCTGTGTCTTTCGTTCTCATGCATTTTTTGGTTTATAGTTTTTGCTAGTGATATTTGGTTTCTTTAGAGTAATACGTAACCTTTTTAATGCTACGTCGAGGTGCCATCATGCCCAAGCGTAGCATTAAAATTGGGTCTCTGCGGTCTCGTATGTATGAATTACCCTTTATCTTGTTTTCTTTCCGTTTCATGCATACGCATTACATCATTCATGTCGGAGTCTTGATCCACCCCCTTTTTAGGTAAATGATGGGGACAAATCCAAATGGCAAAAGGTTTTATCAAGTCAAGGTTAAAGGTCTAGATGTCACTAGCCTCAAGGAATTGGGACGATTGATGGGACCCCTCCAAAGGCAAGCCTTCCGCAAAGATTACGGGAAGATTCTAGATTTGACCATAGCGGAGGTATTTACGGAAGCTGTTGTATCCCTCGCCCAATACTATGACCAGTCGTTGAGGTGTTTCACGTTAGGGGACTTTCAAATGGTGCCAACTATTGAAGAGTTTGAAGAGATATTAGGATGCCCTCTCGGGGGGAGAAAACCGTATCTTTTCTCCGGCTTTCTTCCTTCCTTGAGCAAGATTGCGGTTGTGATTGGAGATTCAGCAAAAGAGTTGGATCGCATGAAGAAAATTTGGAACGGCGTAGTGGGCCTGCCTCGGAAATACTTGGAAGGCAAGGCAAGGGATATGGCGAGCCAAGAGAAGTGGGGCCCGTTTGCGGATATTTTAGCTTTTCTGATTTTTGGGGTTGTCCTCTTTCCGAACATTAACGGTTTGTTAGACTTAGCCGCCATTGATGCTTTCCTCGCATATCACCATAGCAAGGAAAGTCCAGTGGTGGCTATCTTGGCAGATTTGTTTGACACCTTTGACCGGAGGTGTGGGAGAAACAGTGCACGGATTGTCTGTTGTTTACCCGCTCTCTGTGTGTGGTTGATTTCACACCTATTCCGACAAGACACGAGACACCCGTGTCCACTTCAAAGCTATCGCTCATGCGCCGAAAAAGGAAGAGTCGATTGGGACCAACATTTGGTTGGGGTAGAGGGTAACACGATCAATTGGTTTCCTCGTTGGAAGGAAGGCAAGGAAGGAGTTCTTTTCTCGTGTGGGGACTACCCTAATGTTCCACTGATAGGGACTAGGGGTTGTATTAATTATAATCCCGCACTCGCCATAAGACAGCTAGGGTATCCCATGAGGGGAGCGCCAACCGAAGAAAGTCTCTCGCCTTTCCTTGTGAGGGATCTAGGCGCGCAAGGTCTCAAGGTTATACAAAGAATCCACAAGGCGTGGAGGAGTCCGTTGAGGAAAGACAAGGAGCTTAGAGGCATCCGAAATGGCGTCATCGGAGGTTATCATGGATGGCTAAGAATTCATACGCGAGGGTTAGATTGGCTCTCCGAATTGAAAGTTATCGATGAGGAGAACTTCGAAACTCCGGAGGAAGATGAACAAGTCCGAGCTCTAAAATTAGAGCTAGGGAAGGCGAGACTCGCCAAAGAGAAGTTCAAATCAGCTGCTACACACATCCGGAAAGAGTGCCCGCAAGGAGGAATATGGCCGAGAGAAATTCCGAGGAGCATTGTGGGGTAGCAACAATGAGCTCAAGCTCCGAAGAGAGGAGGGAGATCGGTCACGGGTGCATGGCATGATCTTAAAAGAAGAGTTAGTTGCTTGCGCGAGGTCCAAAAGGAGTTTGGCTCAACACTTGGAAGCCACGGAGCAAAGCATGCTAGCTATCATAGGGCAATACAAGGAAGAATTGAACCAGTCCATGGCCCATGAACAAAAGCTAGTGGAGGATTTTGCACAAGTGTATGCCGAAAAAGAAGCAAGGGGGAGGGTGATTGATGCACTGCATCAAGAAGCGACTATGTGGATGGATAGGTTCGCCTTGACCTTGAATGGAAGTCAAGACCTCCCGCGTCTATTAGCCAAAGCAAAAGCCATGGCCTAAGTGTGTACTGCCCTCGAGGAGATTCATGGGCTAATCAATTACTGTCAACACATGATAGATTTGATGGCCCATATAATTAGGAATCATTAAGTTCTCTTGTAACACCTTTTGTATAATCTTGGCTAGATGAAAGCTTTGTTCTTTTTATAAAATGAGAAGTTCTGAACTCATCATGTTATCTAAAAAACCTTGGGGTGGATCCAAGTGCTCCGATCATCCATTTGCATACTCATGTTTTGGTGGCATACTCACCGTTGTTTATTTCTTTAGGAATTTCATCATAACTAAGAAAACACCAAGGCACCCCTATAACACTCGATCCAGAAAAATGGATAATGAAGAGGGTGTGCAGGAACAGATGAAGGCCGATCTATCGGCCTTAAAAGATCAAATGGCTTCCATCTCGGAGGTCATGTTAAAACTCCAGAAAACCATAGAGGATAAAGCCACGACAACCGCCTCCAGTACAGTTAGGGAAGCGGAGCCGGTGCTGCAGCCCGCCTTGAATCCGGGCCTAGACAGAAACACGGCCGTGTTCGGTCGAAGGTATAGTCCGCAAGCTTATCCTTATGGACTCCCTCCGGACTTCACCCCCCGTGCCACCCCGAAAGATTTAAGCCAAGCCCCTACTTTCGAGGGGCAACTCCCACCTTATGAAGACTATCCCGGGCAAGACGATGGGGAAGGAGATACCCATCTTGGCCCCCTGCTCCACCTCAAAGATCCGTCCCCACATGAACTACCCCAACTGAACATAGTCCGCCATATCCTGGCCTCACCCACACCCGTAAAAGGATCTGTTCCCTTTGCGGAAGATAAGGGAAAGATTGAGGCGCTTGAAGAGAGGTTAAGAGCAGTCGAGGGCCTTGGCAATTACCCATTCTCGGATTTGGCAGATTTATGTCTTGTGCCCAACATCGTCATCCCTCCCAAGTTCAAAGTACCAGACTTTGATAAGTACAAAGGGACGACATGTCCAAAAGGGCATCTCCGGATGTATTGCCGGAAGATGGGGGCGTATTCCGCAGACGAAAAGTTGTTGGTCCATTTCTTTCAAGACAGCTTGGCCGGAGCAGCAGTGGCCTGGTATACCAATCTGGAAGCTTCCCAGATCCGATCATGGAAGGACTTGGCAACTGCTTTCATTTGGCAATACCAGTACAATACGGACATGGCTCCTGATCGGAACCAGCTTCAGGGTATGACTAAATGAGAGCATGAGTCCATTAAGGAATATGCCCAAAGATGGAGAGATCTCGCAGCCCAAGTCGTACCGCACATGACGGAGAGGGAGATGATCACAATTATGGTAGATACGTTACCCACGTTCTACTATGAAAAGCTGATAGGCTACATGCCAGCTAACTTTGCGGATCTCGTCTCGCCGGAGAAAGGATTGAATCCGGACTATGAAAAGGCAAGTTCGAATATGCTACCAATATGGCCCCCAACAACAACAGAAGAGCCCCAATAGTGGGCGCGAGGAAAAAGGAAGGAGATGCCCACGTGGTCACCACTGCCCCAACATGGATGAAAGCACCCCAAAATATCCAAAGCTCATACCAGCCCAATCCCCCAAATTTTTTAATCCGAGCCGGGAATTCCCTCCCGACTCAAGTGAAAGGACCACCCGCAACAGAAAGAGCACCGGCCCAACGTACAGCTCCAGCCGCACCCCGGCTAGTTAATAATACAGCCCCTGGCGCGACCTATAAATATGCACAGCACCCGTCCCCGAAAGACAACTTCCCTCCTATTCCCATCGCATACTCCGAGTTATGGCCTTCATTATTGGAGAATCATTTGGTGGTGGCCATACCTGGGAAGGTTCTCCAGCCACCCTACCCCAAGTGGTATGACCTGGGTGCCAAGTGTGTGTACCATAGTGGAGTTCCCGGCTGGCTATCGTTTCAGGAGGAAGGCCCAAATGTTAAAACCAACCCGCTAGCTAGTCATGGAGGGGCTAGCGTGAATGCCGTCAAAGAGGATGGGCCATCGCGGGCAAAGAGATTAGGAGACGTAGCTACTTCTAGACGCTTCATCTATCAATCACTGCAAGCGGCGTGCATGGTCTCACGTGGTGGAGGCGAAAGGGACGAATGTTTACTTCACCTCGGGGAGTCGCACGACATGGAAACCTGTCCCGCGGCAGAAGAATTGCTTCAGTGGCTCATGGACTGGAGGCAGCTTGAAGTGTCCATAGGAGGGAGGGAAGAACCACAAATTTGCATGCAGTCGGAAGAGAAGAAGGTTCCTCTAACCCCCAAGGCCCTAGTAATATGTTTTACTAGGAAAGGGACCGGCTCCACACCCATATACCCCCGGACGGCGCCCAAGCCAACGCCATTTGCATATCAAAGTAATAAGGTCGTTCCGTGGAAGTATACCCCTCCCACGTCCAGCGAAAGAGTTGCAACCGAAGTTGACTCCCTATCAGCTAAGGTAACCAACATCACCAACCTCAGTGGCGTAACCCGTAGTGGTCGAGTGTTCGCTTCCACTCACCAGGCAGAATTGCCCTCTAAAGGGAAAGCACCCATGGTTCCAGAGTCCACAGATATAGCCACCCCCTCGAAAGAAGTAGATCCTCCAGTGGTAAGAGGGGCCGAAAAGAAAGAGGGACTTCAAGGAAAAACAGTGACTTTGGAAGAGGCCCATGAGTTCCTCCGCCTCATCCAACAAAGCGAGTTTAAGGTAGTCGAGCAACTGAATAAAACTCCAGCAAGGATCTCCTTGCTTGAACTACTTATAAACTCCGAGCCTCATCGTGCGTTGTTGATTAAGGTCCTTAACGATGCCCATGTAGCACATGATATCTTAGTGGAGGGTTTCGAAGGCATCGTTAATCATATAACCACCAACAACTACATCGCGTTTGCGAAAGAAGAGATTCCCGTTGAGGGGAGAGGACACAACAAGGCTCTACATGTGTCGGTGAGATGTATGGACCATGTTGTCGCAAAGGTACTTATTGACAATGGATCGAGTTTAAATGTAATGCCTAAGACCACTTTGGAAAAGCTTCCTTTTAGTGCGTCACGTTTAAAACCGAGCTCAATGGTGGTGCGAGCCTTTGATGGTACTCGGCGGGAAGTAATGGGGGAAATCGACATTCCCATTCAGATAGGCCCCCACACTTGCAATGTGGTGTTTCAAGTAATGGATATAAATCCCGCCTATAGCTGCCTCTTGGGAAGACTGTGGATTCATGCCCTGGGAGTGGTCCCTTCAACGCTTCACCAAAAATTGAAGTTCGCAGTGGGTGGACTTTTAGTGATAGTGTCGGGTGAAGAGGATATGTTAGTGAGCTGCCCCTCCTCCGCACCGTACGTAGAAGCAGCAGAAGAATCATTGGAAACGGCTTTCCAATCCTTTGAGGTGGTGAGCTGCGCCTCGGTGGAACCAAGTCCGTCGCTACCTTCTCTCTCCAACGCGGCCATAATGGTGGCACGTGTTATGCTCAGGAACGGATTTGAGCCCGGAATGGGTCTAGGCAAGGATTGCCTCGGGAATGCCGACGTGGTCGATATCAAGGGAAATCCATACAAGTATGGATTAGGGTACGAACCCGGGATGCCGGGGAGGAGGAACATGCCGTCAAGATTTCGGGCAGATAGGGTATGTCCCGGTCGTATTAGCCAGTGTTTCACCAGCGCTGGAATGGTGTCCGAAGAGGAGGTGGCCACAATAGAAGAGGAGTTCCCTCAAGACCCACCAAGTTTTGTGCAACCATGCCACCCCGATTCCCAAGTGGGGAACTGGCGCGTGATAAGCCAATCAGAAGTCTGTACCGCTTATTCAATGTAATTAGAGCCTATAGATTTTCGTTCTCTTTTGTTTTGTGAAACCTACCTTATTAAATAAACAAAGAGATCTTGTTTCATCTGTTCTTGCAGTACCACCCTTTCTCATATCATTTTGCATGTTTTTTGTTTCTTTTGCCTTGTTTGGTATAGATATGAGGGTCGATTCTTTGAGGATCCTAACAACGAGGGTTTGACAATCGATTTCGATCGAGATATAAGCCAAACGATAAATGATGAAGAGGAAGAGGACGTCCTGTCACCAGAGTTGGAGAGGTTGGTCGCTCGGGAAGAACGTGAAATGAAGCCTCACTAAGAAGAAACCGAATTGGTAAACTTGGGGACCACGGAGGAAAAGAAAGAAGTAAAGGTAGGAACCGGTATGACCGCGCCTATCCGTCAAGACTTGATAACCCTTCTTCAAGAGTATCAAGATGTCTTTGCATGGTCATATCAAGACATGCCCGGTCTCGATTCCGACATTGTGCAGCATAAGTTGCCTTTGAATCCTGGGTCTTCTCCGGTTAAGCAAAAGTTACGAAGAATGAAACCCGAGATGTATTTTAAAATTATAGAAGAAGTAAGGAAGCAGTTTGATGCAGGATTCTTAGCTTTGGCGCGGTACCCGGAATGGGTGGCCAACATTGTCCCGGTTCCGAAAAAGGACGGCAAGGTTCGAATGTGTGTAGACTACCGGGACTTGAACCGGGCCAGTCCAAAAGACAATTTTCCCCTGCCACACATTGACATATTGGTAGATAATACAGCCAAATTTGCCCTTTTCTCATTTATGGATGGTTTCTCGGGGTATAATCAAATAAAGATGGCACCCGAAGATGTAGAGAAGACCACTTTCGTCACCCTATGGGGGACATTCTGCTATAAAGTGATGGCCTTCGGGCTGAAAAATGCTGGGGCAACCTATCCGCGTGCCATGGTGGCGTTGTTCCATGACATGATGCATAAGGAAATAGAGGTCTACGTAGATGACATGATTGCTATGTCTCGGACTGAGGACGAACACCTTGTCAATCTGCGTAAGCTGTTTGGAAGGTTGCGGAAATACCAATTAAAACTAAACCCAACCAAATGCACCTTTGGGGTGAAGTCGGGGAAGCTGCTAGGATTTATCGTAAGTCAGAAAGGGATAGAGATAGATCCCGAGAAAGTAAAGGCCATCCTTGAAATGCCAGAACCACGCACGGAGAAGCAGGTTTGGGGGTTTTTAGGCAGGTTGAATTATATCGCGAGATTTATCTCGCAACTCACCCCTACCTGTGAGCCCATTTTTAAGCTATTACGTAAGAACCAGGCGGTCCTATGGAATAGTGACTGCCAAGAGGCCTTCGAGAAGATCAAACAGAGTCTCGCGAATCCCCCGGTGCTCATGCCACCAGTAACAGGAAGACCTCTTTTCCTGTACATGACCGTGTTGGACGAGTCTATGGGGTGCGTGTTGGGTCATAATGATGATTCTAGGAAAAAGGAGCAAGCCATCTACTATCTGAGCAAGAAGTTTACCGCATGTGAGATGAATTACTCAATGCTGGAAAGGACATGTTGTGCTCTGGTATGTGCAAATATGTGCAAGATGTAATTAGCTTTCCAATATGCATATAAATAAATAGGAGTGAAACAGTAAAGATTTGTATGGTGTACTTCAAATGTATGTAAGTAGTTTAGGATAGCAAATGTTTAGGATATAAATTAGGTGTAAAGTTGGACGCAACACTTTGAGCATAAAAGTGTGTTTTCTTTTTAGAATGTATATAGGTGTATGGCAATTAGAATATATTGGATGTTCTTGTATGTTGACATGGGTAATAGGATATTTTCTACACATGCGCGTGTGCATAAATGGATTACATGAGTTTGGTCTAAATCAGAGGGGCTAGCACGACATATTTGCGTTAATATAAGCATTATCTTGTAAAACTAACTTCTAAATGTTTGTTCTCGCAGGAAATGGCCCCGAGGAAACTTGCCTCAAAGAGATCCAGGAAGGATAAAGCGGCCGAAGGAACTAGTTCCGCTCCCGAGTATGATAGTCACCGCTTTAGGAGCGCTGAACACCAGCAGCGCTTCGAGGCCATCAAGGGATGGTCATTTCTCCGGGAGCGACGCGTCCAGCTCTGGGACGATGAGTATACCGATTTCCAGGAGGAGATAGTTCGCCGGGGGTGGGCATCACTGGTTACCCCCATGGCCAAGTTCGATCCAGACATAGTCCTCGAATTTTATGCCAATGCTTGGCCTACAGAGGAAGGCGTCCGAGATATGAGGTCCTGGGTGAGGGGTCAGCGGATCCCGTTTGATGCAGATGTTATCGGCCAGCTCCTGGGATATCCTTTACTACTGGAAGAGGGCCAGGAGTGCGAGTATGGCCAGAGGAGGAACCAGTCCGATGGGTTCGATGAGGAGGCCATCGCCCAGTTGCTATGTATACCGGGGCAGGATTTTGCCCGGACTGCTGCCGGGAGACAGGTGCGGATCATGCGCACCAACATGAGCACCCTGACTCAGATCTGGATGACTTTGCTGCTCAGCAACATCCAACCCAACGACCATAATTCCGACCTCCCCCTGCCGAAGTGTCAGCTGGTGTACGCCATCCTGACGCGGATGAGCATTCATGTGGCTCAGTTAATCACTGATGCCATCTATATATTTGCAGGTATGGCGCCTACCAGGCACCCTCTGGACTTGGATAAGTTCAACAGGGCCCTGGGATTTCCCGCCTTGATCACAGGACTCTGCCAGTCGTTCGGAGTCCCTGTCGCACCTAGCAAGGTGATTCGGCCGCCCATCACCCGAGCTTTTATTGAGAAGTATTGCACACAGAGACAGGCCCAGGGGGATGCTCTGCAGGCCGCAGACGCGCCGCCACCTCATCAGGCTGGTCCAGCCGGATCGTTTGATACGGAGCAGTATTTGCGGCATTTGGTTTGCTAGTAGGCGGCCAACCACCGGGCACATGTACAGACCCATGATTGTCTTTATCAGATGAGTCTCTGCCTGCAGAGCCAGGGCTTTACTTCTTTTCAGTGCCCTTCCCCGGACCACTTCAGGGTAGAGGTCGCATGGCCTGGAGATTGGCCTAAGGCCCAGGCAGGAGAGGCACAGGCAGAGGCTCCCGACGAGGCAGATGAGGCCCGCGAGGACGAGGAGATGACCGATTTACTTGATTTCTTAGGAGGGAGCGGGGCCACGTGATTGGGAGATCCCTTGATCCATATTTCTTTTTGTTTCCATTTGTTTTTTTTCTGTTACATATCATCTTATTTTATGTTTGACTAAGGGACTAACGTTTGTTTCATGTTTTGACTTTTGTTTTGTACATACATATCGTTTGAGTTGTTACGTCGGTACTTGTTTCATTGTTATCAATAGTGTTTGTTGGAATTCCGGAACCGTGTAGAGTTTTTCATTTAGGAACGTCGTCTTAAAAACAAAATGAACCAAAAATCCTAATAAAAAGAAAGGAGCGTTGTGAATAAAAGTCATGTTTGTAAAGAAAAGAAAAAGGTTTTTATTTATACATGTATGAAAAAGGAAAATGTGTATAGAAGGTTTTTGTGTGTAAATGATGCGTGGAAAGGAATTCTTGTGTGTGTGAGCAACGAGTGTATATGAAGAAACTGTTGTGTGAACTATAAGTGTGTGTTGGGAAAAATGAAAAATCTTTGAATGTAAATAGGGTTTGTATATAGACCGTGTGACGTAAAGAGAAGAGTTCTAATGCGTGTACAGAAAAAGTTTGTCATGTATAAAAATATAGATGTACAAAGAAAGGTTATCCTCATAAAGGACCACATGTGTATAGTTTTGGTGAACATATATAAAAATAAAACAAAAAGTAAAGAGAAAGAAAGACCGCGAAGGTCGACATGTTATAGTTAAGAAGTATAAATCATTCGTAAAGAGCAAACGCATCTTCTGGAAACAAGGGACTGATGCTAAGAGTTTATTTTCCAGAATGAACCGAGATAAGGATGGATGAATTCATTGAACTGATGAAAGAACATAACTTGGAAACGTTGGGTCTGTCTGTGTAAATTCCCAACCATAGTATCACAATGCCATAAACGGGATGCTTGAGTGCCCACCTAGCTGTAGCCATGACGAATTTTGCACGTTTTCAAATCATCATTGTCACGTGTGCCTTATGGAATAATATGGAAGTTCGGCCCGAAATCGACACCTTGACACCCAAATTTGTTTCGCCCCAGATATCGAGATTGGGGTTCCCGCGATAAAAGACCCCATTGAAACACAACCTTAGACTTTTTTGAACCTTGGCCTGTAAAAAAGGAATCCTCATTCTTTCCCCCGAAGCAAAGGATAGCGGAATCTCCTCAAGGGAGAGCAAATAGAATGCTAAACCTGATTTCCCAACGAAAGGGATGGGGAAGGAAAAGTGAAAAGAAAGAGAAGGAAGAAATGGAAAGAAAAAAAAAAGAAAAATAAAAATAAAGAAAAGAACAGAAGAAAGGAAAGAAGGATTCCCGATCAAGGATGGAAAAGAAGTGAAAAAGAAAAAAAAAAAGCAATTCTCGATCAATGAAAGAAAGAGGACAGAAATTCTTCAAAGCCAGATTACCACTCAGAATCATTCTTGACTGGCGATATCCCACCCCACTTGAACAAAGAGGAAAAGACCGAAACACCCAGCTTCCTCTCCAAAAAACACTATCCTCGAGAAAATCCTATTGGTCCGTGATCGTACGTTTGATCTTTGATTCGATAGGAAGTCGTGTGCAAAATAGAGTCACGGCACAATTATGGTTTGGGAATAGGATAAAACACTTGCCTTGTGAGTTTTATACACTATGAGTGATTTATTTTCAGCTTAGCCCGATGTTTCCCCTACATGTTCATTTGAAAGCTAAAAGTTGACATCCTACCCTTCATTCTCCATTACAAGGAAGATTACCCTTGGCACAAGTATATTGATTCTCTAAGATGTGGTGCTCTCGCGAATGATTTATTTTTCTTTGCAAAAAGCATGTTTTCCTTTTAGGTGGAAAGACCCGGTGGACCATTCGGTCCTGCCACCTCTTTTTCGGAGCCCCATGAATGTTATTGCCTAGCGCTGTTCATGTGTCCTCCACTTTCAAGTTTGGAGCTGTGTGTCATGATTGCCTAAGTGCGGACCCTCAAGGCAATCCTCCATTCTCACCCTTTTTCGGAGCCCCATGAATGTTATTGCCCAGCGCTGTTCATGTGTCCTCCACTTTCGAGTTTGGAGCTGTGTTTCATGATTGCATAAGTGCGGACCCTCAAGACAATCCTCCATTCTCACCCTTTTTCAAGGCCCCATGAATGTTATTGCCTAAGGCTGTTCATGTGTCCTCCACTTTCGAGTTTGGAGCTGTGTTTCATGATTGCCTAAGTGCGGACCCTCAAGGCAATCCTCCATTCTCACCCTTTTTCGGAGCCCCATGGATGTTATTGCCTAGCGCTGTTCATGTGTCCTCCACTTTCGAGTTTGGAGCTGTGTTTCATGATTGCCTAAGTGCGGACCCTCAAGGCAATCCTCCATTCTCACCCTTTTTCGGAGCCCCGTGAATGTTATTGCCTAGGGCTGTTCATGTGTCCTCCACTTTCGAGTTGGAAGCTGTGTTTCATGATTGCCTACGTGCGGACCCTCAAGGCAATCCTCCATTCTCACCTTTTTTCGGAGCCCCATGAATGTTATTGCCTAGCGCTGTTCATGTGTCCTCCACTTTCGAGTTTGGAGCTGTGTTTCATGATTGCCTAAGTGCGGACCCTCAAGGCAATCCTCCATTCTCACCCTTTTCCGGAGCCCCATGAATGTTATTGCCCAGCGCTGTTCATGTGTCCTCCACTTTCGAGTTTGAAGTTGTGTTTCATGTTTGCCTAAGTGCGGACCCTCAAGGCAATCCTCCATTCTCACCCTTTTTCTGAGCCCCATGAATGTTATTGCCTAGCGCTGTTCATGTGTCCTCCACTTTCGAGTTTGGAGCTGTGTTTCATGATTGCCTATGTGCGGACCCTCAAGCCAATCCTCCATTCTCACCCTTTTTCGGAGCCCCATGAATGTTATTGCCTAGGGCTGTTCATGTGTCCTCCGCTTTCGAGTTTGGAGTTGTGTTTCATGATTGCCTAAGTGCGGACCCTCAAGGCAATCCTCCATTCTCACCCTTTTTCGGAGCCCCATGAATGTTATTGCCTAGGGCTGTTCATGTATCCTCCACTTTCGAGTTTGGAGCTGTGTTTCATGATTGCCTAAGTGCGGACCCTCAAGGCAATCCTCCATTCTCACCCTTTTTCGGAGCCCCATGAATGTTATTGCCAAGCGCATTTCATGTGTCCTCCACTTTCAAGTTTGGAGCTGTGTGTCATGATTGCCTAAGTGCGGACCCTCAAGGCAATCCTCCATTCTCACCCTTTTTCGGAGCCCCATGAATGTTATTGCCCAGCGCTGTTCATGTGTCCTCCACTTTCGAGTTTGGAGCTGTGTTTCATGATTGCCTAAGTGCGGACCCTCAAGGCAATCCTCCATTCTCACCCTTTTTCGGTGCCCCATGAATGTTATTGCCTAGCGCTGTTCATGTGTCCTCCACCTTCGAGTTTGGAGCCGTGTTTCATGATTGCCTAAGTGCGGACCCTCAAGGCAATGCTCCATTCTCCCCTTTTTTTGGAGCCCCATGAATGTCATTGCCTAGCGCTGTTCATGTGTCCTCCATTATCAAGCGCGAAGCCTCTGGTGACTGGGAAACACGTTATTCTGTTGTTTTCCGGATCGGTCCCTTCGCCAAATATGTGTATATGTGTATATGTATATTATATTCGTTGTTCTTGTTGTGGTTTGTATTTTGTTTTGTGTAGAAGAAAAAAGAAGGAGTAGAGACGAGAGTCGTCATCACGGAAAGGGCAGGATGGACGAAATCAATGTCCTATCTTTGCTTTCCTCTTATCTCCGATGAGAGGTAAGTAAAGAGGGGCAACTGTCATACCCTAATTTCGTCCGGGGATACTTGATGACATGCAACCTTTGGTTAGCCGCTTTGAGATACTTGGCGTCCTTTGTTGCACAATAAATGAAGTCCCGAGACGTGTCAGAAATCAAAAGGAAGCAGGCTTGCGCGATCCGTGAAATTCCGTAATGTGGCGGAAATCGAAAAGAGGTGTTTTTGCGCAATCCGTGAGTTTCCGTAACTTCTCCGAAAGCCAAAAAAGAGTAAATACATAATCCGTAAGGATTCGTAACCTTGCGGAAGGAAAATAAGTATCGTTACGAAATTCGTAAAGTTTCATAACGTTACGGAAAAAGAATTACCAAAAAAATAAACGGGGGTGCATTTAGTAAAAAGGGGGGTACGAATAGCAATCTGGCCCACTTAGGCCTTCAAGATCCTTCCTCCAGAAGGCTGTTGCTTCTGGAGGAAGCAACCGTGCTCGCCTGGGCGAGCTGGGTGGCAAGCTTCTCCCCTATTTTGCTATAAATAGGGGGAGAAGTGAAGAAGAAAAGGGTTCAGCCTTCTTGGCACTTCTCTCTCTCTCGAAATTGCTGAGGAAAATTATTTCCTTGAAGAAAATCCAAGCCGAGGCGCTTCCGTAACGTTTCCGTGAGTAATTACGCGAAGATTCTCGACCGTTCTTCAACATTCATCGTTCGTTCTTCGTTTTCTTCAGTCTTTAACGGGTAAGTACTTCAAACCGAGCTTTTCAATTCATTCTATGTACCCGTAGTGGTCCACATTTTGTTTCATGTATTTTTATTCTCGTTTTCATTTGCTTTTTATACCCCATTTTGGCGTGCTTAAGCCATTTACTTAAGTCATTTCTCGCCTAATCTAAAAATAAAATAAATTCCAACCGATCATTTGAATTGTATCATCCATTATTTTCTGTTAAAATGAATTCCGACCGTTCCGTCGTGCCGTAACCACGTTGGAAATCAAAAAAGAGGTAAAATAATAATATAATAATAAAAAATACCCTTTTAGTAAAATAAAGCGAAAAATCAATCGGACGTTTTCTCTTTGGGATTTCTCATTCGTAATAGAATTGACTAATAACTGAAGTGAAACTAAGGCTAAAATCAAACTCGCCTAGTCAAGCTCGTCCACAAAAATTGGTTTTTGAAAGTTTATCATTTCAGTTTCTTACTAAGTAAAAAGGATCATTTTTAAGGTCCAACGCCTTAAAATGATCACCCCTCAAGTAAAAAATCAATCACTTGATTCACGCATAAAAAAGAACTACGTAGGTCTGATTTCCTCTTCGATGGAGGATACGTAGGAGCAAAAGCCCCGCTTTTGTCGACGTCAAAAAATAAAAAAAAAATAAAAGTTAAGGTAATACAATTTCCACAATTCTAAAAAATAGGCTGTTGTCCTTTGAGACAAACGTGAGAGGTGCTAATACCTTCCTCAAGCGTAAATACAACTCCCGAACTTAGAATTTTCATTTTGACCGGTTTCCTTCGGTTTTTCCGACGTTTTCCACAAATAAACGTTGGTGGTGACTCCGCGCACCTTTCCTCCTTTAGAAAGCGCACC
Source organism: Glycine soja (assembly GCF_004193775.1). Lineage (NCBI taxonomy): Eukaryota > Viridiplantae > Streptophyta > Magnoliopsida > Fabales > Fabaceae > Glycine > Glycine soja. Next base: position 24,649,727 of record NC_041005.1, on the reverse strand, counting down.
CGTGCGCCTCGCCTTCGCTCGCCCGAAAAAAGGCACATTGCGACAGGTATCAACTTCGGATCCCTAGTTTCCCATTCTCCTTTCAACTGGCGTATCACCAAAGCTGAGTCTCCATACACCTTGAGTAGTTTTACATCAAAATCAATGGCCGCCTGAACCCCGAGGGCGCATGCTTCGTACTCGGCCATATTGTTGGTACAATCAAAACATAGCCTAGCCGTGAAAGGAATACACTGATCATCCGAGGATACAAGGACTGCCCCTACTCCGTTGCCCTAAGCGTTAAATGCCCCATCGAAGCAAACAATCCATTTTTCTATGTCCTCGGGCGTCCGCTTCTCTTCAAACAGGGCCATGATATCTTCATCTGAGAACTCGGGGTGCATCGGCCGATAATCCTGGAAGGGTTGCTGGGCCAAATAATCCGCTAAGGCACTTCCCTTTACCGCCTTTTGGGTGACGTAAACGATATCGAATTCAGATAATAGTACCTGCCACCTAGCGATTCGTCCCGTGAGGGCCGCTTTCTCAAAGATGTATTTCACGGGATCCATTTTGGAAATAAGCCACGTGGTATGGCTGAGCATGTACTGCCTAAGCCGATGTGATGCCCATACCAGAGCACAACACGTCCTTTCCAGCATTGAGTAATTCATCTCACATGCGGTAAACTTCTTGCTTAGATAGTAGATGGCTTGCTCCTTTTTCCCAGAATCATCGTGCTGACCCAACACGCTCCCCATAGACTCGTCCAACATGGTCATGTACAGGAAAAGAGGTCTTCCTGTTACAGGTGGCATGAAACACCGGGGGGTTTGCGAGACTCTGTTTGATCTTCTCGAAGGCCTCTTGACAGTCACTGTTCCACAGGACAGCCTGGTTCTTACGTAATAGCTTGAAAATGGGCTCACAGGTAAGGGTGAGTTGCGAGATAAATCTCGCGATATAATTCAACCTGCCCAAGAACCCCCGAACCTGTTTCTCCATGCGTGGTTCCGGCATTTCAAGGATGGCCTTCACTTTCTCAGGATCTATCTCTATCCCTTTCTGACTTACGATAAATCCTTGCAACTTCCCCGACTTTACCCCGAAGGTGCATTTGGTTGGGTTTAGTTTTAGTTGGTATTTCCGCAACCTTCCAAACAGCTTACGCAGATTGACAAGGTGTTCGTCCTCAGTTCGAGACTTGGCAATCATGTCATCTACGTAGACCTCTATTTCCTTATGCATCATATCATGGAACAACGCCACCATGACACGCTGATAGGTTGCCCCAGCATTTTTCAGCCCGAAGGCCATCACTTTATAGCAGAACGTCCCCCATAGGGTGACGAAAGTGGTCTTCTCTACATGTTCGGGTGCCATCTTTATTTGATTATACCCCGAGAAACCATCCATAAATAAGAAAAGGGCGAACTTGGTTGTATTATCTACCAATATATCAATGCGTGGCAGGGGAAAATTGTCTTTAGGACTGGCTCGGTTCAAGTCCCGGTAGTGATGGAAGCTTGCTTGTGGGGCTTCTATGGAGGCTGGATCTTTGAGCTTCAATGGGGTCCTTTAATGGTGATTTTCCACCATGGAGATGCAGCGGAAGACAAAGGAAAATAGGTGAGAGGAGGCGCCATCCATTAAGGAATAAGCCATGGAAGAAGGAGCTTCACCACCAAGATGAGCCTTGGATAAGAAGCTTGGAGAGGATGCTTCAATGGAGGAAAAGAAAGAGGGAGAGAAAGAGAGAGCGGGGAGCACGAAATTGAAGGAATAAAAGAGGTATAGAAGTGGAACTTTGAAGTATGTCTCACAAGACTCTCATTCATCAAAGTTACAACAAGTGTTACACATGCTTCTATTTATAGACTAGGTAGCTTCCTTGAGAAGCTTTCTTGAGAAAACTTCCTTGAGAAGCTAGAGCTTAGCTACACACACCCCTCTCATAACTAAGCTCACCTCCTTGAGAAGCTTCCTTAAGAAGATTCCTTAAGAAGCTAGAGCTTAGCTACACATACCTCTCTAATAGCTAAGCTCACCTCCTTGAGATGAGAAGCTAGAGCTTAGCTACACACCCCCTATAATAGCTAAGCTCACCCCCATGACAAAAAAATGAAAATAACAAAAAAAAGTCCTTATTACAAATACAACTCAAAATGCCCCGAAATACAAGGCTAAAACCCTATACTACTAGAATGGCCAAAATACAAGGCCTGGACGAAGGAATAACCTATTCTAATATTTACAAAGATAAGCGGGCTCATACTTAGCCCATGGGCTCAAAATCTACCCTAAGGCTCATGAGAACCCTAGGGCCTTTCCTTGGATCTCTAGCCCAATCTACTAGGAGTCTTCTAGCCAATGCCCTTGCGGGGTAGGATTGCATCAGGTAGTCTACACACATTCGAACCTTACCGTCCTTTTTCGGGACTGGGACAATGTTGGCCACCCACTCTGGGTACCGAGCTACAACTGAGAACCCTGCATCAAATTGCTTCCTTACTTCTTCTTTAATTTTTAAAGACATCTCGGGTCTCATTCTTCGTAACTTTTGCTTAACCGGGGAAGACCCAGGATTCAAAGGCAACTTATGCTGCACAATGTCGGAATCCAGACCGGGCATGTCTTGATATGACCACGCAAAGACATCTTAATACTCTTCAAGTTGGGTTATCAAGCCTTGGCAGATAGGCGCGGTTATACCGGTTCCTACCTTTACTTCTTTCTTTTCCTCCGTGGTCCCCAAGTTTACCAATTTGGTTTCTTCTTGATGAGGCTTCATTTCACGTTCTTCCTGAGCGACCAACCTCTCCAACTCTGGTGAAAGGACGTCCTCTTCCTCTTCCTCATTTATCGTTTGGCTTATATCTCGATCGAAATCGATTGTCAAACCCTCGTTGATAGGATCCTCAAAGAATCGACCCTCATATCTATACCAAACAAGACAAAACATGCAAAATGATATGAGAAAAGGTGGAATTGCAAGAACAGATGAAACAAGATCTCTTTGTTTTATTTAATAAGGTAGGTTTCACAAAACACAAGAGAAAGGAAATCTATAGGCTCTAATTACATTGAATCAGCGGTATAGACTTCCGACTGGCTTATCACGCGCCAGTTCCCCACTTGAGAATCGGGATGGCATGGTTGCACAAAACTTGGCGGGTCTTGAGGGAACTCCTCTTCTACTGCGGCCACCTCCTCCTCGGACACCATTCCGGCACTGGTGAAACACTGGCTAATACGGCCAGGCCATACCCTATCCGCCCGAAGTCTTGACGGCACATTCCTCCTCCCCGGCATCCCGGGTTCATACCCTAATCCATATTTGTATGGATTTCCCTTGATATCGACCACGTCGGCATTTCCGAGGCCGTCCTTGCCTAGACCCATTCTGGGCTCAAATCCGTTCCTGAGCATAACATGCGCCACCATTATGGCCGTGTTGGAGAGAGAAGGTAGCAACGGACTTGGTTCCACAGAGGCGCAGCTCACCACCTCGAAGGATTGGAAAGCCGTTTCCAATGATTCTTCCGCCACCTCTACGTATGGGGCGGAGGTGGGGCAACTCACTAACATATCCTCTTCACCCGACACTATCACTAAAAGTCCACCCACTGCGAACTTCAATTTCTGGTGAAGCGTTGAAGGGACCACTCCCAGGGCATGAATCCAAGGTCTTCCTAAGAGGCAGCTATAGGCGGGATTTATATCCATTACTTGAAACACCACATTGCAAGTGTGGGGGCCTATCTGAATGAGAATGTCGATTTCCCCCATCACTTCCCGCCGAGTACCATCAAAGGCTCGCACCACCATCGAGCTCGGTTTTAAACGTGACGCACTAAAAGGAAGCTTTTCCAAAGTGGTCTTCGGCATTACATTTAAACTCGATCCATTGTTGATAAGCACCTTTGCGATAACATGGTCCATACACTTTACCGACACATGAAGAGCCTTGTTGTGTCCTCTCCCCTCTACGGGAATCTGTTCTTCCGCAATCGCGATATAATTGTTGGTGGTTATATGATTAACGATGCCTTCAAAACCCTCCACTGAGATATCGTGGGCTACATGGGCATCATTGAGGACTTTTATCAACAGCGTACGATGAGGCTCGAAGTTTATGAGCAATTCAAGCAATGAGATCCTTGCTGGAGTTTTATTCAGTTGCTCGACTACCTTAAACTCACTTTGTTGGATGAGGCGAAGGAACTCATGGGCCTCTTCCAAAGTCACCGTCTTTCCTTGAAGACCTTCTTTCTTTTCAGCCCCTCTTACCACTGGAGGATCTACTTCTTTCGAGGGGGTGGCTACGTCTGTGGGCTCTTGGACCATGAACGCTTTCCCCTTGGAGGGCAACTCCGCCGGGTGAGGGGAAGCGAACACCCGACCACTGCGGGTTACGCCACTGAGGCCGGTGATGTTGGTCACCTTAGCTGACAGGGAGTCAACTTCGGTTGCAACTCTTTCGCTGAACGCGGGAGAGGTATACTTCCACGGAATGACCTTATTACTTTGATATGCAAATGGCGTTGGCTTGGGCGTTGTCCGGGGGTATATGGGTGTGGAGCCGGTCCCTTTCCTAGTAAAACATATCACTAGGGCCTTGGGGGTTAGGGAAACCTTCTTCTCTTCCGACTGCATGCAAATTTGTGGTTCTTCCCTCCCTCCTATGGACACTTCAAGCTGCCCGCAATCCATGAGCCGCTGAAGCAATTCTTCTACCGCGGGACAGGTTTCTATGTCGTGCGACTCCCAGAGGTGAAACAAACATTCGTCGCTTTCGCCTCCACCACGGGAGACCATACATGCCGCTTGCAGCGATTGGTAGATAAAACGTCTGGAAGTAGCCACCTCTCCTAATCTCCTTGCCCGCGATGGCCCACCCTCTTGGATGGCGTTTACGCTAGCCTTTCCATGAATAGCTAGCGGGTTGGTTTTAACATTTGGGCCTGTCATACCCTAATTTCGTCCGGGGACCTTTGCTTGATGACATGCGACTTTTCTTTGGTCCTTGTGAGGTGCTTGGCACCCATCATTAGGCAATTCGTGAAATTCCGGGACATGCCGAAAAACAAAAGAAAATATTGATGCACAATCTGTAAGGTTCCGTGACACACCGGAAATCAAATGGAAGCATCGTTGCACAGTTAGTGAGGTTCCGTAACATTCCGTAAGTCAAAAAGGGGATGATTATGTAATCCACAAGGTTCCGTAACATTACGGAAAGAAAACAAGTATCGTTACGAAATTCGTAAGTTTTCGTAACTTTACGAAAAAAGAATCACCAAAAAAAAGCAGAGGGGGTGTACTTAGTAAAAATGGGGGTGCAAATCGCAACCAGGCCCACTTGGGCCCTCCAGAAGATTCCTCCAGAAGGCTGTTGCTTCTGGAGGAAGCAACCTGGCTCGCCTGGGTGAGCTGGGCGGCAACCATCTCCCCTATTTTGCTATAAATAGGGGAGGAAGTGAAGAAGAAGAGGGTTTAGCCCCTTAGGCACTTCTCTCTCTTTCGAATTTGCTTGGAAAAATTGTTTCCGTGAAGAAAATCTAAGCCGAGGCGCTTCCGAAACGTTTCCGTAACGTTTTCCGTGAAGAATTTCGCAAAGGTTTCAACCGTTCTTCGACGTTCTTCATTCATTCTTCATCGTTCTTCGATCTTCAACGGGTAAGTACCTCGAACCAAGCTTTTCGATTCATTCTATGTACCCATGGTGGTCCACATTGTGTTTCGTGTATTTTTATTCTCATTTCATTTACTTTTTATACCCCCTGTTGACGTGCTTAAGCCATTTTACTTAAGTCATTTCTCGCTTAACTTAAAAATAAAATAAATTTCCACCGATCGTTTGAATTGTATTATCCGTTAACTTCGGTTAAAATAAATTCTGACTGTTCGGTCGTGCCGTAACCACGTTGGAAATCAAAAAGAGGTAAAAAATAATATAATAATCAAAAAAACATCTTTTTAGTAAAATAAAGCGGAAAATCAATCGGACGTTTTTCTCTTTGGGATTTCTCATTCTTAATCGAATTGACTAAAAACTAAGGTGAAACTAAGGCTAAAATCAACTCGCCTAGTCAAGCTCGTCCAAAAAAATAGGTTTTTGAAGTTTATCATTTCAATTTCTTGCTAAGTAAAATGGATCATTTTCAAGGTCCAACGCCTTAAAATGATCACCTTTTAAGTAAAAAAGAATCACTTGATAAGAAAGAACTACGTAGGTCTGATTTCCTCATCGCAAATTGAGGAATACGTAGGAGCAAAGGGAAACACCCTTGTCGACCACAAAAAGAGAAAAATATAAAAAGGGTATAAATGATATAGAGACATAAAAAGGGAACATAAAAAATCAAAGTCATGTTTGCACATTCGATTAAAGGCTGTCGTCCCTTGGGACAGACGTATGGGGTGCTAATACCTTCCCCGTGCGTAAATACAACTCCCGAACCTTTCACTTAAAAGTTCGTAGATCGCGTCTTTTCTGGTTTTTTCGACGTTTTCCTCAAATAAACGTTGGTGGCGGCTCCGCGCGTATTCCTTTCGTGGAACACGCATCCCGCGAGTCACGCGTCGCCCTCCCGCCGAAGGGTAGGTTGCGACAGTTGGCGACTCCACTGGGGACTGTTTTTAGAGAGTTAGGCCATTTAATCTTGTGCAAATTTTTCCATGACTTACTCCTTTGTTGGCTTCCCCTTATTATGTTCTTGTATATATAACTCTTTGATGCTTTTAGTGCATTTTTTTTGTATGCATGAGGTAAATATTTATTCATTTGATGCACACAAACACTAACACTATTTGCACACACGGTGAGTTGAAAAAGGGCCCTATACCCGGGTTCGTGGGAACATAAGGAGTGGAGGTGAATCCGTGATCATGCTAGGTCTCCGACTTGCTTGATTACAGTGAACCCTCATCTAGAGTTTTTCTCTTTGAAAACATATTGTTGCTAGTAGTCCCTACTGCTGCAGTATGTTCTTCGAAGGGGATGATACCTCTAGAAACCATCAAGAGAGATATGACTACCTTGGGGGTTATCACTAAAAGCCTTGTTAGCTCTCTCCCTTATAGGTCCCTTAAATAGGGGCACGGAGCAAACACGCTGCGTGCCATTTTTCACACTCCCATGCATAAGTATTATATACCCTTTTGCTTATATTTGTTTGTGAATATTGTCGTACTATGTACATCCCCGTGTTGTGCCTTTCGCATATGCATCATGCGTGGGTTTCGTCTTTGATCCCCTCACTTTAGCAAACCGACGGAGGGTCCGTGTCGCCTTCTTAAAAAACATACGTTGGGTGCCATGCTGCCCAAACGTTGTATCCAAGAAGGAAACAATTTCTCGGGCTCCCGTATTCGTAAATTGCATCTGTGTCATATGCATTTTTTCATGCATTCATCCATTCCACCCATGATAGATGTCGGAGTTTTGATTCGGACTAGATTTTATTTCACTTTAGTAAAACATGGGATCAAGTCAAAAGCCTTCGCTTAAAAAGAGGTTCTATCAAGTCAAAATCAAGAGCTTAGAGGTCACTAGTTTACGAGAGTTGGGGCAATTAATGGGTCAACTTCAACAGCAAGCCTTCCGCAAAGCCTATGGTAAGATTTGGGACCTAGCTAGGGTAGAAGTCTCCATGGAACCGATTGCATCCCTTTCCCAGAATTATGACCAGCCCCTAAGGTGCTTCACATTCGAGGACTTCCAGCTAGTGCCGACTGTGAAAGAGTTTAAAGAAATCCTGGGATGCCCACTGGGAGGAAGGAAGCCATATCTTTTCTCTGGGTTCTATCCCTCCACGACAAGAGTTGCCAAGGTAGTGAAAATCTCAGCACAAGAGTTGAACCAGGTAAAGCAAAATAGGAATGGAGTAGTCAGAGTATCAAGGAAGTGTTTGGAGGAAAGGGCAAAGGCCTTGGAAAATCAAGGCGAATGGGCTTTCTTTTATTGACATCTTGGCGCTTTTGATCTTTGGAGTTGTCCTCTTTCCGAATATGGAAGGGTTAGTGGACCTAGCAATGATTGACGCTTTCCTCGCCTTTCATCATGGCAAGGAAAGCCCGGTCGTCGCCATTTTGGCCATGTATGACACGTTCGACCGAGGATGTGAAAAGAGCGACACAAGAATTTTTTGTTGTGCACTGGCTCTCTATGTGTGGCTGGTTTCACACCCTTTTCTCCAAGAAGGTAGGCCCGTCTATCCGCTACAAGGTCACCGCTCGTGCGTCGAAAAAGGAAAGGCGAATTGGGACCAACTCTTGGCTAGCATGGAGGAGCGCCTGTTAATTGGTTCCCTCGCTAGAAGGAAGGAAGAATCAGGATTCTATCTTCATGCGAAGGATGTCCAAATGTTCTCTTGATGGGAACAAGGGGTTGTATTAATTATAATCCTGTCCTCGCCATAAGACAGCTTGGCTACCCCATGAGAGAAGTGCCATCAGACGAAAGCATCACGCCTTTCATCGCATGGGGTTTCAGTGACCACAAACGCGAGGGTACTCCAAGGAGTTCGCAAGGCATGGGATGCGGCGTGAAGAAAGGACAGAGAGCTTAGGGGAAGCAGTAATGGGATCATCGGCGGCTATCATAAGTGGCTGAGAGTCCGAACACAAGGATTGGATTGGCTCCCAAATCTAAAGACTGTGAGAGACGATGAGGTTAAAGCTTCGGAAGAAAGTGATGAGGTACAAGCCCTAAAGGCAGAGCTTGAAAGAGCCCGGGTAGTCGAAGAGAAGTTCAAGTCCATAGCCATCAAAGTCTGAAAAGAGTATGATGAACTAAGGGACGTCAATATGGCCACAGCTGAAGCTTTGGAATGAGAAACCAAGAAGGCCCGAAAGGAAGAACACGACCAAAGCAAAGTTTTGAGGGGCTTTATAGGGCAGCAATAGTGAGCTCAAGCTCCGAAGAGGTGAAAGGAATCATCACGGGTCAAAGGCATGATCTTGAAGGACGAGCTAAAGGTTTGCCTTAGGTCGAAAAGAAATTTGTCCCAACAGTTAAGCGAGACTGAAGGGAATATGTGGGCCATCATCGATAAGTGCAAAGAGAAGCTAAATCTAGCGGCGACTCACGAGCAAAGGCTAGAGGATGAGTACGCTAAGATATCAGCAGAAAGGGAAGCAAGGGAAAGGGTAATTGATTCATTGCACCAAGAGGCAACAATGTGGACGGACCGATTTGCTCTTACTTTGAACAGGAGTCAAGAACTTCCCTCATTGCTTGCCAAGGCCAAAGCAGTGGCGGACACCTACTCCGCCCCCGAGGAGATCCACGGACTTCTCAGCTATTGTCAGCATATGATAGACTTAATGGACCATATGATTAGAAACCGCTAGGAAGTTTGTATTGTCGCTCAGATCTTGACTAGTTATAACTTTTTGAAAAAAATGAGTTTATCCCGCGTTTTTACTCCAAAAATCAGTGCGAATCAAGTCACTCCCACATTTTATCTCTAGCATGCATTGTATGTTGGTCTCGTCCTTTGTCACGGGAAGCCGGAAGGTCCATGTCACCTTCTTAATTGTACACATGGGGCACTGCGCCCCCAAATGCGCAAGTAAGAAGAGATAATTTTCCGGGCTCTCGTGTCCGTAAAATGCATTCATATCATGCATCGCATAAGCATCTCTTCATAACATCATAATGAACATATCGTTCCTGCATTTGTCCGTTATCATATTCCAGCCTCACATTTTGCATGAGTCATGGCATCATCATGCATATGCGTTCAACAAAATTTTTGATCTGCAAAATTGCATACCATTTGTTTTCATGTTTGCTCATCCTTGTGTTTTCCTCTACAAAAACAAAAAAGGGGAAGCGTGAAACTTCACACTACATTCTTAGTTGCATGTGTTAGGCACCATGAGCCAACCATGTTGGGATCATAAACCCATTTCTAAAAAAAAAAAACACACAACAACAAAACAAAATAATTGAACATGGTACCTAATGCATGGTTAACTAGGAAATGGTGTTTCTTCGGGCATCTCAATTTCATAATTACATTTTCCATGCATAGCTTAAAGTATGCCCGAGTCATTCATCCCTATGAGATGTTGTTGAAGTATTGGCGATCAGAATTGCCATTCCTTGGATTATAGGGTTGAACCAAGCTCATGCTTTTATAAAACGGTTCATCAAGTCAAGTTGAAATATGGAAGTAACCGTCTTGCAAAATTGGGGCAAAAGATGAATCGAGTCACATCACTGCTTCGTCTACTGCCAAACATATTTAGGATTGTTGATGTCCTTGTTACTTCCAGTTTCACCTTGACAAAGATGTCATGGACCATGTTGAAAATCTAAATTGATTCAACCCCATATCCTGCGTAAAAATTCGCAATCTTCAACTGTACATCATTCGCATACATCCATGCTTTTCATTGGTTGCATTGCTCATTGCATTCTTTCCTTGAAAAATAAAATAAAATGAACTTAATCATTGTTATCAAAAAAAAAAAACATGCTTTACGGCGTCCTCACCGAACTTGTGCTAGAGCTAGAGTAATGGGTGAAGTAGAGGAGATACAAGAGAAGATGAAGGCCGACATGGAGGCCATTAAAGAGAAAATGGCCACAATGATGGAGGCCATGATGAGCGTGAAGAAGATAATGGAAGCCAATGCGGTTGCAATTGCCGCTACCAGCGTTGTTGCTAAGGTGAACCTGATGTCCCCATCCGGCATCAACCAAATGAATCATCCAACCTCAGATATGGTAGACAAAGATTTGGGAAGTACGGGCAGCCCCTATGATGTACAAATTCAAAACGAGCACGCCTTCCCGCCATATGGCTTGCCTCTCAACTATACGCCACCCAAAGTGGCGTACACTCCCAATAAGAATGTCAATAACTCCACTCCTATACCCATTGAGAGCCAACAACCCCAAACTGATCATGCACATGTCTCTTAAACTGTGGGGGGGACACATGAAATTCCCCACCACAATCTAGCCGACTTCGAGCCTTGCCTCGGATATGCCACGGAAGGGCAAGCAGTTGGTGGTATACCCCTACAAAACCCTTTGGAAGGCCCTCAGTATCACCCACAACTACACCTCTTGCATTCCACGACAAGTAAAAACCCTCATGCTATGGCAGAAATGGGAAAGTTGGATCATCTAGAGGAAAGGCTCAGGGCCATTGAAGGAGGTGAAGATTATGCCTTTGCTAACCTAAAAGAGTTGTTCCTAGAACCCAATATCATCACCCCTCCCAAGTTCAAGGTGCTGGACCTTGACAAGTACAAGGGGACTACTTGTCCCAAGAACCATCTAAAGATGTATTGTCAGAAGATGGGGGAATACGCAAAAGATGAGGAATTGCTGATACATTCCTTCCAAGAATGTCTTACTGGGGTAGCTGTTACCTGGTACACTAACTTGGAATCTTCCCGAGTCCATTCTTGGAAGGACCTAATGGTTTCCTTTGTTAGGCAGTATCAGTACAATTTTGATATGGTTCCGGATAGGATGCAACTACAGAACATTTGCAAAAAGGGGGACGGATCTTTCAAAGAACACGCCCAAAAGGTGGAGGGATTTGGCGGCCCAGGTGGTACCCCCAATGATGGAAAGGGAGACGATGATCGTGATGGTAGACACATTATCGATACTCTACTATGAAAAGATGGTGGGCTACGCACCCTCAAAGCTTTGCGGATTTGGTCTTCACCAGTGAAAGGATCGATGTGGGTCCGAAAAGAGGCAAATTTGATCATCCTACTAGGACGACTGAGAAAACTGGGGCAAATGAAGAGGGTGAGAAAGAGGGAGAAACCCATGCTGTGACTGCCATTCCTATACGGCCAAGTTTCCCACCAAACCCAACAATGTCATTACTCAGTCAATAACAAACCTCCTCCTTACCCACCACCCAGTTATCCACAAAGGCCATCCCTAAATCAACCACAAAGCCTGTCTACCGCACTTCCAATGACGAAGACCACCTTTAGCATAAACCAAAAAAACACCAACAAAAAGGAATTATGCAGCAAAAAGCCTATAGGGTTCACCCCAAATTCCGTTGTCATATGCTAAACTTGATCCCATATCCACTCAATAATTCAATGGTAGCCATAACCCCAACCAAGGTTCCTCAACCTCCATTTTTCTGAGGATACGACTCGAACGCAACGTGTGCTTATCGTGGAGGAGCCCTGGGGCATTCCATTGAGCATTGTATGACCCCGAAGCATAAAGTGTGAAGCATAATTGATACGGGCTGGCTGAAATTTGAGGAGAACCGCTTGTTGAATCATAACATTGACAAGCAACACCATACATGGGGCAATTCTGGAAGCTGTTGTTATGACTCATCAGGATTTTCAAGTTTATGCCATTATTATAAACCACAGTTACAATGCTAAATGATATGGATAAAATGGACATCCTTGTCCCTCATCCTCTCACAAACGCATGTTTGCTTATTCAACTTTCACCAAAATGTGGGTGCAAGCCATTGGTCTATTTGCTCAAGCGACCTGCGCTCCTGAGTGTTGACTTCCAAGACTGTTCAATCAGAGATTACTTGTCTTGCACGTTGGTGGGGGTGCCGTAAAACAACGAGTAAAGTTCAAAACAAATAATTTTCAAAATAAAAAAATAAGTTTCAAAATAAAAAAAAATAATAAAAAGGCATTTGATTGACTGTGTTTTCAAGTAAAAATATAGACGTTCATGTGACTTCATTTTATCATTCCTAAAGAAATAAACAACGGTGAGTATGCCACCAAAACATGAATATGCAAATGAATGATCGGAGCACTTGGATCCACCCCAAGGTTTTTTAGATAACGTGATGAGTTCAGAACTTCTCATTTTATAAAAAGAACAAAGCTTTCATCTAGCCAAGATTATACAAAGGTGTTACAAGAGAACCTAACGGTTTCTAATTATATGGGCCATCAAATCTATCATGTGTTGACAGTAATTGATTAGCCCACGAATCTCCTCGGGAGCCGTACACACTTCGGCCATGGCTTTTGCTTTGGCTAATAGACGCGGGAGGTCTTGACTTCCATTCAAGGTCAAGGCGAACCTATCCATCCACATAGTCGCTTCTTGATGCAATGCATCAATCACCCTCCCTCTTGCTTCTTTTTCGGCGTACACTAGTGCAAAATCCTCTGCTAGCTTTTGTTCACGGGTCACAGACTGGTTCAACTCTTCCTTGTATTGCCCTATGATTGCTAGCATGCTTTGCTCCGTGGCTTCCAAGTGTTGAGCCAAACTCCTCTTGGACCTTGCGCACGCAGCTAACTCTTCTTTTAAGATCATGCCATGCACCCGTGACCGGTCTCTTTCCTCTCTTCGGAGTTTGAGCTCATTGTTGCTACCCCACAATGCTCCTCGGAATTTCTCTCGACCATGTTCCTCCTTGCGGGCCCTTTTGGTTTCTTGTTCAAGGGCTCTTGCAGTGGCCGCGTTTTCCTCTTGTAACTCGGTGCACTCTTTCCAGATGTGTGTAGCGGCTGATTTGAACTTCTCCTTGGCTAGTCTTGCCTTCCATAGCTCTAATTTTAGAGCTTGGACTTCCTCATCTTCCTCCGGAGCTTCGAAGTTCTCCTCATCGATAACTTTCAACTTGGAGAGCCAATCTAACCCTCGCATGTGAACTCTTAGCCATCCATGATAACCACCGATGACGCCATTACGGATGCCCCTAAGCTCCTTGTCTTTCCTCAACGGACTTCTCCATGCCTTGTGGACTCTTTCTATCACCTTGAGACTTTGTGCGCCTAGATCCCTCACAAGGAAAGGCGAGAGACTTTCTTCTGTTGGCGCTCCCCTCATGGGGTACCCCAGCTATCTTATGGCAAGTGCGGGATTATAGTTAATACAACCCCTCGTCCCTATCAATGGAACATTAGGGTAGTCCCCACATGAGAAAAGAACTCCTTCCTTGCCTTCCTTCCAACGAGGAAACCAATTGATTGTGCTGCCCCCTATCCCCGCCAAATGTTGGTCCCAATCGACTCTTCCTTTTTCGGCGCATGAGCGATAACTTTGAAGCGGACACGGGTGTCTTGTGTCTTGTTGGAATAGGTGTGAAACCAACCACACACAGAGAGCGGGTAAACAACAGATAATCCGTGCACTGTTTTTCTCACACCTCCGGTCAAAGGTGTCAAACAAATCTGCCAAGATAGCCAGCACTGGACTCTCCTTGCTATGGTGATATGCGAGGAAAGCATCAATCGCGGCTAAGTCCACCAAACCGTCCACGTTCAGAAAGAGGACAATCCCAAAAATCAACAAAGCTAGTATATCCGCAAACGGGCCCCACTTCTCTTGGCTCGCCATATCCCTTGCCTTGCCTTCCAAGTATTTCCGAGGCAGGCCCACTACGCCGTTTCGAGTTTGCTTCATGCGATCCAACTCTTTTGCTGAATCTCCAACCACAGCTGCAATCTTGCTCAAGGAAGGAAGAAACCCGGAGAAAAGATACAGTTTCCCCCCCCCAAGAGGGCATCCTAATATCTCCTCAAACTCTTCAATAGGCGGTACCATTTGGAAGTCCCCAAACGTGAAGCACCTCAACGGCTGGTCATAGTATTGGGCAAGGGATACGACAGCTCCTGTAAATACCTCCGCTGCGGTCAAATCTAGAATCTTCCCGTACACTTTGCGGAAAGCTAGCCTTTTGAGAGGTCCCATCAATCGTCCCAATTCCTTGAGGCTGGTGACATTTAGACTTTTAACCTTGACTTGATAAAACCTTTTTCCGTTTTGATTTGTCCCCATCATTTACCTAAAAAAAGGGTGGATCAAGACTCCGACATGAATGATGCAATGCGTATGCATGAAACGGAAAGAAAACAACACAAATGGGTAATTCACACATACGAGACCGCAGAGATCCAATTTTAATGCTACGTTTAGGGCATGATGGCGCCTCAACGTAGTATTAAAAAGGTTACGCATTACTCCAAAGAAACCAAACATCACTAGCAAAACTATAAACTAGTGCTATTTACCAAAAAAGATGCATGAGAACAAATGGCACGAAGCGTGTTTGCTCTTTGCCCTATTTGGGAACCTATAGGACAATATCTAGGGGTCTCTAATAACTACTCCCCCACAATTCATAACTCACATGGCTGTTTTCTAGAGGTATCATCACTCGAGATAATAATATTGTGGCGGTATGGAATACCAGCGACAACACATTATAAAGAGAGAAAGCTCTAGACGAGGTTTCACTATTATCAAGCAAGTCGGAGACCTAGCATGATGATAGATTCACCTCCACTCCTTAAATTCCCATGAACCCGGGAGTAGGGCCCCTTTTTTACTCAAACTCGTGGGTGCTTAGAATGCAGTGTAAAGAATGCGAAATAGACAACAATTATTTACATTTTACACAGTTCAACAAATGCACACACAAAGTTTCACAAATCCACAATTCCTTAAAATAGGCCTAACTCACAAAAAAAGTCCCTAGTGGAGTCGCCAACTGTCGCAACGTGCCTTTTTGCGGGCGAGCGAGGCGAGGCTCACGGGTGTGCTTTCCAAAGGAGGAAAGATGCGCGGAGTCGCCACCAACGTTTATTTGTGGAAAACGTCGGGAAAACCGAAGGAAACCGGTCAAAATGAAAATTCTAAGTTCGGGAGTTGTATTTACGTTTGAGGAAGGTATTAGCACCTCTCACGTTTGTCTCAAAGGACAGCAGCCTATTTTTTAGAATTGTGGAAATTGTATTACCTTAACTTTTATTTCTTTTTATTTTTTGAGGTTGACAAAAGCGGGGCTTTTGCTCCTACGTACCCCCCTTTGGAGAGGAAATCAGACCTACGTAGTTCTTTTTTAAGAGTGAATCAAGCGATTCTGTTTACTTGAATTGTTATCATTTTTAAGGTGTTGGACCTTAAAAATGAACCTTTTTACTTGGTAAGAAACTGAAATGATAAACTTTCAAACCCTATTTTTTTGTGGACGAGCTTCACTAGGCGAGTTGATTTTAGCCTTAGTTTCACTTTAGTTCTTAGTCAATCCAATTAAGAATGAGAAATCCCAAAGAGAAAACGTCCGATTGATTTTTTCGCTTCATTTTACTAAAAGATATTTTTATTATTATATTATTATTTTACCTCTTTTTTGATTTCCAACGTGGTTACGGCACGACCGAACGGTCGGAATTCATTTTAACCGAAATTAACGGATGTTACAAATCAAATAATCGGTGGAAATTTATTTTATTTTTTGATTAGGCGAAAAATGACTTAAATAAATGACTTAAGCACGTCAAAAGGGGGTATAGAAAGCGAATGAAAACGAGAATAAAAATACATGAAACAAAATGTGGACCACCACGGGTACATAGAATGAATAGAAAAGCTCGGTTTGGGGTACTTACCAGTTGAAGACTGAAGAAAATGAAGAACGAACGATGAATGTCGAAGAACGGCTGAAAATCTTCGCGTAATTACTCACGGAAACGTTACGGAAGCGTCTCGGCTTGGATTTTCTTCACGGAAACAATTTTCCTCAACAATTTCGAGAGAATAAGAAGTGCCAAGAAGGCTGAACCCTTTCCCTCTTCACTTCTCCCCCTATTTATAGCAAAATAGGGGAGGAGCTTGCCAACCCTTTTGGAGGAAGAATCTGGAAGGCCAAGTGGGCCTGATTGCTATTTGTACCCCCATTTTTACTAAATGCACCCCCCTTTTACCTTTTTTGGTAATTCTTTTTCCGTAACGTTACGAAACTTTACGAATTTCGTAATGATACTTATTTTCCTTCTGCAAGGTTACGAATCCTTACGGATTATGTATTTACTCTTTTTTAGCTTTCGAAGAAGTTACGAAAACTCACGGATTGCGAAAAACACCTCCTTTCGATTTCCGTCACATTACGGAATTTTCACGGATCGCGTAAGCCTGCTTCCTTTTGATTTTCGGCACGTCTCGGGACTTCACATATTGTGCAACAAAGGGTGCCAAGTATCTCGAAGCGGCCAATCAAAGGTTGTATATCATCAAATAATAATCCCCGGACGAAATTAGGGTATGACAATGGGGCTCCGAAAAAAGGCGAGGATGGAGGATTGCACTAGAGGGTCCTCACTAGTCAATCATGAAGCATAGCTCCAAACTCTTTGGGTGGAGGATGCATGAATGTAAACGCAATTCATGGGGCTCCGAAAAAAAGGCGAGGATGGAGGATTGCACTAGAGGGTCCTCACTAGTCAATCATGAAGCATAGCTCCAAACTCTTTGGGTGGAGGATGCATGAACGAAAACGCAATTCATGGGGCTCCGAAAATAGGCGAGGATGCTTTTTGCAAAGAAAAATAAATCATTCGCGAGAGCACCATATCTTAGAGAAACAATATACTCATGCCAAGGGTAATCTTCCTTGTAACCGAAAATGAAGGGCAGGATGTCAACATTTAGCTTTTAAATGAACATTCAGGGGAAACATCGGGCTAATAAATCACTCATAGTGTATAAAACTCACACAGGCAAGTGTTTCGTCCTATTCCCAAACCATAACTGCACCATGACTTTATTTTGCACACGATTTCCTATCGAATCAAAGATCAAACGTACAATCACGGACCAATAGGATTTTCTTGAGGGCAGTGTTTTAGGAGAGGAAGCTGAGTGTTTCAGTCTTTTCCTTTTATGCGGGGCGGGATATCGCCAGTTGAGAATTGCAATTCGAAAGGAAGAGACACCAAAAAATGGTTTTTCCTTTGCTGGCGGCCACTTATCTTGCCGAAAATTTATCTGGCCTAAAGATTTCCTATTCTCTTTCTTTCATTGATCGAGAATTGTTTCTTTTCCATTTTCACTTCCTTCCGCTCTTCGGCCGGGAATCCTTCTTTCTCTTTCTTTTTTATTGCTCTTTTCTTTATTTTCTTCTTTTTTCTTTTCTTTCTTTCTATTTCTTCCTTTTCTTTCTTTTCACTTCTCCTTTTCCATTCCTTTCTTTGGGAAATCGGGTTTTAGCATTCTATTCGCTCTCCCTTGAGGAGATTCCGCTACCCTTTGCTTCGGGGGAAAAGATGAGGATTTTTTTTTATAGGCCAAGGTTAAAAAAAATCTAAGGTTGTGTTTCAATGGGGTCTTTTATCGTGGGAACCCAATCTTGATATCTGGGGCAAAACAAATTTGGGTGTCAAGGTGTCGGTCTCGGGCCGAACTCCCATATTACTCCACAAGGCATGCGTGACAATGATGATTTGAAAACAACGTGCAAAATTAGTCATGGCTACAGCTAGGTGGGCACTCAAGCATCCCGTTTATGGCATTGTGATACTACGGTTGGGAATTTACACAAACAGACCCAATGTTTCCAAGTTATATTCTTTCATCAGTTCAATGAATTCATCCATTCTTATCTCGGTTATTCTGGAAAATAAACTCTTAGCGTCAGTCCCTTGTTTCCAGAAGATACGTTTTCGCTTTACGAATGATTTATACTTCTTAACTATAACATGTCGACCTTCGCGGTCTTTCTTTCTTTTTCCTTTTTGTTTCATTTTTACATATTCACAAAATTATACACCTATGGTCCTCTATGAAGAAATTTTTCTTTGTATATCTACACTCTTATACATGACAAACTTTTTCTGTATACGCATTGGAACTCTCTCTCTTTACGTCACATGGTCAAAACCTATTTACATTCAAAGATCTTTTTCGTTTTTCTCCAATGCACACCTATGGTTCATACAAAAGTTTCTTTATATACACTCGTTGTTCACACACACAAGAATTTCTCTACACGTATTTTTTTTTATATAAAAACCCTTCTATGCACATTTTCCTTTTTCTTTATATACGCAGACATTTTATTCACAACACTTCTTTCTTTGTTAATCATGATTTTGGTTCATTTTATTTTTAGGACGACGTTCCTAAAATGAAAAATTCTATGCGATCCCGGAATTTCAACAGACACTATTGACAACAACGAAACAAGTACTAACGTAACGACTCAAACGATATGTATGTATAAAACAAAAGTCAATCAAAACGAAACAAACGTTAGTCCCTTAGTTAAACAAAAATAAAATGATACGTAACAGGAAAAAATGGAAACATAAAAAAGAAATACGGATCTAGGGATCTCCCAATCATGTGGCTTCGCTCCCTCCCAAGAAATCAAGCAAATCGGTCATCTCCTCGTCCTCGCGGGCCTCATCTGCCTCGTCGGGAGCCTCTGCTGGTGCCTCTATTGGTGCCTCCGGCCAATCTCCAAGCGAAGCGACCTCTGCCCTGAACTGATCCGGAGTAGGGCATGGAAAAGAAGTAAAACCCTAGCTCTGCAGGCTGAGGCTCAACTGGTAAAGACAGTCATGAGTCTGCATGTGTGCCCGATGGTTGGCCGCCTGCTGGCGAACCACATGTCGTAAATACTGATCCGAATCAAATGGCCCATCTGGGCCAGCCTGATGAGGTGGCGGCACGTCCGCGACCTGTGGTGCATCACCCTAGACCTGTCTCTGCGTGCAGTACTTCTCAATAAAAGCCCGGGTGATGGGCGGCTGAATCACCTTGCTAGGTGCAACGGGGACTCCGAACGACTGGCAGAGTCCTGTAATCAGCGCGGGAAATCCCAGGGCCCTGTTGGACTTATCTAGGTCCAAAGGGTGCCGGGTAGGCACTATACCTACAAATAGATAGATGGCATCAGCGATCAACTGAGCCACGTGAATGCTCATCCGTGTCAGGATGGCGTACACCAGCTGACACTTCGGCAGGGGGAGGTCGGAATTATGGTCGCTGGGCTGGATGTTGCTGAGTAGCAACGTCATCCATATCTGGGTCAGAGTAGTCATATTGGTGCGCATGATCCGCACCCGTCTCCCAGCAGCAGTCCGGGCAAAATCCTGCCCCGGTATACATAGCAATTGGGCGATGGCCTCCTCATCAAACCCATCGGCCCGGTTCCTCCTCTGACCATACTCGCACTCCTGGCCCTCCTCCAGCACTAAGGGATATCCCAGGAACTGGCTGAGAGCATCCGCATCAAATGGGATCCACTGACCCCTCACCCAGGATCGCATATCTCGCACACCCTCCTCTGTAGGCCAAGCATTGGCATAAAACTCGAGGACTATGTCTGGGTCAAACTTGGCCATGGGGGTAACCAACGATGCCCACCGCCGGCGAACTATCTCCTCCTGGAAGTCGGTATGCTCGTCGTCCACCTGAGCTGGACGCGTTGCTCCCGGAGAAATGACCATACCTTGATGGCCTCGAAACGCTGCTGGTGCTCAGCGCTCCTAAAATGATGACTATCATATTCGGGAGCGGAACTGGTTCCTTCAGCCACTTTATCCTTCCTGGATCTCTTTGAGGCAAGCTTCCTTGGGGCCATTTCCTGCGAGAACAAACATTTGGAAGTTAGTTTTACAAGATAATGCTTATCTTAACACAAAAATGACATATTAATCCCTCTGATTTTAGAATGAACTCATGTAATCTATTTATGCACATGCGTATGTATAGAATATCCTACTATTTATATCAACATACAAGGACATCCAACACATTCTAATTGTCATACATATATATGCATTTTTGAAAAGAACACACATTCTCACGCTCAAGGCATTGCGTCAAAATTTACACTTAACTATGTCCTAAACATTTGCTATTACAAACTACCTACACACACTTGAAATATATATCATACAAATTTTTATTGTTTCACTCACATTTATTTATATGAATATTGGAAAGCTAATTATATCCTGCACACACTTGCATTCAAAAGGGAATTCCACGCTATCATATATTCATTTAGGAAGATAATCATTCAAACTTTGCTAGGAATTTCATGCCCCTTATATTTACACATATATGCACACTCTTGCAAGGTGTTTTCCATGCTACCTCTATGCAAAGTATCAAACATGGGGTAGCCCAAATTCGAGTAAAAACTCTTACAAGCAAGTCCTAATTTTCATGCTTTTCTAATTCTAAAACCAAAATTTGGGTTCTTAGCCATCAGTATGTTTCCTTGCATTGAAGATACAAGTTTGGGTTCCTAAGCTTGGAATTGCATTTGGGCACCTATTTGGAATCTCCTATGCTGTCCCTACATATATAATACAGTCCCACCATCCCAATTTTACAAAATCATATTCATATATCATTGGGGCATTTCACCGAGCACTTGGTGGGCGCACATTTAGACATAAATTGCAAGAGAATGGGGGCAATGTGGCATGCCCCATTGCTTCAGAACACAACATAGGTGTCGCAACCTACCCTTCGGCGGGAGGGCGACGCGAGACTCGCGGGATGCGTGTTCCACGAAAGGAATACGCGCGGAGTCGCCACCAACGTTTATTTGAGGAAAACGTCGGAAAAACCGGAAAAGACGCGATCTACGAACTTTTAAGTGAAAGGTTCGGGAGTTGTATTTACGCACGGGGAAGGTATTAGCACCCCACACGTCCGCCCCAAGGGACGGCAGCCTTTAATCGAATGTGCAAATATGACTTTGATTTTTTATGTTCCCTTTTTATGTCTCTATGTCCTTTATACCCTTTTTATATTTTTTTCTTTTTGTGGTCGACAAGGGTGTTCCCCTTTGCTCCTACGTATTCCTCAATTTGGGATGAGAAAATCAGACCTACGTAGTTCTTTCGGAACAAAGTGTTTGGTTAAGTTGTTTTTGTCTTTTTTGCAAAATATGTTTTTTATTGAACAAAAGGTCATTTAAGGTGTTGAACCATTAAACGGTCTTTCGATTTTGAAAGGGGAGAAACGTTAAGGCGTTGGACCATTAACGATCTCTTGTTTTTGAAAGGAGAGAAACGTTAAGGCATTGGACCATTAACGATCTCTTGTTTTTGAAAGGAGAGAAACGTTAAGGCATTGGACCATTAACGATCTCTTGGGGTGGTCGACAAAAGCGGGGCTTTTGCTCCTACGTATCCTCAATGAGGAACTCAGACCTACGTAGTTCTTTCTTATCAAGCGATTCTATTTTACTTAAGCGGTGATCATTTTAAGGCGTTGGACCTTAAAAATGATCCATTTTACTTAGTGAGAAATTGAAATGACAAACTTCAAAAGCCTATTTTTGTGGACGAGCTTGACTAGGCGAGTTGATTTTAGCCTTAGTTTCACTTTAGTTATTAATCAATTCGATTAAGAATGAGAAATCCCAAAGAGAAAACGTCCGATTGATTTTCCGCTTTATTTTACTAAAAGATGTTTTTTTTTTATTATTATATTATTTTTACCTCTTTTTGATTTCCAACGTGGTTACGGCACGACCGAACGGTCGGAATTTATTTTAACCGAAGTTAATGGATAATACAATTCAAACGTTCGGTGGAAATTTATTTTATTTTTAAGTTAAGCGAGAAATGACTTAAGTAAAATGGCTTAAGCACGTCAACAGGGGGTATAAAAAGTAAACAAAACGAGAATAAAAAATGCACGAAACACAATGTGGACCACTACGGGTACATAGAATGAATCGAAAAGCTTGGTTCGAGGTACTTACCCGTTGAAGATCGAAGAACGATGAAGAACGAATGAAGAACGTCGAAGAACGGTTGAAACCTTTGCGAAATTCTTCACGGAAAACGTTACGGAAACGTTTCGGAAGCGCCTCGGCTTAGATTTTCTTCACGGAAACAATTTTTCCAAGCAAATTCGAAAGAGAGAGAAGTGCCTAAGGGGCTGAACCCCTTCCTTCTTGCCTTCCTCCCCTATTTATAGCAAAATAGGGGAGGTGGTTGCCGCCCAGCTCGCCCAGGCGAGCAGGGTTGCTTCCTCCAGAAGCAACCGCCTTCTGGAGGAATATTCCGGAGGGCCCAAGTGGGCCTGGGTGCTATTTGCACCCCCATTTTTACTAAGTACACCCCCCTCTGCTGTTTTTTGGTGATTCTTTTTTCGTAAAGTTACGGAAACTTACGAATTTCGTAACGATACTTGTTTTCTTTCCGTAATGTTACGGAACCTTGCGGATTACATAATCATCCCCTTTTTGACTTACGGAATGTTACGGAACCTCACTTAATTATGCAACGATGCTTCCATTTGATTTCCGGTGTGTCACGGAAACTTACGGATTGTGCATCAATATTTTTTTGGTTTTTCGGCATGTCCTGGAATTTCACAAATTGCCTAATGATGGGTGCCAAGCACCTCACGAGGACCAAAGAATGGTCGCACGTCATCGAGCAAAGGTCCCCGGACGAAATTAGGGTATGACAGTTGCCCCTCTTTACTTGTCTTTTATTGGAGATAAAAGGAAAGTAAAGATAAGACACTAATTTCGTTCCTCTCGATTTGGCGAGAGTCGCGGGTGACCATAAAATCTCCACATGCAAATGACTTGTTGTTCCCAAAATTTCACAAATTGCCTAATGATGGGTGCCAAGCACCTCACAAGGACCAAAGAATGGTCGCTTGTCATCAAGCAAAGGTCCCCGAAAATCAGTGTATGACACTAATTTCGTTCCTCTCGGTTGACGAGAGTCGCGGGTGACCATGACTTGTCGCTCCTAGAATTTCACAAATTGCCTAATGATGGATGCCAAGCACCTCACAAGGACCAAAGAATGGTCGCATGTCATCAAGCAAAGGTCCCCGAAAATCAGTGTATGACACTAATTTCGCTCCTCTCGGTTGACGAGAGTCGCGGGCGACCATGAAATTTCCGCATGTAAATGACTTGTTGTTCCCGGAGGAACAAAAGGTGCAGAAGACTATGTCAGCCTCTGCATGCTATCAAGCGTTCTGTCTTACAGATAGCAAAAGAATGTTTATACGGATAACCACTCGGGTATTTCCGCGTATCATCGGGCCCGCCGCCTCTGGATGATACAAGGGTGCAGAATGACCAAACTTGGTCTCTGCTTGTCATCGGGCCCGCCGCCTCTGGATGACAAAAAGGGTGCGAATAACCGTAAGGTATCTCCGCGTATCATCGGGCCCGCCGCCTCTGGATGATACAAGGGTGCAGAATGACCAAACTTGGTCTCTGCTTGTCATCGGGCCCGCCGCCTCTGGATGACAAAAGGGTGCGAATAACCGTAAGGTATCTCCGCGTATCATCGGGCCCGCCGCCTCTGGATGATACAAGGGTGCAGAATGACCAAACTTGGTCTCTGCTTGTCATCGGGCCCGCCGCCTCTGGATGACAAAAGGGTGCGAATAATCGTAAGGTATCTCCGCGTATCATCGGGCCCGCCGCCTCTGGATGATACAAGGGTGCAGAATGACCAAACTTGGTCTCTGCTTGTCATCGGGCCCGCCGCCTCTGGATGACAAAAGGGTGCGAATAACCGTAAGGTATCTCCGCGTATCATCGGGCCCGCCGCCTCTGGATGATACAAGGGTGCAGAATGACCAAACTTGGTCTCTGCTTGTCATCGGGCCCGCCGCCTCTGGATGACAAAAGGGTGCGAATAACCGTAAGGTATCTCCGCGTATCATCGGGCCCGCCGCCTCTGGATGATACAAGGGTGCAGAATGACCAAACTTGGTTTCTGCTTGTCATCGGGCCCGCCGCCTCTGGATGACAAAAGGGTGCGGATAACCGTAAGGTATCTCCGCGTATCATCGGGCCCGCCGCCTCTGGATGATACAAGGGTGCACGTCACATGACCTCAGGGTCAGTATGACAAAGATTATGGGGCGGCCGACAAAAGCAAGGCTCTTGCTCCTACGTATCCTCCAATGAGGAACTCAGACCTACGTAGTTCTGGATAACTTGTGAGACTTGAAAAGTCTCCATCGGAAAATGCTGACATCTCCGGAAAGGGCGCAGATGACCATATTGGTCTCTGCTCGTGAATCACACTTGGGGTCACTGAATGACGAGGTGCGGATAACCGTAAGGTGTCTCCGCGGGCTACCAGCTCTTGAGTCATGGCAACAAAAGGCGGTGTGGTCGACAAAAGCGAGGCTCTTGCTCCTACGTATCCTCCAATGAGGAACTCAGACCTACGTAGTTCTGGATAACTTGTGAGACTTGAAAAAGTCTCGGTGTTTTCTCCACTAAAATGCAAACATGCTTTAGCAAAGAGACAAATATTCCAACTGATTTAGAGCAGCATATGCTTTTTTGAGTGAAAAACAATGCGTCTACCGGGGAAGGAGAGTCTGCTGATGAAATCTCCCATAACCATAAATGAGATTTTGGATGTTAGCATTTCGTTTCTAAATGACCATTTAGAGGAAACACTGGGTTCGACAAAAATAGAAGAAATCCACTCAAAGTGTATCAATCTCGAACAGGTAAGTGTTTCATCCTAATTCCGAACCATAGATATGTCATGACTTGACTTTGCAAATTATTTCCTATCAAATCAAAAATTACACGCGTGATCATGGATCAACAGGGCTTCCCTTGGGAATGGGTTCTTTTGGGGAGTTTTTCGGCTTTTATGTGTTTTTGGCTTTTGATTTTTCTGGCTTTTTCTTTTTCTGTTTTTTTTTTTGTTTAGTGCGGGGCGAGAAAAAAAATCGCTAGCGCACGAGATTTTGGTTGGTAATCAAAGGGAGAAGACCATTTTAGGTCGTGGATTCCTTCCCTTCTTTTTGTTCATTTGGTGACAATTCTGTATTGTTCAGATATTGTCTGGTTAAAAGACCTTTCTGCACATTTCTTCTAGTTTCTTTGATCAAGAACTTTCTTTCCTTCCTTTTTTACTTTCTCCCATTCTTTGGTTGGGAATTTTCTTTCTTTTCCTTTCGCTTTCTCCCACTCTTTGATTGGGAATTTCCTTTCTTTTCTTTTTTCTCTTTCTCCCACTCTTTGATTGAGAATTTCCTTTCTTTTCTTTTTTCTCTTTCTCCCACTCTTTGATTGGGAATTTCCTTTCCTTCCTTTTTTGCTTTCTCTTTGATTGGGAATTTCCTTTCCTTCCTTTTTTTGCTTTCTCTTTGATTGGAAATTCCCTTTCCTTCTTTTTTTTTCTTTGCTTCCGAGGGTAAAGTTTATGGTGAGTCAGGATTTTGGCTCAAGGCTTGTAGAATGGCTAGACATGATACATGTCAGGGTTTGGTTTGGTTCAAGGATAAAAAGGGATGCCCCACATTATTTCCATGACACAAATGCAAAAATGATGATTTGGAAATTTTATGCAAAACTGGTTATGCATGCACCTATGCGGACACTCAAGTGTCAAATTTTTATGGTCATGTGATGCTAGGGCTCAGGATTCATTTCCTCTATTTTAGTCAACCCAACGTTTCCAAAATATGTTCTTTTATCAATTTGTGCATTCATCCGAGTCCATTTCGGGCGTCCGAGAAAATCTTCACAGCATTCACCCTTCAGGTGTATACACATTTTTTCAAAAACTAGTTATGATCAGTGAATTTTTCCAAAGAAAAGTTGGAAGTCATCTCTTTTCAAAAGCATGTTGGTTTTTCAGCTTGACAACTTATTTTTTCTTTTTTCTCCTTCTTTTTTTTTATCATTATCATTTGTTTATTTCTTTTTCTTGTTTGTTTTTTTTTCTTCTTTTTTTTTCATGAGGTATTTTGCTACCTAAACATGTGCATATTTTTGTGAGGTATTTTTGCTATATACATGCATATCCAAGGTATCTTGCCACCTAAACATACATATATATGTTTTGCGAGGTATTTTTTTTGCTACATACACGCACATCTAAGGTATCTTCCTACCTAAACATACAAATATATATTTTGTGAAGTATTTTTTTGTTTACATACATGCATATCTAAGGTATCTCTCTACCTAAACATACATATATATATTTTGTGAAGTATTTTTTTGTTTACATACATGCATATCTAAGGTATCTTTCTACCTAAACATACATATATATATTTTGTGAGGTAGTTGTTTGCTACCTAAATTACATACATGCATATCTAAGGTATTTTTCACTACCTAAACACGCATACATATATTTTGTGAGGTATGACTACCTTCCGAGCTTGTGCTCGTTTTATTTAAATCCCCAGGATCATGAGCAACTAGGTGCATCCTACTATAAAAAGTGATCAAATAACAAGCATAGATTCAAAAGGTACTAGGTTGCCTCCTAGTAGCGCTTCTTTAACGTCTTTAGCTGGACGCGTTATGACTTGTCAGTCACTGACCTAGTACTTTGCTTACCTTTGGCTTTGGACTTGGTAGCCGGCTGGTCGGCCATGTGTCGTAGGCAACGCTCTAACCTTTTTGCGGATGAGCTGAGGTGAACTCTAGAGGTGGTGGCGGTGTGTCTATTGCCCGCTACCGGCCATCCCAATGCTGCTGTGGTGTTTCGCCCTGCGCCTGCCTGGAGACGCAGTACTTCTTGATGAAAGCTTGATTAGTAGGGGGCCTGATGCCCTTGCTGGAGGTTACAGGTACTCCGTAGAACTGACAGAGACCCGTAATTAGAGCTTGACAACTCCAAGACCCTGTTGGACTTCTTCGGGTCCACTGGGTGTCTTGCAGGTGCGATCCCTGCAAACAATTGATGAAATCAGAAATCAGTTGAGCGATGTGCATACTTACCTATGACGACGTGACCTTGCCGGGGGGGTACGGGCACCCTGTAGGACTGATAGAGGCCCGTAACCAGAGCTGGAAACCCCAGGGCCCTGTTGGACTTTTCCGGGTTCACTGGGTGTCTTGTGGGTGTGATCCCTGCAAACAATAGATGGTATCAGAAATCAGTTGAACTGTATGCATACTTACCCATGTTGGGACGACACAGACCAACTGATACTTTTGCAGGGGGAGATTGGCATTGCGGTCGCTGGGCAGAATGTTGCTAAGTAGCAATGTCATCTATATCTGTGTAAGAGTGGTCATGTTAGTGCGCATGATCCACACTCGTCTTTTTGCAGCGGCACGGGTGAAATCTTGCCCCGGTATGCATAGTAGCTGTGTGATAGCCTCCCTCTCTGGTTGTGCTCGCACAGTTGGCCCTCCTCCAATATCAGGGGGGGGCCCAGGAACCGTTAAAAGGAAACTACTGGTCCCTTAACCGGGAGTGCAAGTCTCGGTTAAGCATTTAAGGATAGAGGACCTTAAATTATCTTAAGGTGTGGATATGGAGCCCACTGAAAGTGAGGACGCGTAGCCCTCTAAAGGCGAGGGCGTGTAGCCTTCTGAAGGTGAGGACGTGCAGTCCTCTGAAGGCGAGGACGTGTAGTCCTCTGGAGGTGAGGGCGTGCAGCCCTCTGATGGTGAGGACGTGTAGTCCTCTCAAGGCGAGGGCGTGTAGCCCTCTGAAAGTGAGGACATGTGGTCCTCTAAAGGTGAGGGCGTGTAGCCCTACGAAGGTGAGGACATGCAGTTCTCTGATGGCGAGGGCGTGTAGCCCTCTGAAGGTAAGGACATGCAGTCCTCTAAAGGTGAGGACATGCAATCCTCTGATGGTGAGGGCGTGTAGCCCTCTGAAGGTGAGGATGTGTAGCCCTCTGATGGTGAGGACGTGTAGTCCTCTCAAGGCGAGGACGTGTAGTCCCCTCAACGGTGAGGGTAACTAGTACCCAAGGTGAGGGCGTGTAGCCCTCTCAAGGCGAGGACATGTAGTCCTCTAGAGGTGAGGGCGTGCAGCCCTCTGATGGTGAGGACGTGTAGTCCTCTCAATGGTGAGGGTAACTAGTACCCAAGGTGAGGGCGTGTAGCCCTCTCAAGGCGAGGACATGTAGTCCTCTGGAGGCGAGCACGTGTAGTCCCCTCAACGGTGAGGGTAACTAGTACCCAAGGTGAGGGCGTGTAGCCCTCTCAAGGCGAGGACATTTAGTCCTCTGGAGGCGAGGACGTGTAGTCCCCTCAACGGTGAGGGTAACTAGTACCCAAGGTGAGGGCGTGTAACCCTCTCAAGGCGAGGACATGTAGTCCTCTAGAGGTGAGGGCGTGCAGCCCTCTGATGGTGAGGACATGTAGTCCTCTCCAGGCAAGGACGTGTAGTCCTCTCAACGGTGAGGGTAACTAGTACCCAAGGTGAGGGCGTGTAGCCCTCTCAAGGCGAGGACAGGTAGTCCTCTGGAGGTGAGGGCGTGCAGCCCTCTGATGGCGAGGACATGAAGTCCTCTGATGGCGAGGACATGTAGCCCTCTGAAGGTGAGGACATGTAGTCCTCTCAAGGCGAGGACGTGTAGTCCTCTCAACGGTGAGGGTAACTAGTACCCAAGGTGAGGGCGTGTAGCCCTCTCAAGGCGAGGACGTGTAGTCCTCTGAAGGTGAGGGCGTGCAGCCCTCTGATGGCGAGGACGTGTAGTCCTCTCAACGGTGAGGGTAACTAGTACCCAAGGTGAGGGCGTGTAGCCCTCTCAAGGCGAGGACAGGTAGTCCTCTGGAGGTGAGGGCGTGCAGCCCTCTGATGGCGAGGACGTGTAGTCCTCTCAACGGTGAGGGTAACTAGTACCCAAGGTGAGGGCGTGTAGCCCTCTCAAGGCGAGGACGTGTAGTCCTCTGAAGGTGAGGGCGTGCAGCCCTCTGATGGCGAGGACGTGTAGTCCTCTCACTGGTGAGGGTAACTAGTACCCAAGGTGAGGGCGTGTAGCCCTCTCAAGGCGAGGACAGGTAGTCCTCTGGAGGTGAGGGCGTGCAGCCCTCTGATGGCGAGGACATGAAGTCCTCTGATCGGTGAGGGTAACTAGTACCCAAGGTGAGGGCGTGTAGCCCTCTCAAGGCGAGGACGTGTAGTCCTCTGAAGGTGAGGGGGTGCAGCCCTCTGATGGCGAGGACGTGTAGTCCTCTCACTGGTGAGGGTAACTAGTACCCAAGGTGAGGGCGTGTAGCCCTCTCAAGGTGAGGACAGGTAGTCCTCTGGAGGTGAGGGCGTGCAGCCCTCTGATGGCGAGGACATGAAGTCCTCTGATGGCGAGGACATGTAGCCCTCTGAAGGTGAGGACATGTAGTCCTCTCAAGGCGAGGACGTGTAGTCCTCTCAACGGTGAGGGTAACTAGTACCCAAGGTGAGGGCGTGTAGCCCTCTCAAGGTGAGGACGTGTAGTCCTCTGAAGGTGAGGGCGTGCAGCCCTCTGATGGCGAGGACGTGTAGTCCTCTCACTGGTGAGGGTAACTAGTACCCAAGGTGAGGGCGTGTAGCCCTCTCAAGGCGAGGACAGGTAGTCCTCTGGAGGTGAGGGCGTGCAGCCCTCTGATGGCGAGGACATGAAGTCCTCTGATGGCGAGGACATGTAGCCCTCTGAAGGTGAGGACATGTAGTCCTCTCAAGGCGAGGACGTGTAGTCCTCTCAACGGTGAGGGTAACTAGTACCCAAGGTGAGGGCGTGTAGCCCTCTCAAGGCGAGGACGTGTAGTCCTCTGAAGGTGAGGGCGTGCAGCTCTCTGAAGGCGAGGACAGGTAGTCCTCTGGAGGTGAGGGCGTGCAGCCCTCTGATGGCGAGGACGTGTAGTCCTCTCAACGGTGAGAGTAACTAGTACCCAAGGTGAGGGCGTGTAGCCCTCTCAAGGCGAGGACAGGTAGTCCTCTAGAGGTGAGGGCGTGCAGTCCTCTAAAGGTGATAGGTACAAGTACCCAAGGGTCCACCCTTATGAGAAAGCAAGAGATCGACTCATCGAGAGGGCCGGTCATCCCAAATCCACAAGATTTGGACATTAGATGTAGGAAATCTATGCAGTTAACATAATTTTTAGGGATGCAGATGCATGCAACCTTTGTCGTGAAATTTGGTAAATGCGGACTTCATATGAAACAATGCAATGTAATGGAAAGTTGTACAATGTTCATGACATTCTTTCCCTATTTTGTGATTTTGATTTTGATTTGATTTTTTTTGGAAAACATAGATTGACTGTCCTTTTGAAAGAGGTGATAATTCATGCGACCTTATCCTATCTTTTTGCAAATCTCTCTGGGAACTCCCTCAGAGTGTATGTTCTGTTTGATTTAGTCACTTGACCGTTTTGGAGTGACGGGAATGGAGTCGTTTGATAATTAATCAATCTATTGAAATTCCAGGGCTTGTCTCTCTCTTTTTTTTTCTTGTTTAAAAACATCGACGGGTGTGAACTTTTGATCGGCCCCTATGTTCACTCGAGGCTCATGCACGATGCCCCTCATTGCCCCAGTGTAAGGCTTTGAGGTACCAATCGTTGCCTTTCGTCATGACCTTGTAGGAGGGAACCTATTGAGTGAGAACTTCTAATCTGCCCCTAGGTTCGTTTGAGGTTTATGCATGGGGCCTTTCATTGCCCCAGTGTAGGGCTTAGAGGTACCAATTGTTGTCTTGTTTTCACAACCTCGTAGTGAGGAAGAATGAAAGACGCAATTGATTCTTGCAAAAAGAATTTTCCAAGGACGAGAAATAGTTGAAGGATCTTTCAGTTGATGGATTAAGTCAAATGACTCCTATGTAGAAGCAAGATGTTTTGATGTCTTGATGATGCTAAAGGATCAAGTACTTCTAAGTTTTATTCAAGACAAGAATCCAAGAAAGTCAAGATATATTATCAAGTTTGATCTCTTAGAATCTTTAGGAAGAAGTTTCCAAATTGAAACAAACAAAAGGTTTGACCAAAGAATTCTATCATTTCAAATTGAGATTTGCTCTCTGGTAATCGATTACCAGCAGCTGAAAAATGTTTTAATACAAATTTTTAAAACCTGTAATCGATTACATAAGTCTTGTAATTGATTACCAGAGGGGATTTTCAGAAAATAATTTCCAAGAGACATATCTATTCAAATGTTTTATGAACGGCCATTCAAATGTTTTAAAGAGAGTTTTCATTGCCCAAACAGTTTTATCCTCTCGAAAGATCAAGAGTTTTTCTGAACTGAAATGTCTTATCCTCTCAAAAAGATTCCTTGGTCAACCACTTGCTTATTCAATAAGGAATTTTTGATTGATCTTCATTTTACAATCTACCTCTTTTACGAGAGACCTCTTCTTCTCTTCTTCTTATTTCTGAAAAGGGATTAAGAGACCGTGGGTCTCTTGTTGTAGAGGATTCCTGAACACAAGGGAAGGGTTATCCCTGTGTGCATTGTTAATCCGAAAAGAGAGATTGATAGTTCAATTGGGGAATAGTCTTTGCATCTTAATTCAACCCCCCTTTTTCTTAAGGTAACTGAGGCCATTTGTCCAACATCCTATTCTTGACAACTCGCTTCTCTAAGAAGACAAACTTTCTGGAATGATAAAATGAAGTCACATGAACGTCTATATTTTTACTTGAAAACACAGTCAATCAAATGCCTTTTTATTTTTTATTTTGAAACTTATTTGTTTTGAACTTTGCTCGTTGTTTTACGGCACCCCCACCAACGTGCAAGATGAGTAATCTCTGATTGAACGGTCTTGGAAGTCAACACTCAGGAGCGCAGGTTGCTTGAGCAAACAGACCAATGGCTTACACTCACATTCCGGTGGAAGTTGAATAAGCAAAGATGTGTTCGTGAGAGGATGAGGGACAAGGATGTCCATTTTATCCATATCATTTAGCATTGTAACTGTGGTTTATAATAATGGCATAAACTTGAAAATCCTGATGAGTCATAACAACAGCTTCCAGAATTGCCCCATGTATGGTGTTGCTTGTCAATGTTATGATTCAACAAGCGATTCTCCTCAAATTTCAGCCAGCCCGTATCAATTAGACTTCACACTTTATGCTTCGGGGTCATACAATGCTCAATGGAATGCCCCAGGGCTCCTCCACGATAAGCACACGTTGCGTTCGAGTCGTATCCTCAGAAAAATGGTGGTTGAGGAACCTTGGTTGGGGTTATGGCTACCATTGAATTATTGAGTGGATATGGGATCAAGTTTAGCATATGACAACGGAATTTGGGGAGAACCCTATAGGCTTTTTGCTGCAAAATTCCTTTTTGTTGGTGTTTTTTTGGTTTGTGCTAAAGGTGGTCTTCGTCATTGGAAGTGCGGTAGACAGGCTTTGTGGTTGATTTAGGGATGGCCTTTGTGGATAACTGGGTGGTGGGTAAGGAGGAGGTTTGTTATTGACTGAGTAATGACATTGTTGGGTTTGGTGGGAAACTTGGCCGTATAGGAATGGCAGTCACAGCATGGGTTTCTCCCTCATCCTCACCCTCTTTATTTGCCCCAGTTTTCTCAGTCGTCCTAGTAGGATGATCAAATTTGCCTCTTTTTGGACCCACATTGATCCTTTCACTGGCGAAGACCAAATCTGCAAAGCTTTGAGGGTGCGCAGCCCACCCTCTTTTCATAGTAGAGTACCGATAATGTGTCTACCATCACGATTATCGTCTCCCTTTCCATTATTGGGGGTACCACCTGGGCCGCCAGATCCCTCCACCTTTTGGGCGTGTTCTTTGAAAGATCCGTCCCCCTTTTTGCACATGTTCTGTAGTTGCATCCTATTCAGAACCATATCAGAATTGTACTGACACTGCCTAATGAAGGCAACCATTAGGTCCTTCCAAGAATGGACTCAAGAAGGTTCCTAAGTTAGTATACCAGGCGACAGTTGTCCTAGTAAGACTGAAAAATGTATCAGCAGTTTCTCATCTTTTGCGTATGCCCCCATCTTCCGACAATACATCTTTAGATGGTTCTTGGAGCGAGTAGTCCCCTTGTACTTGCCAAAGTCCGGCACCTTGAACTTGGGAATGACCATGTTTGGGTATTAGGAACAACTCTTCTAGGTTAGCAAAGGCATAATCTTCACCTCCTTCAATGGCCCTGAGCCTTTCCTCTAGATGATCCAACTTTCCCATTCCTGCCATAGTCATGAGGGTTTTTAACCGCTGTGGAATGCAAGAGGTGCAGTTGTGGGTGATACTGAGGGCCCTCCAAAGGGTTTTGTAGGGGTATACCACCAACTGCTTGCCCTTCAGTGGTATATCCGAGCCAAGGCTCGAAGTCGGCTAGATTGTGATGG
The DNA here is from genome assembly GCF_004193775.1 of Glycine soja. Taxonomy (NCBI): domain Eukaryota; kingdom Viridiplantae; phylum Streptophyta; class Magnoliopsida; order Fabales; family Fabaceae; genus Glycine; species Glycine soja. The sequence goes on along the minus strand of NC_041005.1, from coordinate 24,615,930 downwards.
GGAATTTCATGGGTCTCTTCCACGGTTTAAGAGACATGTGCATGATCAGTTTGGGGTTGCTGGCTTTCAATGGGTATAGGAGTGGAGTTATTGACATTCTTATTGGGAGTGTACGCCACATTGGGTGGCGTATAGTTGAGAGGCAAGCCATATGACGGGAAGGCGTGCTCATTTTGAATTTGCACATCATGGGGGCCGCCCATACTTCCTAAATCTTTGCCTACCATATTTGAGGTTGGATGATTCATTTGCTTGAGGCCGGATGGGGACGTCGGGTTCACCTTAGCAACAACGCTGGTAGCGGTAATTGCAACCGCATTGGCTTCCATTATCTTCTTCACGCTCATCATGGCCTCCATCATTGTGGCCATTTTCTCCTTAATGGCCTCCATGTCGGCCTTCATCTTCTCTTGTATCTCCTCTACTTCACCCATTACTCTAGCTCTAGCACGAGTTCGGTAAGGGCGTCGTAAAGCGTGTCCCTTTCTTTTTTATAACAATGATTAAGTTCATTTTATTTTATTTTTCAAGGAAAGAATGCAACGAGCAATGCAACCAATGAAAAGCAAGGATGCATGCGAATGATGTACAGTTGAAGTATTGCGAATTTTTACGCAAGATATGGGGTTGAATCAATTTAGATTTTCAACATGGTCCATGACATCTTTGTCAAGGTGAAACTGGAAGTAACAAGGACATCAATAATCCTAAATATGTTTGGCAGTAGACGAAGCAGTGATGTGACTCGATTCATCTTTTGCCCCAATTTTGCAAGACGGTTACTTCCATATTTCAACTTGACTTGATGAACCTTTTTGTAAAAGCGTGAGCTCGGTTCAACCCTATAATCCAAGGAATGGCAATTCTGATCGCCAATACTTCAACAACATCTCATAGGGATGAAAGACTCGAGAATATGCATGCTATGCATGGAAAATGTAATTATGAGATTGAGATGCCCGAAGAAACACCCTTTCTTAGTTAAACATGCATCAGGTACCATGTTCAATCATTTTGTTTTTAAGTGAAATGGGTTTATGATCCCAACATGGTTGGCTCATGGTACCGAATATATGCAACTAAGAATGCAACGTGAATTTTCGTACTTCCCTTTTTTTTTGTTTTTGTTTTGTAGAGGAAAATACAAGGATCATGTATGAGCAAACAAAAAGTATGTTGAACGCATATGATGATGCAATGACTCATGCAAAATGTGAGGCTGGAATATGATAACGGACAAATGCAGGAACGATATGTTCATTATGATATTATGAAGAGATGCTTATGCGATGCATGATATGAATGCATTTTACGGACATGAGAGCCCGGAAAATTATCTCTTCTTACTTGCGCATTTGGGGGCGCAGTGCCCCATGTGTACAATTAAGAAGGTGATATGGACCTTCCGGCTTCCCGTGACAAAGGACGAGACCAACATACAATGCATGCTAGAGATAAAATGTGGGAGTGACTTGATTCGCACTGATTTTTGGAGTAAAAACGTGGGATAAACTCATTTTTTTCAAAAAGTTATAACTAGTCAAGATCTGAGCGACAATACAAACTTCCTAGCGGTTTCTAATCATATGGTCCATTAAGTCTATCATATGCTGACAATAGCTGAGAAGTCCGTGGATCTCCTCGGGGGCGGAGTAGGTGTCCGCCACTGCTTTGGCCTTGGCTAGCAATCGGGGAAGTTCTTGACTCCTGTTCAAAGTAAGAGCAAATCAGTCCGTCCACATTGTTGCCTCTTGGTGCAATGAATCAATTACCCTTTCCCTTTTCGACGCACGAGCGGTGACCTTGTAGCGGATAGAAGGGCCTACCTTCTTGGAGAAAAAAGGTGTGAAACCAGCCACACATAGAGAGCCAGTGCACAACAAACAATTCTTGCGCTGCTCTTTTCACATCCCCGGTCGAACGTGTCATACATGGCCAAAATGGCGACGACCGGGCTTTCCTTGCCATGATGAAAGGCGAGGAAAGCGTCAATCGCTGCTAGGTCCACTAACCCTTCCATATTCGGAAAGAGGACAACTCCAAAGATAAAAAAACACCAAGATGTCAATAAAAGAAAGCCCATTCGCCTTGATTTTCCAAGGCCTTTGCCCTTTCCTCCAAACACTTCCTTGGTACTCCGACTACTCCATTTCTGTTTTGCTTTAGACGTTCCAACTCTTGTGCTGAGATTTTCACTACCTTGGCAACTCTTGTCGTGGAGGGATAGAACCCAAAGAAAAGATATGGCTTCCTTCCTCCCAGTTGGCATCCCAGGATTTCTTCCAACTCTTTCACAGTCGGCACTAGCTGGAAGTCCTCAAATGTGAAGCACCTTAGGGGCTGGTCATAATACTGGGAAAGGGATGCAATCGGTTCCTGTGGAGACTTCTACCCTAGCTAGGTCCCAAATCTTACCATAGGCTTTGCGGAAGGCTTGCCGTTGAAGTGGACCCATTAATTGCCCCAACTCTCGTAAACTGGTGACCTCTAAGCTCTTGATTTTGACTTGATAAAACCTCTTTTTAAGCGAAGGCTTTTGACTTGATCCCATGTTTTACTAAAGTGAAATAAAATCTAGTGCGAATCAAAACTCCGACATCTATCATGGGTGGGATGGATGAATGCATGATGGAATGCATATAACACAGATGCAATCTAGAAAAGCGGGGGTCCGGGGAATTTGTCCCCTTCTTAGATACGACGTCTAGGGGTAGCAGAATGCCCCAACGCACGTTTTTAAGAAGGCGACACGGACCCTCCGTTGGTTTGTTTACAGTAGGGATCAAGACAGAACCCATATGCAATGCCTATGCAAAAGACACAATGCGGGAATGTGCACAGTATGACAATATTTACCGAACATAAGCGAAAGGGTATATGATACTTATGCATGGCAGTGTGAAAAATGGCACGCAACGTGTTTGCTCCGTGCCTCTATTTAAGGGACCTATAAGGGAAAGAGCTAACAAGGCTTTTAGTAATAATCCCCAAGGTAGTCATATCTCTCTTGATGGTTTCTAGAGGTATCATCCCCTTCGAAGAACATATTGCAGCAGTAGGGACTACTAGCAACAATAAGTTTTCAAAGAGAAAAGCTCTAGATGAGGGTTCACTGTAATCAAGCAAGTCGGAGACCTAGCATGATCACAGATTCACCTCCACTCCTTATGTTCCCATGAACCCGGGTATAGGGCCCTTTTTCACTCACAGTGTGTGCAAATAGTGTTGGTGTTTGTGTGCATCAAATGAATAAATATTTACCCCATGCATACATTTTAAAACGCACTAAAAGCAACAAAGAGTTTATATACATAAGAACATAATGAAGGAAAACCAACAAAGGGATAAGTCACGGTAAAACATTGCACAAGATTAAATGGCCTAACTCTCTAAAAACAGTCCCCAGTGGAGTCGCCAACTGTCGCAACCTACCCTTCGGCGGGAGGGCGACGCGAGACTCGCGGGATGCGTGTTCCACGAAAGGAATACGCACGGAGTCGCCACCAACGTTTATTTGAGGAAAACGTCGGAAAAACCGGAAAAGACGCGATCTACGAACTTTTAAGTGAAAGGTTCGGGAGTTGTATTTACGCACGGGGAAGGTATTAGCACCCCACACGTCCGCCCCAAGGGACTGCAGCCTTTAATCGAATGTGCAAATATGACTTTGATTTTTTATGTTCCCTTTTTATGTCTCTATGTCCTTTATACCCTTTTTATATTTTTTTCTTTTTGTGGTCGACAAGGGTGTTCCCCTTTGCTCCTACGTATTCCTCAATTTGGGATGAGAAAATCAGACCTACGTAGTTCTTTCGGAACAAAGTGTTTGGTTAAGTTGTTTTTGTCTTTTTTGCAAAATATGTTTTTTATTGAACAAAAGGTCATTTAAGGTGTTGAACCATTAAACGGTCTTTTGATTTTGAAAGGGGAGAAACGTTAAGGCGTTGGACCATTAACGATCTCTTGTTTTTGAAAGGAGAGAAACGTTAAGGCATTGGACCATTAACGATCTCTTGTTTTTGAAAGGAGAGAAACGTTAAGGCATTGGACCATTAACGATCTCTTGTTTTTGAAAGGAGAGAAACGTTAAGGCATTGGACCATTAACGATCTCTTGGGGTGGTCGACAAAAGCGGGGCTTTTGCTCCTACGTATCCTCAATGAGGAACTCAGACCTACGTAGTTCTTTCTTATCAAGCGATTCTTTTTTACTTAAGCGGTGATCATTTTAAGGCGTTGGACCTTAAAAATGATCCATTTTACTTAGTGAGAAATTGAAATGACAAACTTCAAAAGCCTATTTTTGTGGACGAGCTTGACTAGGCGAGTTGATTTTAGCCTTAGTTTCACATTAGTTATTAATCAATTCGATTAAGAATGAGAAATCCCAAAGAGAAAACGTCCGATTGATTTTCCGCTTTATTTTACTAAAAGATGTTTTTTTTTTATTATTATATTATTTTTACCTCTTTTTGATTTCCAACGTGGTTACGGCACGACCGAACGGTCGGAATTTATTTTAACCGAAGTTAATGGATAATACAATTCAAACGTTCGGTGGAAATTTATTTTATTTTTAAGTTAAGCGAGAAATGACTTAAGTAAAATGGCTTAAGCACGTCAACAGGGGGTATAAAAAGTAAACAAAACGAGAATAAAAAATGCACGAAACACAATGTGGACCACTACGGGTACATAGAATGAATCGAAAAGCTTGGTTCGAGGTACTTACCCGTTGAAGATCGAAGAACGATGAAGAACGAATGAAGAACGTCGAAGAACGGTTGAAACCTTTGCGAAATTCTTCACGGAAAACGTTACGGAAACGTTTCGGAAGCGCCTCGGCTTAGATTTTCTTCACGGAAACAATTTTTCCAAGCAAATTCGAAAGAGAGAGAAGTGCCTAAGGGGCTGAACCCCTTCCTTCTTGCCTTCCTCCCCTATTTATAGCAAAATAGGGGAGGTGGTTGCCGCCCAGCTCGCCCAGGCAAGCAGGGTTGCTTCCTCCAGAAGCAACCGCCTTCTGGAGGAATATTCCGGAGGGCCCAAGTGGGCCTGGGTGCTATTTGCACCCCCATTTTTACTAAGTACACCCCCCTCTGCTGTTTTTTGGTGATTCTTTTTTCGTAAAGTTACGGAAACTTACGAATTTCGTAACGATACTTGTTTTCTTTCCGTAATGTTACGGAACCTTGCGGATTACATAATCATCCCCTTTTTGACTTACGGAATGTTATGGAACCTCACTTAATTATGCAACGATGCTTCCATTTGATTTCCGGTGTGTCACGGAAACTTACGGATTGTGCATCAATATTTTTTTGGTTTTTCGGCATGTCCTGGAATTTCACAAATTGCCTAATGATGGGTGCCAAGCACCTCACGAGGACCAAAGAATGGTCGCACGTCATCGAGCAAAGGTCCCCGGACGAAATTAGGGTATGACAATAGGCCTAAGGCCTTCTCACACAAACTCTCAACTTGACAAAAAAAGCATAAAAAGCAACCCAAAACTGTCCCACAAATATGAGCACATTCTCACAATTTAGAGCACCAAAATGAACAAAATGCACCAACGGAAAGCAAAAAACTCAAGGATTGAATACTTACTTGTTGGAATGAGTAGAAACAACAAAAATGAAAGCAAAACGCAACCAAAAGTGGCTTAGGGGAGCAAAAACCGCAAGCCTTCGTGAGTTCTCTCTTTAGAATGAGGGGGGGGGAGTTTTTTGGGTACAAAAACGTTTCCCTCCCTCTTTTTTATATTTTGGGTGCAGGGGTTGCTCGCCCAGGCGAGCTAACCTGCCATTTTTTTTTCTTTGGGATACATTAACCATGCCTCCCCCCCCCTCTTATGGGTTAGCGTTTTGCCTACTTGAACCTACTTAAGTTAGAATTAGGCATCGATTACTTATTTAAAACAAACAATAGTAATAAAATACTGTGAATTCCAAGGATACTGGGCTGCCTTGCAGCGACGTCCTCCGCTAGCCCAGCGCCGGGAAGGGACGACGATTGGTCGGTTGTGACCATATCCTCCATTTGCATCCGTGCCTAAGTACCTGCAAGTAGGGAGCAAACAATGTGCGGCCAATCATGACCGGGTCATTATCTTACCTTGGTTGATTTCCGCCGTCAACTCGTCTCGACTTCTGACCATGGCCTAAGATGATTCTGCCCCTGTTACCAGAAGATATGCATGTGTATGTGCATGTATGAATGTTCCTAATGCGACGATTTTCTTAGTGAAAGCTGGTTAGGTTCAATTTTAATTTTAAGCATTTGGGGCACCCCATGAACCAAAGCGAAGAGGGCTCAGGTGATTATAAACTAACACAAGGTTTAAAACCAAAGGGAGGACTGAAGCCTAACCCATCTCCTCTTCTTTTAAAGAAACGAGACAATTACAGTGAAAGGGAATCCCTGGAGGAAACCAAAAAGAACAAAAACTTAGAAGTAAAAGAACATGCAACGGTCCTCTCGATTGCCCCAGACTTCAAGCATAGTATTGCTTAATAATATCGGAGTTCACGGGCAAGGGTAGCTCCTCGCCATCCATGTTGGTGAGTATCAAAGCACCCCCAGAAAAAGCTCTTTTCACCACAAAAGGCCCTTCATAATTCGGGGCCCACTTGCCCCGATTGTCCTTAACAGCGTGGGACATCTTCTTCAGCACAAGGTCCCCCTCGTTAAACTTGCGCGGACATACCTTCTTGTCAAACGCGTTTTTTATCCTTCGTTGATACAGACGCCCATGGCTCATGGCCGTCAAACGCTTACCTTCAATAAGGTTGAGTTGGTCGTAGCGTGATTGAGCCCATTCTGACTCTCCTAGGCCTGACTCTGCTATTACCTCTGAGAAGGAACCTCTACCTCAAATGGGAGTACTGCTTCCATCCCATAAACCAAGGAATACGGCGTTGCCCCAGTAGAAGTTCGTACTGAAGTTCTATATCCATGTAGGGAGAAAGGCAACATCTCATGCCAATTTTTGTATGACACGGTCATCTTCTGGACAATCTTCTTAATATTTTTATTTGCAGCCTCTACAGCCCCATTCATCTTTGGCCGATAAGGGGTGGAGTTATGATGCTGGATCTTGAAATCCTCGCACATTTCCTGCATCATCTTGTTGTTCAGATTGGTGCCATTGTCAGTGATGATCTTCCTAGGGAGTCCGTATCGACAAATTAGCTCCCTCTTGATGAATCTGACTACCACACTCCTCGTGACATTAGTATAAGAAGCTGCTTCGACCCATTTGGTGAAGTAGTTTATCGCCACAAGAATGAAGCGGTGACCATTCGAAGCCTTGGGTTCGATGGCCCCAATAACGTCTATCCCCCACATTGAAAAAGGCCAAGGCGCGGACATAACATTCAGAGGATGTGGCGGAACATTGACATTGTCAGTGTATGCCTAACATTTATGACACTTCTTTACATGGGCGCAGCAATCGCTCTCCATGGTGAGCCAGTAATAACCGGCCCTAAGGATCTTCCTGGCCATGGCATGCCCATTGGCATGCGTCCCAAATGAACCCTCGTGGATCTCCTCAATCATGAAGTTCGCCTCTTTGGCATCTATGCATCGTGGAAGGGTCATGTCGTAGTTCCGTTTGTATAGGATGGTACTACTTACAAAGAAACCAGTAGCCAATCTCCTCAACGTCCTTTTGTCATTGTCAAAAATCCCTGGTGGGTATTCTTTGTTCTCGACATATCGTTTGATGTTGAAATACCACGGTTTCCCATCCCGCTCTTCCTCTATTGCATAACAATATGCCGGCCTGCCCTGAGATTTGAATTCGATGTACGGCTGATAACTGCTAAATAATTGTGAATTTATAGGAGTTAAATAGTCAAATTTTGGCTTAAAATTAATTATTTAGCAGTTATTTGTAATTAAAAGTTGAGAAAATTAATTAAATTGAATTTCTGGTTGCAGATGCGAAAAATGAGGATACATTTAGCAAAAGTGGCAACAGAAAGGAAGAAAAAGAAGAAATTCTGAAGCAGGCCCAGCCCAACAGGGGCACTAAGCGCGCATCAGGCGCTAAGCGAGCAACTAACTGCAGGCGCTGAGCGTGGCATTAAGCACGAAGGCAGAAACCGTTACGCGCGCTAAGCCCAGCTAGGCGCCCAGCGCGCGATCCAACAGAAGCACAGGCCCAGCGTGCATGGCGCGCCCAGCGCGCGATCTGAATGCGCTAAGCGCAAGGTGTGGCGCTGAGCGCGACTACGAAGGCCCATAAGCCCACTTCAGCAACTATAAATAGAGAGGCAGTCCCAAGGAAACATCACCTCGTCTCAGAGCACTATTCTAAGCATTCTAAGCCTGAGCTTTCCTTCCTCTCTTCTTATTCTTTGTTTTATTAGCCCCATTCTTCCTTTCATCCTCAGTTGTAAGCCCTCAATGGCCATGAGTGGCTAATCCCCTAGCTAGGGCCTGGCAGGCCTAAAAAGCCAACGATGTACGATGAGCTTCAAGAGTTATCAATGCAAAGGAATTTATTCCAGGTTTTTCTGTTCTATTTCTTTTCTTGTATTCTTGCATTCATTCTTAGATCTCTTTTTGGGTTTTATTCGCTCGAGAGAGGGTAATTCCCAATAAATATTTAAGCATGCATCAGTTTTAGGGGTTATACGCTTGGGAAAGGGTAACACCTAATAGAACATCTTAAGAAAAGAATCCTTGGGTTAGCATTGCTAGGCATAGAATGATAACCCACTGCCCATGCATTTAAGCAACATCTAGAACTTAATCTTAATGCATTTTAATTATTGAATCTTCGCAAAGGCATTTGGGAGATAGGTAGTTAAAATAGGCTTGCCAACGTGAGGCATCAGGGGCAAGTAGTTAACAGATGTAGGTAGAACTAATACCATTTCATTGATAATGAATACCATATTTACATGCATCGTAGGCCAATTGGGTTTGTCTGGTCTTGGCATTTTTATCAATTGTTTTTCCCTTTTACTTATTTGTTTTTAGTGATAGCACTTTATCCCTACTTATTCCTGTTTTTACTATTTTACTTTCACTTACAAATTGAGAAGTATTTAATAAGTGCAATAAAATCCCTATGGACACGATACTCGGACTTCCGAGATTACTACTTGTAACGATTTGGTGCACTTGCCAAAGTCCTAACAACGGCAAATCCCCGTGTGGGGCAAGTTGAAACATGGATGCCAGGGTGGCTAATGCATCAGCCATTTGATTCTCTTCCCGAGGTATGTGGTGGAAAGAAATGTCGTCAAAGTACTTGGCTAACCTCAAGATGTGAGTTTGATAGGGTATCAACTTCGGATCCCTAGTTTCCCATTCTCCTTTCAACTAGCGTATCACCAAAGCTGAGTCTCTATACACTTTGAGTAGTTTTACATCAAAATCAATGGCCGCCTGAACCCCGAGGGCGCATGCTTCGTACTCGGCCATATTGTTGGTACAATCAAAACCTAGCCTAGCCGTGAAAGGAATACACTGATCATCCGGGGATACAAGGACTGCCCCTACTCCATGGCCCAAAGCATTAGATGCCCCATCGAAGCAAACAATCCATTTGTCTATGTCCTCGTGCGTCCGCTTCTCTTCGAACAGGGCCATGATATCTTCATCTGGGAACTCGGGGTGCATCGGCCGATAATCCTGGAGGGGTTGCTGGGCCAAATAATCTGCCAAGGCACTTCCCTTTACCGCCTTTTGGGTGACATAAACGATATCGAATACAGATAATAGTACCTGCCACTTAGCGATTCGTCCCGTGAGGGCCGGTTTCTCAAAGATGTATTTCACGGGATCCATTTTGGAAATAAGCCACGTGGTATGGCTGAGCATGTACTGCCTAAGCCGATGTGATGCCCATACCAGAGCACAACACGTCCTTTCCAGCATTGAGTAATTCATCTCACATGCGGTAAACTTCTTGCTTAGATAGTATATGGCTTGCTCCTTTTTCCCAGAATCATCGTGCTGACCCAACACGCACCCCATAGACTCGCCCAACACGGTCATGTACAGGAAAAGAGTTCTTCCTGTTACAGGTGGCATGAGCACCGGGGCGTTTGCGAGACTCTGTTTGATCTTCTCGAAGGCCTCTTGGCAGTCACTGTTCCACAGGACTGCCTAGTTCTTACGTAAAAGCTTGAAAATGGGCTCACAGGTAGGGGTGAGTTGCGAGATAAATCTCGCGATATAATTCAACCTGCCTAAGAACCCCCGAACCTGCTTCTCCGTGCGTGGTTCCGGCATTTCAAGGATACCCTTCACTTTCTCAGGATCTATCTCTATCCCTTTTCTGACTTACAATAAATCCCAGCAACTTTCCCGACTTTACCCCAAAGGTACACTTGGTTGGGTTTAGCTTCAGTTGGTATTTCTGCAACCTTCCAAATAGCTTACGTAGATTGACGAGGTGTTCGTCCTCAGTCCAAGATTTGGCAATGATGTCATCTACGTAGACCTCTATTTCCTTATGCATCATGTCATGGAACAATGCCACCATGGCACGCTGATAGGTTGCCCCGACATTTTTGAGCCCGAAGGCCATCACTTTATAGCAGAACGTCCCCCATAGGGTGACAAAAGTGGTCTTCTCTACATCTTCGGGTGCCATCTTTATTTGATTATACCCCGAGAACCCGTCCATAAACGAGAAAAGGGCGAACTTAGCTGTATTATCTACCAATACATCAATATGTGGCAGAGGAAAATTGTCTTTAGGACTGGCTCGGTTTAAGTCCTGATAGTCTACACACATTCGCACCTTGCCATCCTTTTTCGGGACCGGGACAATGTTGGCCACCCACTCCGGGTATCGCGCCACAGCTAAGAAACCCGCATCGAATTACTTTCTTACTTCTTCTTTGATCTTCAAAGACATATCAGGTCTCATCCTTCGTAGCTTTTGTTTAACTGGGGAGGACCCAGGATTCAACGGCAACTTATGTTGCACAATGTCGGAGTCCAGACCGGGCATCTCTTGGTATGACCATGCAAAGACGTCTTGATATTCTTCAAGAAGGGTTATCAAGCCTTAGCGGATAGGTGCGGTCATACTGGTTCCCACTTTTACCTCTTTCTTTTCCTCTCCGGTCCCTAAGTTCACTAGTTCGGTTTCTTCTTGGTGAGGCTTCATTTCACGTTCTTCTTGAGCGATCAACCTCTCCAACTCTGGTGAAAGGACATCCTCTTCCTCTTCTTCATTCATCATTTGGCTTACATCTCGGTCAAAATCGATCGTCAAACCCTCGTTGTTAGGATCCTCAAAGAATCGACCCTCATATCTATACCAAACAAGACAAAATAAACAAAAACATGCAAAATGATATGAGAAAAGGTGGAACTGCAAGAACAGATGAAACAAGATCTCTTTGTTTATTTAATAAGGTAGGTTCCACAAAACAAAAGAGAAAGGAAATCTATAGGCTCTAATTACATTGAATCAGCGGTATAGACCTCTGACTGGCTTATCACGCGCCAGTTCCCCACTTGGGAATCGGGATGGCATGGTTGCACAAAATTTGGTGGGTCTTGAGGGAACTCCTCTCCTACTGCGGCCACTTCTTCCTCGGACACCATTTCGGCACTGGTAAAACACTGGCTAATATGGCCAGGCCATACTCTATCCGCCCGAAATCTTGACAGCACATTCCTCCTCCCCGGCATCCCGGGTTCATACCCCAATCCATACTTGTACGGATTTCCCTTAACATCGACTACGTCGGCATTCCCAAGGCCGTCCTTGCCTAGACCCATTCCGGGCTCAAATCCGTTCCTGAGCATAACTCGTGCCACCATTATGGCCGCGTTGGAGAGAGAAGGTAGCAACGGACTTGGTTCCACAGAGGCGCAGCTCACCACCTCGAAGGATTGGAAAGCAGTTTCCAATGATTCTTCTGCCGCTTCTACGTATGGTGCGGAGGAGGGGCAGCTCACCAACATATCCTCTTCACCCGATACTATCACCAAAAGTCCACCCACTGCGAACTTCAATTTCTGGTGAAGCGTTGAAGGGACCACTCCCAGCGCATGAATCCAAGGTCTCCCCAAGAGACAGCTATAGGCGGGATTTATATCCATTACTTGAAACACCACATTGCAAGTGTGGGGGCCTATCTGAATGGGAATATCGATTTCCCCCATCACTTCCCGCCGAGTACCATCAAAGGCTCGTACCACCATCGAGCTCGGTTTTAAACGTGACACGCTAAAAGGAAGCTTTTCCAAAGTGGTCTTCGGCATCACATTCAAACTTGATCCATTGTTGATAAGTACCTTTGCGACAACATGGTCCATACATCTCACCGACACATGTAGAGCCTTGTTGTGTCCTCTCCCCTCAACGGGAATCTCTTCTTCCGCAAACGCGATATAATTATTGGTGGTTATATGATTAACGATGCCTTCGAAACCCTCCACCGAGATATCATGTGCTACATGGGCATTGTTAAGGACCTTTATCAACAGTGCACGATGAGGCTCGGAGTTTATGAGCAGTTCAAGCAAAGAGATCCTTGCTGGAGTTTTATTCAGTTGCTCGACTACCTTAAACTCGCTTTGTTGGATGAGCCGAAGGAACTCATGAGCCTCTTCCACAGTCACCGTCTTTCCTTGAAGACCTTCTTTCTTTTCAGCCCCTTTTACCACCGAAGAATCCACTTCTTTTGAGGGGGTGGCTACGTCTGTGGGCTCTTGGACCATGGGCGCTTTCCCCTTGGAGGGCAACTCCGTCGAGTGAGGGAAAGCGAACACCCAACCGCTGCGGGTTACGCCACTAAGACCGGTGATGTTGGTCACCTTGGCTGACAGGGAGTCAACTTCGATTGCAACTCTCTCCCCGAACACGGGAGGGGTATAATTCCACGGAACGGCCTTATTGCTTTGATATGCAAACGGCGTCGGCTTGGGTGCTGTCCGGGGATATATGGGTGTGGAGCCGGTCCCTTTCCTAGTAAAACATATTACTAGGGCTTTAGGGGTTAGGGGAACCTTCTTTTCTTCCGACTGCATGCAAACATGTGGTTCCTCCTTCCCTCCTTTGGACACTTCAAGTTGCCCCCAGTCCATGAGCCGCTGAAGCAATTCTTCCACCGCGGGACAGGTTTACATGTCGTGTGACTCCCCGAGGTGATACAAACATTCGTCCCTCTCGTCTCCACCACGGGAGACCATTCACGCCGCTTGCAGTGATTGGTAGATGAAGCGTCTAGAAGTAGCCACCTCTCCTAATCTCTTTGCCCGCGATGGCCCATCCTCTTCGATGGCGTTCATGCTAGCCCCTCCATGACTAGCTAGCGGATTAGTTTTAACATTTGGGCCTTCCTCTTGAAACGATAGCTAGCCGGCACTCATCAGGTGCTGCACCTTATACTTGAATGGGATGCAGGAGTCAATGTTGTGTCCGGGAGCTCCACTATGGTACGCACACTTGGCACCCGGGTCGTACCACTTGGGGTAGGGTGGCTAGAAGACCCTTCCGGGTATGGCCACCACCAAATGATTCTCCAATAATGAAGGCCATAACTCGGAGTATGCCATGGGAATAGGAGAGAAGTTATCTTTCGGGGGTGGGTGCTGTGCATATTTATAGCTCGCGCTGGGGCTGTATTATTGACTGGTCAGGGAGCTGCTGGAGCTGTGCGTTGGGTCGGCGCTCTTTCTGCTGCGGGTGGTCTTTTTTCTTGAGTCGGGAGGGAATTCCCGGCTCGGATTGAAAAGTTCGGGGGGTTAGGCTGGTATGAGCTTTGGATATTTTGGGGTGCTCTCATCCATGTTGGGGCGGTGGTGACCGCGTGGGTATCTCCTTCTTTTTTCCTCATGCCCACCACTGGGGCTCTTCTGTTGTTATTGGGGGCCGTGTTGGAGGCATATTCGAACTTGCCTTTTCTCAGTCCAGATTCAATTCTTTCTCCGGCGAAGACGAGGTCCGCAAAGTTAGCTGGCATGTAGCCTATCAGCTTTTCATAGTAGAATGTAGGCAACGTATCTACCATGATTGTGATCATCTCCCTCTCCGTCATGGGCGGGACGACTTGGGCTGCGAGATCCCTCCACCTTTGGGCATATTCCTTAATGGACTCATGCTCTCGCTTGGTCATACTCTGAAGCTGGTTCCGATCGGGAGCCATATCCGTATTGTATTGGTACTGCCTAATGAAGGCAGTCGCCAAGTCTTTCCATGATCGGATCTGGGAAGCTTCCAGATTGGTATACCATGCCACAGCCACTCCGGCCAAGCTGTCTTGAAAGAAATGGACCAACAACTTTTCGTCCGCAGAATACGCCCCCATCTTTTGGCAATACATCCAAAGATGCCCTTTCGGACATGTCGTCCCTTTGTACTTATCGAAATCCGGTACTTTGAACTTGGGAGGGATGACGATGTTAGGCACGAGACATAGTCTGCTAAATCCAAGAACGGGTAATTGCCGAGGCCCTATACTGCTCTTAGCATCTCTTCAAGCGCATCAATCTTTCCCTTATCTTCTGTGAAGGGAACGGATTCTTTTACGGGTGCGGGTGAAGATGGGAGATGGCGGACTATGTTTGGTTGAGGTAATTCATGGGGGGATGGATCCTTGAGGGGAAGCAGAGGGCCTAGATGGGTATCTCCTTCGCCGTCTTCTTGCGGGGGGTAATCGGCATAAGGAGGAAGTTGCCCCTCGAAGGTAGGGGCTTGGCTCACATCTTCTGGAGCGGCACGGGGAGTGAAGTCCGGAGGCAAGCCATAAGGATAAGCTTGCGGACTGTACCTCCGACCAAACACCGTTGGGTTTCTATCCCGGCCCAAGTTTATCGTGGGCTGAAGCACTGGTTCCGCTTCCCTAACTGCATTGGAGGCGGTTGCCGTGGCATTATCCTCTAGAGTTTTCTGAAGTTTTAGCATGGCCTCTATGATAGAAGCCATTTGATCTTTTAAGGCCGATAGATCGGCCTTCATCTGCTCTTGCACGCCCTCTTCATTATCCATTTTTTTGGATCGAGTGTTATAGGGGTGCCTTTGTGCTTTCTTAGTTATGGTGAACTCCCTAAAGAAACATACAACGGTGAGTATGCCACCAAAACATGAATATGCAAATGAATGATCGGAGCACTTGGATCCACCCCAAGGTTTTTTAGATAACGTGATGAGTTCAGAACTTCTCATTTTATAAAAAGAACAAAGCTTTCATCTGGCCAAGATTATACAAAGGTGTTACAAGAGAACCTAACGGTTTCTAATTATATGGGTCATCAAATCTATCATGTGTTGACAGTAATTGATCAGCCCATGAATCTCCTCGGGGGTCGTACACACTTCGTCCCTGGCTTTTGCTTTGGCTAATAGACGCGGGAGGTCTTGACTTCCATTCAAGGTCAAGGCGAACCTATCCATCCACATAGTCGCTTCTTGATGCAATGCATCAATCACCCTCCCTCTTGCTTCTTTTTCGGCGTACACTTATGCAAAATCCTCCACTAGCTTTTGTTCATGGGTCACAGACTGGTTCAACTCTTCCTTGTACTGCCCTATGATAGCTAGCATGCTTTGCTCCGTGGCTTCCAAGTGTTGAGCCAAACTTCTCTTGGACCTTGCACAAGCAGCTAACTCTTCTTTTAAGATCATGCCATGCACCCGTGACCGGTCTCTTTCCTCTCTTTGGAGGTTGAGCTCATTGTTGCTACCCCACAATGCTCCTCGGAATTTCTCTCGGCCATGTTCCTCCTTGCAGACCCTTTTGGTTTCTTGTTCAAGGGCTCTTGCAGTGGCCGCGTTTTGCTCTCGTAACTCGGTGCACTCCCTCCGGATGTGTATAGCAGCTGACTTGAATTTTTCTTTGGCGAGTCTTGCCTTCCCTAGCTCTAATTTTAGAGCTTGGACTTCCTCATCTTCCTCCAGAGCTTCGAAGTTCTCCTCATCGATAACTTTTAATTTAGAGAGCCAATCTAACCCTCGCGTGTGAACTCTTAGCCATCCATGATAACCACCGATGACGCCATTACGGATGCCTCTAAGCTCCTTGTCTTTCCTCAACGGACTTCTCCATGCCTTGTGGACTCTTTGTATCACCTTGAGACTTTGCGCGCCTAAATTCCTCACAAGGAAAGGCGAGAGGCTTTCTTCTGTTGGCGCTCCCCTCATGGGGTACCCTAGCTGTCTTATGGCAAGTGCGGGATTATAGTTAATACAACCCCTCGTCCCTATCAACGGAACATTAGGGTAGTCCCTGCACGAGAAAAGAACTCCCTCCTTGCCTTCCTTCCATCGAGGAAACCAATTGATTGTGCTGCCTCCTATCCCAGCCAAGTGTTGGTCCCAATCGACTCTTCTTTTTTCGACACACGAGCGATAACTTTGAAGCGGACACGGGTGTCTTATGTCTTGTTGGAATAGGTGTGAAACCAACCACACACAGAGAGCGGGTAAACAACAGACAATCCGTGCACTATTTTTCTCACACCTCCGGTCAAAGGTGTCAAACAAATCCGCCAAGATAGCCACCACTGGACTCTCCTTGCTGTGGTGATATGCGAGGAAAGCATCAATTGCGGCCAAGTCCACCAAACCGTCCACATTCGGAAAGAGGACAACCCCAAAGATCAACAGAGCTAGTATATCCGCAAATGGGCCCCACTTATCTTGGCTCGCCATATCCCTTGCCTTGCCTTCCAAGTATTTCCGTGGCAGGCCCACTACGCCGTTTCGAGTTTGCTTCATGCGGTCCAACTCTTTTGATGAATCTCCGACCACAGCTGCAACTTTACTCAAGGAAGGAAGAAACCCGGAGAAAAGATACTGTTTTCTTCCCCCAAGAGGGCATCCTAATATTTCTTCAAACTCTTCAACAGTTCGTACCATTTGGAAATCCCCAAACGTGAAGCACCTCAACGGCTGATCATAGTATTGGGCGAGGGATATGACAGCTTCCGTAAATACCTCCGCTGCGGTCAAATCTAGAATCTTTTCGTACACTTTGCGGAAGGCTTGCCTTTGGAGAGGTCCCATCAATCGTCCCAATTCCTTGAGGCTGGTGACATCTAGACCCTTAACCTTGACTTGATAAAACCTTTTGCAGTTTTGATTTGTCCCCATCATTTACCTAAAAAAGGGGTGGATCAAGACTCCGACATGAATGATGCAATGCATATGCATGAAACGGAAAGAAAACAAAACAAAGGGGTAATTCACACATACGAGACCGCAGAGATCCAATTTTAATGCTACGTTTTGGGCATGATGGCGCCTCAACGTAGTATTAAAAAAGTTACGTATTACACTTAAGGAAACTAACAAAACTATATTTAGCGGTATTTGCAGAGAAATGCATGAGAACAAATGGCACAGAGCGTGTTTGCTCCATGCCCCTAATTGGGAACCTATAGGACAATATCTAGGGGTCTCTAATCACTACCCCCAACAATTCATAACTCACACGGCTGTTTTCTAGAGGTATCATCACTCAAGATAATAATATTGTGGCGGTATGGAATACCAGCGACAACACATTATAAAGAGAGAAAGCTCTAGACGAGGTTTCACTATTATCAAGCAAGTCGGAGACCTAGCATGATGATAGATTCACTTCCACTCCTTAAATTCCCATGAACCCGGGTGTAGGGCCCCTTTTTCACTCAAACCCGTGGGTGCTTAGTGTAAAAATGTGGAAAAGACAGCAATTATTACATTTTACACAGTTTAATAAATGCACACACAAGGTTTCATAATTCCACGATTCCATTAGAATAGGCCTAACTCACAAAAAGGTCCCCAGTGGAGTCGCCAACTGTCGCAACATGCCCTTTTGCGGGCGAGCGAAGGCGAGGCTCATGGGTGCGCTTTCCGAAGGAGGAAAGATGCGCGGAGTCGCCACCAACGTTTATTTGTGGAAAACGTCGGAAAAATCGA
Organism: Glycine soja; assembly: GCF_004193775.1. Lineage (NCBI taxonomy): Eukaryota > Viridiplantae > Streptophyta > Magnoliopsida > Fabales > Fabaceae > Glycine > Glycine soja. Next base: position 24,598,041 of record NC_041005.1, on the reverse strand, counting down.
AGGAAACCGGTCAAAATGAAAATTCTAAGTTCAGGAGTTGTATTTACGTTTGAGGAAGGTATTAGCACCTCTCATGTTTGTCTCAAAGGACAACAGCCTATTTTTTAGAATTGTGAAATTGTGTTATTTTACCTTTTATTTCTTTTTATTTTTTAAGGTCGACAAAAGCGGGGATCTTGCTCCTACGTACCCTCCATCGAAGAGGAAATCAGACCTACGTAGTTCTTTCTTAAGAGTGAATCAAGCGATTCTTTTTACTTGAAAGGTGATCATTTTAAGGCGTTGGACCTTAAGAATGATCGATTTACTTGGTAAGAAAAATTGAGATATTGAACTTTCAAATCCTTTTTTAGTGGCTTTTTTTTGTGGACGAGCTTGACTAGGCGAGTTGATTTTAGCCTTAGTTTCACTTTAGTTATTAGTCAAATTCGATTAAGAATGAGAAATCCCAAAGAGAAAACGTCCGATTGATTTTTTGCTTTATTTTACTAAAAGGTATTTTTTGATTATTATATTATTATTTTACCTCTTTTTTGATTTCCAACGTGGTTGCGGCACGACCGAACGGTCGGAATTCATTTTAACAGAAATTAACGGATATTACAAATCAAATGATCGGTGGAAATTTATTTTATTTTTTGATTAGGCGATAAATGACTTAAATAAATGACTGAAGCACGTCAAAAGGGGGTACGGAAAGTAAATGAAAACGAGAATAAAAATACATGAAACAAAATGTGGACCACCACGGGTACATAGAATGAATTGAAAAGCTCGGTTTGAGGTACTTACCAGTTGAAGACTGAAGAAAACGAAGAACGAACGATGAATGTCGAAGAACGGTTGAAAATCTTCGCGTAATTACTCACGGAAACGTTACGGAAGCGCCTCGGCTTGGATTTTCTTCACGGAAACAATTTTTCTCAGCAATTTCGAGAGAATAAGAAGTGCCAAGAAGGCTGAACCCCTTTCCTCTTCACTCCTTCCCCTATTTATAGCAAAATATGGAAGGAGCTTGCCACCCAGCTCGCCCAGGCGAGCAAGGTTGCTTCCTGAAGCAACCGCCTTCTGGAGGAAGAAACTGGAAGGCCCAAGTGGGACTGTTTGCTATTTGTACCCCCCTTTTTACTAACTGCACCCCCTTCTACTTTTTTTGGTAATTCTTTTTCCGTAACGTTACGAAACTTTACGAATTTCGTAACGAAACCTATTTTCTTTCCGTAAGGTTATGAATCCTCACGGATAATTTATTTACTCTTTCCGTAAAGTTACGGAAACTCACGGATTGCGCAAAAACACCTCCTTTTGGTTTCCGCCACATTACGGAATTTCACGGATCGCGTAAGCCGGCTTCCTTTTGATTTCCGGCATGTCTTGGGACTTCACATATTGTGAAACAAAGGATGCCAAGTATCTCAAAGCAGTCGATCAAAGGTTGCATATCATCAAGTAATAATCCCCGGACGAAATTAGGGTATGACAAATTAAAAAGCACAAGTAAATCACTGATGACTTATCCTCTTTTGATTAATCCTTTTCTGAAAGCACACACACACACACACACAGAAAGAGACACACACATACAGAGAGACACACACACACACACCTACAATAATAAAGCATGACCACCCCCGAACCCCACTATTGCAGATTACTTACATAAAGAACTCTTGATGTTGATATTTGTCTGTAATCGAAATTTACATTTTGTATGTTGTTGTATGTTATTCTATAAAGGATCATGGCTTCTCCACCTGCCTCCCCTCCTCCTCCTCCTCCTCCTCCTTCTCCTCCTCTTCCTCCTCCTCCTGCTCCTTCCGACGCATCGGCTTCGCCGTCTGCCGTGAAGCAGACACACAAAGCCTTAGGAAGGAATTAAGAACATATTTGGGGATTGTGGTGCCTGGTGCTGAGAAACCAGTGGTCCATGTTGATCCTGTTACCGGCAAGGCCGACGGTCCCCACAGGAAGAAATTAAAAACATATTTGGGGATTGTGGCGCGTGATAAGGTGGACATCACCTACGAGAACTGGAAGGAGGTCCCTTCTGCTCAGAAGGACCTGATTTGGGAGGATATTCAGATATTTTTCTTTTCTTATTTGATTTTGTTTAATTAATAGCCAAAAAATACATTATTGTAACAAATAAACCTTATTAGATGTTGTCAGGCGGAATTTGAAATCCCAGAGGCTTCTGACAGTAGGACGAAAAGGAAGTTACTTCAGACCGTGGGCGAGAGATGGAGGCAGTTTAAATCAGACCTCACGAGGAAATGGGCCCTTACAGCCGATCAGGACGGTGTGGAGGACACTGTCTGTGAGAAATACGGCATAAGCAAGGAAAAATGGGCCCAGTTTTGCCAAACTCGCAGAGACCCTTCTTGGGAGGTATATTCCTTGCCATTTAAGTTGTTTTTCAAAAAACATTAACTTGTTATACTTCATTCTAGCAATTTGAAAGATTATTGTTTTATTTTTGCATGATGTGCGCAAAAAGGCTCAGGCCATCCAGAAGCAGAACACTGCCCCCCATGTTTTGTCTCGTAGGGGTTATGACTATTTGGAGCAGAAGCTCCTGGCTGAGAAGACGAAGAAGAAGTTGGAGGAAGCTGCATAGTTCGGAAGCGTTGATGGTGTCATCAACCCTCCATCCCCGGTCAGACGCCACGTGAAGTGGAAGATGGCCCGCATGAAGAAAATAGGGGAGATGACGACTAAGGCCGCAAAGGAAATCGCTGCGAAGATTGTAAGTCATTTTCAACTAACCATTAGAATTATATTTCAATATTTTGTGAATGCCATGTACAATTGTGTGTTTTCTGTGCAGGATTCCTTTGAGGAGCAGGCGACATAGGGATCCTTCATCCCCCATGGATGTTAGGATGTTCTCACTGCTGCTATTGGACGTCCAGAGCACCCTGGACGTGTCCGTGCTGTTGGAGCCGGTGTCACCATCAAACAATACTTTGGATCGGCTCCACGGATGTCCCACAGCGCTTCCTCCATGCCTCCTGAAGAATTGCAGCAGCTGACCCAGCAAATCAGGGACCAGCTAGAGGAGTCCATCAGAGAAAAAGTGACGCGGCAGCTCATGGCATCCTTCAGCTAGATGCAGTCCCAGATTCAGTCCCAGATGCAATCTCAGGGACTTGCACTGCCTCCCGAGCCTCTGGTTGGTCCCTCCGGTCCTCGAGTAAGCACAAAGGGGAGTTGTGTTGATCCCTCAGGAAATGATCCTGAGACGGGTGACTCAGATAGGTGCGGCTTGTACATCGAAGCAGATCCTGCCCGCCTGGTTGCCATGGGGAGAGTTTATGAGGGATCCACTATTTTTCATAACACTCCTTTGTTGCCTGGCCAAGTAAAGGTGGGTGTGGAGGAGGTTATAGATGTAGATGCTCCAGTTCCTGTACCCACTGATGAGGTTTCCTTAGTGGGGCAGGCACTTAACACCTTGCTTGCTTGGCCGACACATCTGGTCAAGTCTTTATCACAACAGGTACTTTACTCTTACTATATGTTTCTTCTTTTTAAATTAACTCATTCAGTGTGTCTCAAATTAGGCCATTTAACTTTGTTTCATGAATAGGTAGCTGTGTCTTCGGTAAAACCACCTCCAAAGCCCGATCCGCAGGTCGATGATCCGCTTTATCTGATGACATTGACAATCCCAGAGCTTTTCTTGAGGCCTTATCAGGTTACATGGGATGCCACCGTGTTTGGGGTCTTTAATCCAGGTTTCCCGCTCTACATAAAGCACGAAGACCTCTCCGAAATCGCACATGGTGGTCAATGTCTCAGCATATCAGTGTTACAGTTGTGGATTCTGTAAGTCATTTTATATTACTTTTAATTACCTAAGTTATTGCTTTCAATTCATAAATATTCAACTTTGACTTAACATAAACAGGCATCTCACTGAAACAAGTATGCGAGCGGGGAATTCTGATATCTATGGATTCCTCGAGCCACAGTCCATTAAGAGGTTTGGGCAATGCAGTTTGAGTCTGAAAGTTACAGAAAGACTTGGATGCAGAGTTCAAAATGCGATGTCTATCTTGGAGCCTACCTAAATGGGTAAGTCACACAAAATAACTGAATTTAATTAATGTTTACTAATAAACTAACCCATATTCGTCTCCACTGCAGCGGACACTGGTAGATGGTGGTCATCCTGCCCAAGGAACACCTAGTTGTCTGGTTTTGTTCATTGCATAACAGGCCAGACAACTACCTTAAGGGGATTATTAATAGGTTAGTGTTCATTTCAATACATTTTCATTGAAATACCTCAACAACACCACTTTTTAATTGTTACTCGCATGGAACAGTGCTTTAAAAGGTCTTAATGATGATCCACAGCCTAAATCAAAGGCTCCTGCTAGGTGAATTATCGTCAAGGTACGTCATTTACATAAAACTTCCACTTATATATATTTCTTATGTGTTTGTACACTAGTTGTTTAATTAATATCCAAATTTCATTATGTATTTAGTGTAATAGACAAAAAGGAACTACTAAGTGCGGCTACTATGTCATGCACTGGATGTCTACCATCATTTTAGGAATTTTTAGGAATAACTGAGAAGAGGTACGTTTATTTCAAACAAATTCGATTTTTTAATAATTTGTATTACATTATTAACTTATTATGATTTATTTCATCATGCAGTATTTTAATGATCCTAGACCATTGGAGCCAGAGAGATTAAAGGTGTCGCGGATCCAGTGGGCACACTATTATCTCTGAGTTAGAGATCAGACCTAGGATTTAAGGACATTAAGTTTAGTTTAGTTTACTTTGGTTTAACATTTTTGACATTTCCTATGTAATTTGAACATTGAATTCATTTGTTGTTTATGATAAATCAATTATTCGATGTTTATTATGATTAAAACTGCTTGAAAGCAGAATAAAATGTTTATTTGCTGTGAATTGGGTTTGAAATTGCATTTTACAGGTACAATTTTGGGTTTATTGTAAAAACAAAAAGTTTATATAAAAAAAACTTGAAAACAACATCGGTTATTAACAAAAACCGATGTTAATATAGTAAACAACATCAGTTATTTACAAAACCCGATGTCAACATGCACCTCAACATCGGTTATACTAGAAAACCGATGTCAACGTTTACATATTAACATCGGTTATTTATACATAACCGATGTTAACGTTTGTATATTAACATCGGTTATTTATAAATAACCGATGTTATATACAAAGAACTACAGCAAAATAAGTGTATGCATCATCAACGTTGACATCAGTTTTCTACTGAAACCGATGTTAATGTAATATATTAACATCGGTTTTGGTAGAAAACTAATGTTAATATATTACATTAACATCAGTTTTGCTAGAGAACCGATGTCAATATATAACATTAACATCGGTTTTACTACAAAACCGATGTCAATGTTCGTCATGCATACACTTTTTTCGTTGTAGTTCATTGTGTATAACATCGGGTATTTAGAAAACCGATGTTATCGTATTTATGTTAACATCGGTTTTTCAAAATTGATGTTAACAATAATACATTCAACATCGGTTATAGAACTGATGTAGAATGTCGTAAATAACCGATGTTGAAAGTGTAATTTCTAATAGTGACTATTCAACCTCTCTTCTAGTATGATTGTTGTTATTTCAGTTGGTATCAGAGCTTGACCTTAAGGGTTGAGTATCTAACAATACTAAGGAAAGGATCCAAAAAATCATAGATATAGAAGAAGAATTATACACCAACAAACCACCATTGTTCTGAGGTGTAAAATATAATTACTAGAAGGAACAAATGATAGCTTACTTTGAATCCATTCATATTGACCTATGGGAGGTGGTGGAGAATACAAACTGCATTCCAATGATGATCAGTTGAATGAAATTCCTAGAAGCCATTGGATGGAGGAGCAACAACTCTTTGGAATGTGACGCTATGTGCTATATCAAAAGAAGAGTACACCAAGGTACAAAACTTCTAAAGTGCCAAAAAAATGTGGGACACTTTGGCTATAACGTATGAAGGAACGCCCCAGGTAAAGGGGAACAAACTCGGTGTCCTTACTCGTAAGTATGAACTCTTCTCTATGGAAGAAGGCGAAGACATACAAAGTATGTTTAGACATTTTTAAACCATTCTTAATGAACTAAGAACTTATGATAACTATGATCATATTGATAATATTTTGAGAAGTTTGTCTAGAAAATGGAGATCGTAGGTAACATAAAAATGTTAAGAGCCTTAAAAAATCTTGATTCCATGTCCCTTGAATAACTTGTTGGTACCTTCAAAGTTCATGAACAAGAACTTCAACAAGAAGAAGGACCAAAGAGAGAGAAGTCTTTGGCTTTCAGTAGTTAGAAGAGCAAAAAGACCTCATCATCTAGAGAACAAGTCTCGAGAAGCTCGTCCAAAGCCCTTAAAGTTGATAATTCCTCTAATGAAGAATCTAAGGAAGACTCTAATGAAGATGAACTCGCCTTCATCTCATGGAAGATCTGCAAGATGTGGAAAAAAGAAAGGTGGCTCCAAATAGGAAAAACTCCTCAAACAAGATCATTTTGATGATGCCAAAGATTATTAAAGATCCATTCAAACAAGATTAAAGAAATCAAGAAGATTCAAGTGAAGATTCAAGAGAAGACTCAAGATATGCAAGAACCTCAAGAAAAGCATCAAGATAAGTATAAAAAGAGTTTTTCAAAGAAAAGATTGAATAGCACAATTTCTCCAAAAGAATTTTTCAATGAAAAATCTTTTACCAGAGTTTTTACTCTCTAGTAATCGATTACCATAAGACAGTAATCGAATACCAGAAGCCCAAAAAAGTTATATAACTGTTTTACAAAGTAGTAATCGATTACCATGGGCATGTAATTGATTACCAATGTTTTTGAACGTTGAAATTCAAATTTCAAGAGTCACAACTTGTGATAAAATATTTTCAAACTTGTGTAATCAATTACACAACATTTGTAATCGATTACTAGTGTTTCTAAACGTTGGTTTTCAAATCTAAACATGAAGAGTCACAACTGTTGATGTGTAATTGATTACACTATAATGGGAAGCGATTACCAGTGACTGGTTTTGAAAAATAAATTGCCAAGAGTCACAATTTTTAAAGTGACTGGTTTTGAAAAATAAATTGCCAAGAGTCACAATTTTTAAAGTGACTGGTTTTTAGAATTTTCCAAGAGTCACAGCTTTTAAAGTGACTAGTTTTGAAGAAATTGCCAAGAGTCACAACTTTTAACATGGTTTCTTCAAGAGCCATCAAATGGCTATAAATATGTGACCATGGCACGAATTTCATAATTGATTCATTCAACCAATTTCTCAACTTCTTTCTAAGAGTTTTTGTTCAACACTTGCTTTGTCAAGAAAAGTTCATTGGGCAAAAACTTGTTCTATTCTATTTTCTTCCTCTCCTCCATTCTTACAAAAAGCTTTTCAAGAGACCTACTCTTGATGACTATTTTCAAGAGAAGGTCTTCTTGGTTGAACACTGAACACAAGGGACCAACATTCCTTGGGTTCATTGCAAGAAGCAGGATTTGCTTCTTGGTTGATCACTGGACACAAAAGACCAACGTCTTTTGGGTTCATTGCAAGAAGTGGGTACAACTTCTTGGTTGTTATCACTGGACACAAGGGACAAACGTTCCTTGGGGTTCATTGCAAGAAGTGGGCATAACTTCTTGGTTGTAATCACTAAACACAAAGGAGGGGATTCCTTTGTGTTTCATTACTTGTAAAGGATTTTACAAGGATAGAGGAAATCTCAAGCGGGTTGCTTGGGGACTGGATGTAAGCACGGGTTGTGGCCGAACCAGTATAAATCTGGTTTTGCATTCTCTCTTCCCTTAACTCTTTTACTTTTTGTTGTCTTTACATTTCCTTAATCTCTTTTACTTTCTATTGTGTTCATATTTCTTTAAGTTTCTTTTCTTCATTTATTATTTCAATAACTTGTTAACAAAGAAATAATTGAATCTAGGGAATAATAAAGAAAGGGAAATTTTTAATTAGGAATAGTCAACAAAATCTTAATTCAACCCCCCCCCCTTCTTAATATTTCTGAGGCCGTTTGTCCAACAAGTGGTATCGGAGTAGGTTTCTTGTAGAAAGTTTAGAAACTTAAAGAAATATGGCCTTAGCAAATTTCTTATTCCCAGAAGGAAATTCCATCAATAGGCCTCCTATCTTTAACGGAGAGGGTTACCACTATTGGAAAACCCGTATGCAAATCTTCATTGAAGCAATAGATTTAAACATTTGGGAAGTCATAGAAATACGACCTTATGTACCCACCATAGTAGATGGAAGCACAAGCACAACAACAGAAAAACCTAGAGATAAATGGTCTGAAGAAGATAGAAGAAGAGTTCAATATAATCTTAAAGCCAAAAACATCATTACTTCTGCCCTAGGAATAGATGAATATTTTAGAGTCTCAAGCTGCTCAAGTGCAAAGGAGATGTGGGACACACTTCAACTCACACATGAGAGCACAACTGATGTTAAGAGATCTAGGAGTAATACTCTAACCCATGAATATGAACTTTTTAGGATGAAAACAAATGAAAACATACAAGATATGCAGAAAAGATTCACTCACATAGTTAATCATCTTGCATCACTAGGAAAAACATTTCCTAAAGAGAATTTAATAAATAAAGGTCTAAGATGTCTAAATAGAGAATGGCAGCCAAAGGTAACTGCCATTACTGAATCTAAAGATCTATCTAGTATGTCTCCTGCCACATTATTTGGAAAGTTGCAGGAACATGAGATAGAATTGCAAAGACTTAATCAAAATGAGAAAGAGCAAGCAAACGTATGCTTAGTGACCAAGAATCATGAAAGCGATGAGGAGGAGCCCTTGAAGAAAAAGTGGTACATAGACAGCGGATGCTCTAAACACATGACAGGAGATGCCTTAGAGTTCACAACTATCTCTCCTAAGAAAAGCGGGCATGTAACCTATGGCGACAATAACAGAGGTAAAATTCTTGGAGTCGGGAAAATAGGTACGAATTCTTCAACCTCTATTGAAAATGTTTTACTTGTTGAAGGGCTTAAGCATAGTTTGCTTAGTGTTAGTCAATTATGTGATAGAGGTTATAGGGTATCATTTGATTCTCAAAAATGTGTCATTAAACATGAACATGATAAGGATATAGAGCATGTAATATTTAGAGAAAATAATGTTTACATGTTAGATTTAAAACAAAAATCAGATGATAATCAATGTTTTCTTAGCAAAGACAATGATCCTTGGCTATGGCATAAAAGGATCACTCACATAAATATGGAACATTTAAACAAATTAATTTCAAAAGATTTGGTTGTTGGCTTGTCAAGACTAAAATTTGAAAAAGATAAACTATGTGATGCATGTCAAAAGGGAAAACAAACTAGAGCATCATTTAAATCCAAAAATATTATTTCAACTACTCAGCCTTTACAATTATTACATATGGATTTGTTTGGCCCATCTAGAGTCATGAGTTTTGGTGGAAGTTATTATGCACTTGTCATAGTTGATGATTATTCTAGATATACTTGGACATTGTTCATCACTCATAAAAATGATGCATTTCAAGCATTTAGGAAACTTGCAAAAGTTATTCAAAATAAGAAAAATCTCAAAATTATTTCTATAAGGAGTGATCATGGGGGAGAATTTGGAAATAAAGAATTTGAAATGTTTTGTGATGAATATGGCATTGAACATAATTTCTCTGCACCTAGGACTCCTCAACAAAATGGTGTTGTTGATAGGAAAAATATATCCTTAAAAGAAATAGCAAGAACCCTATTAAATGATGCTCCTCTTCCAAAATACTTTTGGGCGGAAGCCGTTAACACTGCATGTTACATCTTAAATAAGGCTTTAATAAGACTCATCTTAAAGAAAACTCCTTACGAATTATTCAATGGTAGAAAACCAAACATTTCACATTTACATGTCTTTGGTTGCAAATGTTTTGTATTAAATAATGGAAAAGAAAACTTAGGAAAGTTTGATGCCAAGGCAAATGAAGGAATCTTCCTTGGTTATTCCTTGCATAGTAAAGCATATAGAATATACAATAAGAGAACTATGAATATTGAAGAATCCATTCATGTTTCCTTTGATGAGTCTAATGTTATTTCTCCAAGAAAGAATGTGTTAGATGATGTTTCAGATTTCTTAGAAGAGATACATAATCATGAAAGGGATTCTAAAAGGAAAAGAGATGAAAGCAATGAGGATTCTCAAGACTATGAAACTCAAGCAAATAATGATCTTCCAAAGGAGTGGAAAGCTTCCAGAAATCATCCTTTTGACAACATTATTGGTGGTATCTCTAAAGGGGTAAAAACTAGACACTCTGTCAAAGATTTATGCAATAACATGACATTTGTCTCTATGATAGAACCTAGAAACTTAAAAAAATCCATAATAGATGATCAATGGATAGTTGCTATGCAAGAAGAGTTAAATCAATTTGAGAGAAATAATGTTTGGGAACTAGTTGAGAAACCACATAACTACCCCATTATAGGAACAAAATGGGTATTTAGGAATAAGTTTGATGAACATGGCATAGTCATTAGAAATAAGGCTAGGTTAGTTGCAAAAGGATATAATCAAGAAGAAGGAATAGATTATGAAGAAACTTATGCTCTTGTTGCAAGACTAGAAGCCATTAGAACGCTCTTAGCTTATGCATCCATTAAGAATTTTAAGCTTTATCAAATGGATGTTAAAAGTGCCTTTTTAAATGGCCTAATTAAAGAAGAAGTATATGTAGAACAACCCCCAGGTTTTGAAAATTCAGATAAGCCAAATCATGTTTATAGATTGAAAAAGGCATTATATGGTTTAAAACAAGCCCCTAGGGCATGGTATGAAAGACTAAGCAAATTTCTCATAGAGAAAAACTTTTCTAGAGGAAAAGTGGATACCACTCTATTCTTAAAGAAAAAAGATGATGATATTCTATTAGTTCAAATATATGTTGATGATATTATTTTTGGATCCACTAATGATTCTCTATGCAAGGAATTTTCTCTTGATATGCAAAGTGAATTTTAGATATCAATGATGGGAGATTTAAACTACTTCCTTGGGCCACAAATTAAGCAAACCAATGAAGGCATATTTGTCAACCAAGCCAAGTACTACAAAGAACTGATCAAAAGATTTGGGATGGAAACTTCAAAGCACAAGGCCACACCCATAAGCACTGGTTGTTACTTAGACAAAGATGAATCTGGTTAGTCTATAGACATGAAACAATATCGAGATATGATTGGATGTCTTCTCTATTTATCTGCCAGTAGACCAGACATCATGTTTAGTTTATGCATGTGTGCTAGCTTCCAATTCAATCCCAAACAATCACACTTGAGTGCAGTAAAAAGGATTATTAGATATCTCTTAGGAACTATTAACCTAGGATTATGGTATCCTAAAAACTCTACAAAACTTAATAGGTTATTCTGATTCTGATTTTGCCAGATCCAAAACCGACAGGAAAAGCACTTGCGGAACTTGCCAATTTATAGGATCTGCTCTTGTCTCATGGCACAGCTAGAAGCAAAATAATGTTGCTTTATCCACTGCCAAAGCAGAATACATTTCTACTGGCAGTTGTTGTGCACAAATCTTATGGATGAAGCAACAATTGTTTGATTATGGAACTATTCTTGATCACATACCCATTAAGTGTGACAATACCAGTGCCATTAATCTATCCAAAAACCCAGTACTACATTCTAGAACAAAGCATATAGAGATTAGGCATCACTTTTTAAGGGATCATGTTCTTAAAGGTGATTGTGTTTTAGAATTTGTAGATACTAAAAATCAACTTGCTGACATCTTCACCAAACCTCTCCCAAAGGAAACATTCTTTGCCATTAGAAGAGAACTTGGTCTTTTAGATGCTAGTGACTTAGATAAATAGGTATTCATTGTGTTTTTGTCTTGTTGCTTTGTTTGTTAGCATATGATATATGTTTTGTATGTTTTAAAATTATTTATGTATGATTTTATTTTTTCATGCACTTTGGCTTTTTGATGTTGCCAAAGGGGGAGAGAAAAATTGGTATTTTAGAAATCAAGATATTATATTTACTAAGCTTTTAAAATTAAGCATAAATTCAAAAAGAAAGGGGGAGAAAGGGATGAGTGAACGATAGATCAAATATAGCATATATTCTCTTGATTTCAGGATTTGTCATCATCAAAAAGGGGGAGATTGTAGAAGCAAAGCTTCCAAGATTATTTTGATGATGTCAAAGATTATTAAAGATCCATTCAACAAGATTAAAGAAATCAAGAAGATTCAAGTGAAGATTCAAAACAATGATGTTTGAAAGTTAGTTGAACTATCAAACGGGAAGAAAGTTGTTGGAGCAAAATGGGTTTTTCGCAACAAATTGGATGAAAATGGTAAGGTTGTGACAAACAAGGCAAGGTTAGTCACTAAAGGATATTCACAACAAGAAGGTATATATTACAAAAAAAATAAAAAATTATGCACCAGTAGCTTGTCTAGAGGAAATATGCATTTTACTTTCATTTGAAACTTATAACAATATGAAGTTGTATCAAACGGATGTAAAAAGCACATTTGCCAATGGTTTAATCTAAGAGGAAGTTTATGTCGAACAACCTCCAGGATTTGAAAGTGTAACTCTTCATCATTATGTTTTTAAACTCAACAAAATATTATATGGACTTAAGCAAGCTCCTAGAGATTGGTATGAAAAACTAAGTTTGTTTCACTTGAAAAATGGCTTTAAGAAAGGAAACGTTGACACAATGCTTTTTTTGCAAAAATTATGATACTCAATTTTTATTAGTACAAGTTTATGTGGATGACATCATTTTCGGTGCTACTAATGAAATGCTTTGTGAAAATTTTTCGCTAATGCAAATATAATTTGAATGTGCATGATACAAAAGCTAAAATTCTTTCTCAGACTACAAATAAAGCAAACACCCAATGGTATCTACATCCACCAAACCAAGTATATAAGAGTTGTTGAAGAAATTAAACAAGAACGATGCAAAAGAAATGAAGACTCCCATGCATCCTACAATATACCTTGGACTAGACAAGGAATCAACAAAGCTGGATGGGACTCAATACAAAGCAATGATTGAATCACTGCTCAATCTCACAGCATCTAGACCAGATATTATGTTCAGTGTTTGCCCATTTGTGAGATTTCAACAAGAACCAAGGGAATTTCATCTAACTATAGTTAAATGAATTTTTAGATGTCTCATTGGAACTTCTAATCTTGGTCTTTTGTTTAAAAGAAGAGAAAATTTCAAACTCACAAGTTTTTGTGATGCTGACTAAGCTGGTGATAAAATTGAAAGGAAAAACACAAGTAGAAATTGTCACTTTATTGGTGGTAACTTAGTTACATGGATATGCAAGAAGCAAAGCTCAACCACATAGTCCACTACTAAAGCTTAATATATGCCAATAATAAGCTGCTATGCTCAACTTCTTTGGATAAAGTACCAGCTTGAAGATTACAACATCTATGAAAGTAAAATTCCCATCTATTGCGATAATAAAACTGCTATTAAGTCTTTCTAAAATTCCAACATTGCATTCTAGAGCTAAGCATATAGAAATTAAGCATCATTTCATAAGAGGTCATGTTCAGAATGGGATAGTGGATTTACACTTTGTACCCACTCATGATCAACTTGCTGACATTTTCACAAAGCCCTTAACTGAAGAGAGGTTGACTTACTAAGAAATTACCTCAAAATGGTATTTATTAATGAATGAATGAATGAATTTTATATGTATTCCAATATTGCTTCAAAGGACCTATCATCCAATGAGTATAAGCACACACCCACAACGTTCAACATATGGATGCTCACTCATGCATTTATTACTATTATGTAAAACGCAATGTTTCTATATGAGAACATTGTAACACTTTTGCTAAGTCATCTCTTGAATGGTGGGCTTAATCATTTCTTTTAAAAGCCCATAATAAACCCTTAAAACAGTGAGACTCTTGGTATCACTCTCACTTTACCTCTGAAACACTTCATCTTCCTCAATGAGACCTAAAGAGATAATTACCATACACACTAACAATAAGTCTTTCATACATGTTGTACATTTTTTTGACATCCAAGAACTCGAGAAGGTTAGTCTTAAACTCAACAAGACACTTCTCTTTTCAGGAGCGAGACACTCTTTCAATGGGCCTCAGACAATCTATCCATAACTCATCAGAATGTTCTAGACGAATGTTGAGTTTGCCAACAAGAAGGTTATAGTATCAAAGGTTTTGGGAACCAAGGTGGTGTTCTCAAGAAACTCAATTTCAAAGGCAATTGGGTGCCTTCATGAAGGAAGCACCTATCAAGAAGGATGGGAGAAAAACTATGACTCCCATGTTGCAAGGGCACTGTACAAGGAGAATGTTGACAAGGCAGGTGACCAAAAGACCACAATTTAAAATCTAATGTAAATTTTTGTCTTTAATTTGTAGTTTATTATTGTAAATTTGTTGAGAATTGTACTGAAGCACTTGTGTGCAACAATATGATTTTGATGCTTGTTGAAAACAATGAATATGAGCCATTTAGTCTCAAGGTTTAGGATTTCTTGATTGATTTTGCTGCATCGATTCCATTGAAACACTTGACACCAATGGGATTATTTGCATTCAATGCTGAGTGGACGCATTAAATTAGCCTCAACTTTTAGGTTTACTTGTGTAACTTTGTGAATAATCTTAATGAAATACTCAAATCTGTTGGTTTACTTGCTGTAAAAAATTGCATTTTGCAAAGGAGGCAGAATGCAATGGTTTTGTTTCTTATGGATAATTGTATAACAAAGTTCATAAAAGAAAAAAGAAAAGATAATCAACATGTCTCTAACAAAGCGAAAGATTTCGTTGTAATATATATATGTGTATATATATATATTAATTGTAAGATTAAACTCTGTTAATATATTTTTTGTCTTAATAAATTATTAATTTGTTGTAGGAATCATATTAAAATGTTATGGTAGAAAAATATGGGGAAGACATATCAAATTGTCCTAAAGTTCACTTTGATGTCTAGTTAAAGACAAGCGGTGAAAATAAGAAAGGTAGAATTCATGGCTTGGGTCATAACTTGGCTTTTGCCATTACTCCACATGGTTCATCTTCAACAATTGTGGGTCCCCTTCAACAAATTGAAAATTAACTATATGTCTACCAGAAGACATCACTAGAATAGCTACACAAATTACTTAAATGCAAGAGCATATGCATACATAGTTGAATGTATAAACACAATCCCAAATGGAGTTGCAAACATAATTGCATGCACTGATGGAGCCACAAGCACAACAAATGCAGGCACAGATGCATGCACAAATGAAGGCATAAGCAGAAATGCAACAACTTTTGCAGTAATAGATGAAACAGAGATGTGGTTTTTGAGGACAAATTCATACCTTCAAGACATGCTAGAATCCTCTACTTCCTAAGTAACAAATTACCAAAATATGTCATGTTCCAGTGTTAGCTTTCACATGAAACTGACTCATAGCATCAATCCATCTATTAGCTCCCTCCGAGAATGCTTGAACAACAACCCGAAACGTAACATCAGCTAGCCATATGTGGCGTCCTTAAATAATGACTGGTTTAATAGTAATAAATTAAATAGCAGAAACCATGGGAAATTTTTTTTTCTTTTTCTCTCTTTTTTTCGCATTGTTATTCATTTCACAGTAATTAAATTCAGAAGGAAAATTATCACTATAGAGTCCTGAATGGCCAGTTCACAACTCTATTCGGATTCATTTCTTTCTTATCACTCATAATCTCTAAACTATTTTGCTCTTTCAAAAAAAAATATACCAGCCATCATTTTAGGTCATCACGTGAAAAATAATAAGATGCGGTCGGTCAACTCTTTTCAAATAAAGTTTGTTAACATTTCCTTTTCAAATAACAAGATTAAACATAATTATATTTATCATCTAAAACTGTCCAAAATATGGGAGTTTGCAAAATAACATAGTGACATTCAGAGCAAAGGTAACAACTGTGGTGGCTTTAGCCACAATATATACAATCATCAAAATTTCTATACAATAGGTCTACCCACCCAAAAATCAAAAGAGTAAACCTAGCAGTCTGAACTAGATACACCCACCCACAAAAAGTATGTACGCCTAGTCTAAGGAGCCGTCTGCTATGATGAAGAGTCGTCATTATTCGTTGTCCCTCCAGGACCGCTCTCCTCTGTAGAGTCTGCCTCAGATGCTGACATAACATCCTCTGGAGAATCAACATTAGGGAATGAGTCTTCATCATCCTCTGGGAAGTCAAGGGCATCCACAGCAGGTTCAGGAGGTAACTCCTCTGGGTCCTCTTCAAGATCTTCTTTAGAGGATGACACCTCTATCACTTGAATCGGCTCAACTAGTCGATATGGAGTAGGTGTAGGTAGTATCCACTCCATAGGCTACTGAAGTGTGCGTGCGGGTTCCTCCGGATGTACTAATGAAGTAGCAGTAAGTCGAATTGTGCCACGGAATCGGCACCTTTCATTGCCTTCGAGGGTCTTCCAAACACCCTCTAGGCACTCCATCACGACTCGATCATGGATCAACTGCGCTGCCATCGTGATCTACAAGAGATGAAAGAAAGAGGGTAGACTCTTTCACAAGAAATATAACTACACAGGTAACAATACAATGCGTCCCATAACGGCTACGCATAGTCAAAATGTCTTTCTCAAGGGATTTCCTCTCTGGTAATCGATTACCAAAGTATGTAATCGATTACCAGTGCCCAAAAACGAATTACACAGCCTTTGCACATTGGAAATTAAAAATTACACTGTGTAATCGATTACACATAAATGGTAATCGATTACCAGTGCCCTATCACCCTGTGTAATCGATTACACCCAACTGGTAATCGAATACCAGTGCCCTATCACCCTGTGTAATCGATTACACACAATTGGTAATCGATTACCAAAGGCCATTTAACATCCTGTCTCCATTTTTAACCCCTGTAATCGATTACCCACGAATGGTAATCGATTACCAGAGGCTAATTTCCAGATACCACCCAAGATACATAGTTGGCCAGCCGCCACACAAGCTTCCTTGCTTCGTGGACTTTGTTCTTTTATTGGTTGACTGCCAGGAGCTCGCCTGCTTAGGTACGTCGCAGGTTCTCACTGACTGACTATGCCCGGGTTGGGTCGGGATTAGCCAAGCTTGGTTTTGGGCAATAGCACCCCACCTGACGTCCCCAATGTCTCCTGACCCCCGCGACATATCTCCAGGTACCACTCTGTGGTCAACAAACAAAAGTAGGAAGACTGATTCTTCCACGCTTTCCCATATCAAGCTTATTGGATTATGGGACACCAGTCATATGTGGTACTAGGTGGCGATCGGGCGATGGCGCAAATCAACTCTCCCACTTCCACAAGTCAAACATAAACACACCATCCCCAGTTGCCCACCTTTAAATTGAGCTAACACACTCCTACGTAGTCCTTATCCTCGTTCCTCTCAGCACCGGGTCCCCATCAATCCCTCCAAGCTTCCACAATATCCAAGCAATTCAATTCCCATTATCATGAAACTACCCTAAAGCAAGAAAACTGAGTAGAGGCAGAAAACTCTGCCCAAAACTCATTCAAATTCCACAATTTTCCCTACTCACATACCTCAGTAACATTCTCTTCGCTCAGATTCGTTAACCATTGGATCACCTTGAAAATTTTACTAGAGGTTCCTAGTACATAAATCTACATTTTGACCGTTGCGATCGCTAGAAAATGCCTGGAACACGAGATGTACTACCCTTCCCGTGACTAGCAATGCACAATCATTTTTCTGCCCATTTGGTAAAAATCTGCTGCACAATTTAACAGCATTTTTCTGCATAATATGACAGATTTTCGAAATCCAACTTGCCCACATCCAATTTTACTCAAATTGGATCCTACAAGTCCTAAATCATGTATAAATCATATTTAAACCAAAAACAAACTTCAGACCAAGGCAAATCAAAATATAGGTATCCAAAACCCACCAATTTAGTGAATTCTCAAGGTTTGAAAAGTGAAAATGAGAATTAGGTAATTTTGGGGTAAACTCTCATCTCAATCAAGTCTATAACATTGATTTAGACTTGCTCAAACTGGTTTTATGGTGAAAACCCCACCTATTCAAAATTTGACCTCTCAACACCCAATTTACCCTAGAAATGGCTCTTTTCTTTCACATTTGTCACTCATTTTTCTCATTTGCTCTGCCCAAGCTTTCCTACAAGTCCTAATTGACATTCTAAACTAGAATCAACTCACTTTAGACTCCAATTTCCACTAACCCCAAATTTGGCTTTTCTAACCCTCAAAATCTCACACTTTTCCACCTACAACACTACCCTTCTCACATTTAACCCTAAGTTAACTCTCCCCATCATCTCTACCAGTTTTCTATCAACATTTCAAGCATACATATATCACAAAGAATCATTATAAAACCCTAAATCAGCATGGGTAGTTTGGCTCACATCAAACATGTCAAGTTTAGCATGATTTCAACAAATTCCTTCACAAACAACTACTCTAAGGCAATAACCTAGTAGAACTACCCATCATAGCTCCCAAAAACCCAACACCCACAAATTTCATGTGAGAAGAAGTCCACCCATACCTAAAATTTGAAGCCCCACGAAGTAGACGTGTGTTCCAAGACTCCGAAAATGGCATCTCCTTGCAATTTGGGGTAGAAATGAGAAGGAATTTTGGAGCTTCAATGGAGGCTTCAATGGTGGAGAAGAAGAAGAGAAAAGCAACGTGGAAAGAGGGAGAAGTTTCTGAAATTTTTTTGAATGAAGAGAGAGAAGATTTGGGTTGTTTTTAAAAAAAGATTTTCTTTTCTTTTTCCTTTTCTTTTCTAAAAGCACTTGTCACATGTACTCTTTTAAGTGGAGCAAAAGGGCCCACCTTTTTTTCTTTGATTTGACTTCATACTCAGCCACAAAGGAGAAAAAATTTGACCTTTTGGATGCTGAAATCCTGCCTCGGTTTGCATGTCGCCTCTCTGGTTCCAGTTCCTCGCGCTTCTCTGCACCCGTCGGGGCCCGTTTTCGAAAGTAGGCAATATATATATATATATATATATATATATATATATATATATATATATATATCAAAACGCTCAGAATGAGACCCTGAGCGTGGTTCAGAGGTTGGTTTTGTTAAATTTTTAGTTACACGTAAAACGATAATTTTTAAACTAATTAATTGAGAATTAATCTATAACTGTCTAGTTATGGATTACTCTTCGTTAATTAGTCTAACCCGCGTATCTTTCCCCAAATGTACATACTTATACCAAGAATATATATATATATATATATATACATATATATATATATATATATATAATTATTTAAAATGTAACACTTACAAAATTCCGGGTAGAAATTCTAGGATGTCACACCATAAATCAGAACGACCTATTGGCTCCCCCCGAGAATTGTTGAAACTTCAAGTTCAACAACAAAGCTTTATTATCAGATTTAATGGAAATGAGGTGCAACAATGAGGTATCAAAAAACAGAAAACCTCCATTTATCGTTGTAGACTGTCCTATCAATGCATTCTCTAACACCACAACAATCCCATATAAAAGGTGGGTCTTTAAATCCAAAATCCTGCAAAGAAAACCTAGACAAACACTCATTAAAGGGTGCCATAGAAGCCTTATCAAGGGTCCTCCACCAGCCTTCTCAGAAGGAGACACATTCATATGCATTAAGGTCCCCTAACACCACTTACGGACACTTAATAGACGACTCAAATGCAACCACTCCTCCCATGAAAGATGATGTTATGAAGGAATAAGGATTTCATACACCAAAGAGACGCAAAACATCACAAATCATCCTTCAGGGTACATTAAGTGTGAATACATTGGTCTGGCGCCCCTAAAATAACTACCTAAACCATAGATGAATCCCAGGCCACCCAAGTACCTCCAGAGAAACCACGAGCATAACTACTTTAAGCCAAGCATCCATGCCCAACTAAGAAATAATACCATTCGCCTTCTCCCCACTCACTCTAGTCTCCAAAAGAGTTACTGTATCAACTTGATATTTATTAGTAAGATCCTTCATAAGTCTAGGTATTGTCTTGCAAGAACCACCTCTAATATTCCATAAAAGAATGTAAGTCATAACAACCACAAAAGGAAGGTGGAATAGTCTCCAGATAAGTGTCCCTCATCCCCACGTCGCTTTTAGTTCCACTTGACGAGGCTTCATTAGGCATGCCATTTGAACTATTAGCATTAAACACAACACCCACCTTATCAAAGGATACAATAGACACAAAATGCTAACAGAGGCATCAAACCTATTCATGGAAACTAGCATACTATCATTTGTTCCTCCTGTCGGGTCATAGTTTGGCGAAATCACTACTCCAACCTTGTCACTGGTTTTCCCCTATATATATATATATATATATATATATATAGTATTATTCTATTGAGTGCTAAGATCCCCACATGGACCATCACCCTTGGACATTCCACCCTTATTCCTACCATCAATGTTGACTCCTAGAGAGTTGGTGATGGGGGAAAACAGGCCAACACTATAACAAACTCTATCAAAGAGTAATAAGAAATGAAAATAAATTCCCCCAAACTTACAAGAACCTGTGAGGAGCACCAATAAAATATAGAGCATAAAATAGATGAAATCAAAGACACAATTTGTTTAACATGAAAAACCCTTTAATGTAAGGGTAAAAATCACGGATTGTCCAGACCAAACAAATAACTCCACTATAATCAATGGAGATACAAGATATCCTCTAACAAGTGCACTAAAATGTGTTATAAATAGTCAAATCAAAACAAACCCCCAATTGGTAATAAGAAGATAAAACCCCAAAATATAGAGCAGATAATGCGAAACACTTATCTCTCTCTACAGATATCTTTTTCCCAATCCAACCGGAAAATTTGAATTATGACGCATGTAGAACCTGCTGTCCAAAAATCAGTCCGATCCAACGGTGAACGAATCTGCAGTTGCAATGTGAAAAATGCTCTTCAGTGGGTATGTGAAAATCACAATGATTTTCTCTCTTTCTCTCTCTGAATTATTTGTAAGTGTTTATCTGACCCTTTTCCACTTAAATAAATGAGACATACGAACCTTCTCATTTGGATCTTTACTACACATAAGAAGGGAGCCCCAAAAAACCCAACACTTGAACCTTACTTGGCTTTCTGGTTTTTTCCCATTAATCCTTTCTAGCCTTTCCCATTGGCTAACCTTTGGATCATAATTATTTTGATTAGCATAACTACTAACTAATATTGTTACAAATTCAATTTTAATTTAAAAATTATATCATAATTAATTTGATTATTTGTCGTTTATTCTTTTTTAATTAAAAATGTTAATTAGTTTAAAAATAGAAATTCAAAATTCAGTTAAAAAGAAAATTTTAATTTGAAACAGATCAATCTAAAAATGAAAATTTGAAATTCAATTAAAAAGGTAAATTTAATTCGGAATACATTAATCTAAAGATAGAAATTCAAAATATAAATTCGAGATTGAATTAATGAAAAGCAATTGTCATTAATTAAAATTAATTGCAAAAGAAAGATTGTTTTTAATTTAAGGTAAAAAAAAACACAAACTATTATTATAAAATATATATCATTATAATTTTAAAAGTATATTTAAAATTTTTAATATAATAAAGATGAAAACGTTGAACCAAAATGAAAAATGAAAATGCATTTCCGTTTTTCAATTTTCAAAATATAAAATGAAATATATTTCCGTTGCATCTTTTAATTGTGAAAAAATTAAGCTAAGGAAGTGTGATGGAAGAAGTTACCTTCGATTTAGCTGGCAGAGTCTGGCGTCGTTGTGGCATTGCGTAGCTAGATGGTAGGTGGCTGGGGATCGGAGGAAGAAGGAGATAGAGTAAAAGAGGAGGAGAAAGAGGGAGGGTTTTGTTTTTTTTTTTTTTGAAGAAGTAGGAATAAATATGTAAAATGATTGTATATATTTAAAGAAAAAGCAAGGGTGCCAACAACAGCAACAGTGAGGTGTGTCAATAATATAGGATGTAAATTACCGCTCAATCTTTCTCATATTTTGACAACATTAAAATTTCATACACATTTAATTTTACAAAAATAATTAAATAAAAGTAAAAAATTACAATATAAATCATGAGAACATGCCTGCAAAAAAATCCAAAAAACCGTGAATTTTTAATCAAGAGCATGTTTACGAAAATTGTCTTAAATATCCTCAACAAGAACATCTTAAAAGGATATGAAGTACGGATGGATCCCAAAAAATGTATCAAAAGGGAGGGTCTATTTTCTTGCACCAATTATTTAAATATATAATTTTTAATAAATAATTATTTAGTAAATAATAAATGTTAAAAAGTACTTATTACTAATTTTATGTGTAAAATTAGAAATAAGATTCACTGTTAAAATTAAATTAAACAAAGATTAACTCAATGCTTTATTTATCTTATTCATTTTTCTCTATTAATATCTTTTTCTTATCATAGATATCTTTAGGGAGGTTGCAAGACCGTCCCCGCTTCCTTGCTAATTGGTATGAAAACCCACATGACATAATTGAACCCCTTCTTATATTTTTCTTGTTTTTTGTTTTTATTAATAATAAGAAGAGAATGTTGCTACTATCATTTGCTCAGATTCTGATTATTTGTAATATGAATAAAAAATATTCAAAACCAACAAAATTAAATAATAAAGATGGTAAAAAAATGACCACTAAGATTTTTTGCAAAGATTAATCACTAGAATTTTTTTATCTAGATTATAGATATGTATATTATTTATTATAGACAAATTGATTTGAATCTGATTAAACTAAAATAATTATACATAAGTTGATTCACCTGTTTTGCCATAAAATTGATGGATACCTTACATTAATTGTGGTGATGTGATAAAAAAAATTAAGAATAATATGATACTCATCTTATCATTTCTTAACAAATTAACATCTTTTGGATAATTAAAAAAAATTAAAAGAATTCTTTTTATCAGTTAAAAGAATAAAAAATGGCGTGTTTGAATACCATTTTTAAAAATTGTTTTTAATTTTCAATGATGTAACTTGTAAAGTTTATTAACGTACATATTCTAATTTGTTTTTTAATATGAATATATTACCAAATTATAACTAGATAAAATCTTAAAATGTATTAATGGTATAGTTTACTAACGCACTAATATCAAAAATAACAATGTATATGTTCGTAAATCCCCAAAGAAAATATAATAAAAATAATTGAAACGACAAATATAGCAAAAACAAATCTTTATAATAAATAATAATTATTCTACTCAGGATTTCTGGTTTTTGATTGAAAGACTCCTACATGCATTAATTTTTGTATATTTGATGAGAGACTTTATATGGATATTGGATATTTTATAATAAGATGTATTTATAATTCTATTTTTATTTTTATCTTCGTATCATTTAATAAGTAACATGATGCCTTCATAGTTTTTTTCAAAAAAAAAAATATGTTGTTTTAATTTGTCCGTTTATATTGTAATTTTTTTAAAGGAGTAAAAGATAATGATAAAATGAAGAAAATAGAAACCTCAGTATAATAATATAGATATCCATTAAAAAAAATAAGTTTGTTACATAAATATTGTGATTTTATCATATAATTTTTTAAAAGATTAAGATTTAGGTAACAAGAACCAAGCATTATCTAAAAAACTGCCTTTTATAATAAAATATATTTATGATTCTATTTTTATTTTTATCTTCGTATCATTAAATAAGTAGGAAGATGCATTCATACCTTTATAATAACATATGGTGAAGTTTACTAACGTACACATTCTAATTTTTTAATATGAAAATATTTATAAATTATAATTAGATAATATATTAAAATACATGAATGGTGTAGTTTACTAACGCACTGATATTAAAAAATAAGGATGTATATGTTAATAAATCCAAAAAAAATAATATAATAAAAATAATTGAAAAGATAAATATAGCAAAACCAAATCTCTAACATGATGCCTTCATAGTTTTTTTTTTTTCAAAAAAAATATGTTTTTTTTTAATTTGTCCGTTTACATTGTAATTATTTTAAAGGAGTAAAAGATAATGATAAATTGAAGAAAATCGAAACCTCAATATAATAATATAGATATCCATTAATAAAATAAGTTTGTTACTTAAAGATTGTGATTTTATCATATAGTTTTTTTAAGATTAAGATCTAGGTAACAAGAACCAGGCATTATCTAAAAAAATGCCTTTTATAATAAGATGTATTTATAATTCTATTTTATTTTTATCTTCGTATCATTAAATAAGTAGCAAGATGTCTTCATGGTTTTTTTTTTTTAAATGTTTTTTAGTTTGTACGTTTACATTGTAATTGTTTTCAAGGAGTAAAATATAATGATAAATTGAAGAAAATCTAAACCTCATGATAATATAGATATCCATTAAGAAAATAAGTTTATTACTTAAAGATTGTGATTTTATCATCTAGTTTTTTTAAGATTAAGATTTAGGTAACAAGAACCAAGCATTATCTAAAAAAAATGCCTTTTATAATAAGATGCAATTATAATTCTATTTTTATCTTCGTATCATTAAATAAGTAGCAGGATGCCTTCATGGTTTTTTTTTTTAAATGTTTTTTAGTTTGTCCGTTTGCATTGTAATTTTTCAAAGGAGTAAAAGATAATGATAAATTGAAGAAAATCTAAACCTCATAATAATAATATAGATATCCAGTAAGAAAATAAGTTTGTTACTTAAAGATTGTGATTTTATCTCATAATTTGTTTAAGGATTAACATTTAGGTAACGAGCACCAAGCATTATCTATAAAAAAAAAAATCCTATTAGAAGATAATGTACAAGCACTGTCTCAATAAAAGAAGAAATACAGTACTACATAAATAAACCTAGTAGCAAGCATTATTTCGTTTACATTCATTTCTTCTTGAGTAGGGGAAAGAATGATCATCATTAACAAAGAATTCTTAGAAGGACTCGATGTTCTTACTCCAACCAAAATAAACACTCTAAATAACCCTTCTGCATCGGTGCCAACAACAGTGGATGATTCTTGTGAGAATGGTTCTTCAACAATAAGATCAAGATCCAGAAAAAGGTCCAACTCAGAGTTATTTAATACCAAAACATACCACTTGAGTTTGGGTTCAACAGAAGGAGGTAATCTTTCGCAAGGTACTACTGAATTAAGATTTGAATCTTCACTAAAAAAGGTGTCTACATTTAATACCAAAACATACCATTCGGTTTTGAATGCGGAGGAAGAAGCTAGTTTCTCACGACTTTACGAATTGAATTTTGATTCCCAACTGAAAGAAGTATCTGCATTTAATACCCAATTATGTGTCCAACAATATTGCCTCCAAAGAATGGTACTTGTGAGAGAAGAAAAAAATAGCAGAGCATATTTACGTTTCCCTTCAAATCATTGTGTGCAATTGGGATGCTCCTACCCCAAAAGGCTTAAGCATGAATCGGAAACAACCGCAGAGGCAAAGTACACCAGTAGTAACATGATACTCCTGAAAACCGCAATGAAGAATTCAATGTTGATGAATGGAGAGGAAGAGGCTGAGTTTGCAGAAGAGAACATGGATATAAGGCGCATTCCCTCGTCCATTAGTCGACGTCATTTTCAAAATCATTGTCGAGCCTTTCAAGTCAGGCCTTCTCGGCTATCCGATATGTCTAATGCTCATGACATGTGATTTTACTTTTCATTCTTGATTTAGATTTTTTATATTTATCTTAACTAGTCCTTGTAGTCATGTCATACCCCGGTGTTATTTTAGTCATTGTTATTAGTATGATTCCATAAAATATAAATAATTTATAATTTTTCAATATATGTATAAAAAAACAAAATAAATATTAAATAGTGTATACTTAAATAATGTTTCTTGTAGTAATTATTTTATCATAAAAATCCAAAAAAAATCATGCATCAAACTTCTATTTATAATAAAAGTAAAATAAAAATATATTAAAAAAGTATCTGCAGCCTAACAATTTACTAGTTGCTAGTGTAATTTTAGATAAATTATTCATTTTTGTGAGTTAAGTGTAAATTCTTTCTACTTGATTTAATATAAAATATTTAACCTAAGAGTTTGATTTAAAATTTGGATTTAATAGTAAAAAATATTTTTTTAAATGTCAAACATTTTAAATATTTAATAAAAACTTCTTGCTAAGTTGGTAAGATAATGTAAACTTTTAGAATAAATCATGCATGAAGTCTATGCATTCATAAAATTTACTGTTTCATTTCATAAAAAATGTTTCTTAAGATAAAATAAGATTTAATAAGTTAATTAAATCACTTGAGAATTTCTATTAATATTAAAAGTATAATACAATAAATTATAAATATGAATTTAACATAATTTAAATGTAGCTAATGCGTGTGTTGCATTAACGGGAAATCTAGAAGGGGGCTTGAATAAATTATTTTCGAAATGTTTGCCCATTCATTCTTAAGATTCAATTAAAGTTAGTCCCTTAATCAAGATTCTCTCAAAATATTGATTATAAATATTTTTAATCAACGAAAACAAAGAATAAACAAATCAATGAAAAACATAGTATTATGCCCCATTTACATCAATTTCATTACCAAGATTGATTATCAAATCAAAGATTTAGAAAAAAAAAATCATACACAGGATTTATACTGGTTCAATTCTCAAGAGGACTTACATCCAGTTATTCTCAGAGACTCAGACTCCTTAGAACTTTTACAAATAGAAAATCATGTACAAACACTATGCACAAGTAATTCCCTAAAATTCTACTCTTTTCTTGAACCCTATAAGAGAAGGATCAGGAGTTGAAACCCTATCAACTCACACAAACACTTGATAGCCCTAATCAAGGTTAGAAACTAGAAAGAATTCAAAATTAGATTCAATACACTTGAATTTGCAAATCACAATATCTTCAAGTTCTTCCTTTCTTTCTCAAACCATGATGAAGAATGAAGGAATCTTGATCATCATAAATCTCTTGTTGAAATGCATATTGATTCCCTTAGATGACTCTAAGAAAGTGTTTTTCAAAAGATAAGATCAAATCAAGAGTCACTAATGAGAATGGACAAGGGAGGATATTTATAGTTTGAACAAATAAAACAGATCTAATCGATTATCAAATGTGGTAATCAATTATTTTGTTAAAATCCCTCTTGTTTCACATTTCCAAAATTAGGATAATCAATTCCAGATTGAGGTAATCGACTATCCCGAGCAAAGGGCTTTTCACGCTTCTATGGTTTTAGAATAATTAATTATTAAATGTGAATTGATTATTTCGAAAAATAGAGAGTTCCTAAGTTTCCAGATGCATGCAATCTTCTATGGTACAATTTCCTTATAAAAATGTGTTTATTTATTTACTCTTTTCTACTGTAAATGGTACAACATTTGGAAGATCTTGCATTTTCAACAAACTAAAACCTACCAACTACGCTTACTTCAACATTTGGTGGATATGACAAAGTTGTGGGTTCAAGAATTAAAAAAAGAAAAGGTAGTAAATATCTGCCTGAAAGTTGAATGTCTAATGCTCAATCCTCAAACCTACCAATATCATAATGTGACCCATGAGCAAAATCCACAAACCACTAACTCTCACGCTTCAAGCGGCATTAAATATTGGACAAAGGTTATATGAAATATACAGAAAAAAAATAAAATTCCCATACTATGCTTTTAATATTTGTAAAAATTAAAGCTACTTTTGTGCATAAATTAAAACAATTAGTTTCACCCAAAAAAAAAAAGCAATTAGTCAATAACTAAGCTGACCCGTTGCAAGACCACCTTTTCCTTTACCACATCTCCCTTTTAGAGGCCCCAAAGCATTATTCAGCCAATCTGCCATATCCAGCTTACCTTTACCTCCTTTCTCTAGCACCCCAACGCAAACTACAACCTTGTTTGTAGATTCATTTGTGCTAAAAACCATCATAGATTAGCCCTATTTATCAGCCATCATCAGTAAAACTTATAGACAATGGAGGAGAATAATTACAACCAAGAACAATTATACTGATAAACCACCAAAAAATCAAGCTCTTGAGCACCGATTATAGTATGCTAGCTCACAAAGTATTGTGTGGAAAAAGTAAAACTTTAAATTTATTTTCTATTTGTATCATTACTACTCTTGCTGAACCGATCAAGTGATTACCAGCCCTAGGTTGGGATGTTAAGTCCAACAACTCTTAAACGACTTACTTAACTTATTAAAATTTATGTTAGCAACCTATTATCATTTATCAGCAATTTCCCAAACCCAATAAATATAAAGAGGACCAAAATTCATCAAATATTAAGACAAGGAACCCAAAACGAAGATCTATTAGGTGGGTTAACTTTTTTCAAAAAGATGAGGCAAAACAATGAACCAAATTTGATTTTTAAGACTAATTATTGATGGAAATTTGTAGACAGGGACACACCTCAAATGCAACCAACCAATTGTTAATCCCTGATCCAAATACCTTATCAAAATGGTAAGTTGGTGGACTCCCATCCAAACAACTGCAAAATATTTTGAATTTCAATTTTCCAAATAGTATAAACATCATTGAAAATAATAAGCATGAGATTAAGAACATGATTAATATATGAAAAGATACAACAAAAATTCCTAACCAGCTCCTTTAGCTACCGCGTTCTGAACAATAGTGATTGGCACATAAGAAGCTTTTGATATCGGCAACACCAGCGCACACACCAGAAGGTTCAACCACTAGCTTATTCTCGCATTCTCCATAATGCACAAGTCCAACAAAGAGAGAATGATAAACATACGCATAGAGAAGAACGAGGAAAACAGATTAAGATCTCTCCATCGATAAGTCAACAAACATACCTGATAAAGGAAACCCTTCCATACAAATAAACATATACAATTTCACAAATCATACATTCAAGGAACTCCAGATTCATTATCAACAAAAATGATTTATCATCATTCTAGAAATAACAAAGGTCAGATTCCGCGAGAGGAATCTATAGCAAAAGGAACAGATTCCGCGAAGCTTGGAATTGGAATTGATTTGTGAATCGTAACAATATCACTAATGGTGAGAAGAGACAGAGACCTGGTACTCGTGGATGTTGAGGCAGCGGAGTTGGTTGTGCTGCCATTTTCCGGCGACGTAGAGGGAGCGACAGACGAGCTTGTTGAGCAATCCCCTCACCATTGTTGTTGCGGATTTGAAGATCGGAGACTCACACGATCAAAGTGAACTCAATTCGATTCGATTCTACGGTGAGAAAAGAAAAACATCTGCCTCTATGCTCCTTCAACGTTCAAGCAATGGTGGGGACTATGGTGGAATGACAGAATGGTGGTCGTTGGAGGAGAGGCTTTGGGGGATAGGCTTGTGGCAGAGATGGTGAGACTTTGAGTGTGGCGGCGCTGATTGTGGAGAGATTCACATCTGATGGGGGTTTGAGAGAAGAACAAGGCAGAAGTGGGCAATAGAGTACCGATGTTGTGTATATTTCTTAACTTGGTTTAAATCAAAATTCCATGTTTACGAGAGAAAAATAACATCAGTGATATCAAAATGGATGCTAATAAATATATACAACATCAGTGGCAATAGAGTACCGATGTTATGTATATTTCTTAACTTGGTTTAATTCAAAATTCCATGTTTACGAGAGAAAAATATCATCAATTCTATCAAAATCGATGATACACAACATCAGTTTTTATTTACAAAATGAATGTCAATAATTATTTTATTTATAAAAATATCACCACACTTTATGATAATATCGATTTTCATAAATCCGATATTAGAAGCATTTTTTTAATAGTGTTAATTTGAAAATGTCAATGGCTCGATTAGAATTTGATAATAGCAATAATATATAATAAGAAAATATTATATCTCTATAGCTTGTCTGTATGTGTGGGTTTTCCCAATCATGCAAAACATGTTATTAAGATCAAGCATCGAGTGTAAATTAGAACCTCATTATGACATTATTAAATCATAATAGCTTAACATACATAACATCACCTCCGTATCCTTGTTTGCTAGCTCTCTAGTAATATGCTTATGTTCTGGTAGGCAAACACTTTAAAGAAACTAATGTAGGATACCCTGCATTGGTAAAAGAAGAAATTAATACAATGAAAGCAAAAAGAATGTCAACTTTGTCTTCCAACTCCCATATCCATGCATAAAATGATTCATTGAAGATCACCACAAGCAAGTGTGCTAACCCAAGTCCAACATAATTCAATGTTTGTCTAGGTATAAGATAATTAATTTAAAAGTCTTGCTCAAAATCAGATGCTTCCTATACCCGAGTATTATTGGATCCAAATGTTAACTTAAAATACAAGCCTCGGGGAAGGAAAATAATGAGTCAATCTGTGAAAGAAAAAAGAAGTAAACACTTGAGAGTTGTTATTGGATAATATAGACTACAACTATTGAATAAGATGATAACTACCGATTGTCATTTGCCTTTCTCAAGGTCAAAGTATTAGCAGAAGCACCAATCAAAATTTTATTTTAAAACATATAACCACGTACCTTGGACTAGACGAGGAATCTAAGAAAGTGGATGGAACCCAATACAAAGTAATCATTAGGTCTCTACTATATCTTATAGTGTCTAGACCTAATATCATGTTCAGTGTGTGCTTGTGTACAAGATTTCAAAAATAACCAAGGGAAGTCCACTTAACTACTGTTAAGAGAATCTTTAGATATCTTATTGGTACTCCTAACCTTGGTCTTTGCTTTAAAAGAGGGAAAGGTTTCATATTCTCAAGTTTCTGTGGTGCTGACTATGCTAGAGACAAACTTGAAAGAAAGAACACTAATGGAAGTTGTCACTTCACTGGTGGAAATTTAGTAACTTGGATTTGTAAGAAACAAGGATCAACTGCATTGTGCACTGCTGAAGCAAAATACATATCAACTGCAAGTTGTTGTGCTCAACTTATTTGGATAAAGAAGCAGCTAGAAGATTACAAAATCTGTGAGAGAAGCATTCCTATCTTTAATTATAACAAAGCTACCATTAGCCTCTCTAATAATCCTACATTGCACTCAAGGGAAAAACATATAGAAATTGATGCAATCCTATCCCGCAAAGGCATTGGATAGAAGACTCCAAGTAGATTGGGCTAGAGATCCAAGGGAAGGCCCTAGGGTTCTCATGAGCCTTAGGGTAGATTTCGAGCCCATGGGCTAAATATGAGCCCGCTTATCTTTGTAAATATTAGAATAGGTTTTTCCTTCGTTTGGGCCTTGTATTTTGGTCATTCTAGTAGTATAGGGTTTTAGCCTTGTATTTCGGGGCATTTTGAGTAGTCTTTGTAGTAAGGACTTTTTTTTTTGTATTTTCATGTTTTTTTGTCATGGGGGTGCTTAGCTATTATAGGGGGTGTGTAGCTAAGCTCTAGCTTCTCATCTCAAGGAGGTGAGCTTAGCTATTAGAGAGGTATGTATAGCTAAGCTCTAGCTTCTTTAGGAATCTTCTTAAGGAAGCTTCTCAAGGAGGTGAACTTAGTTATGAGAGGGGTGTGCGTAGCTAAGCTCTAGCTTCTCAAGGAAGTTTTCTCAAAGAAGCTTCTCAAGGAAGTTTTCTCAAGAAAGCTTCTCAAGGAAGCTACCTAGTCTATAAATAGAAGCATGTGTAACACTTGTTGTAACTTTGATGAATAAGAGTCTTGTGAGACATACTTCAAAGTTCCACTTCTCTCCCTCTTTTATTCCTTCAATTTTGTGCTCCCCCCTCTCTCTTTCTCTCCCTCTTTCTTTTCCTCCTTTCAAGCTTCTTATCCAAGGCTCATCTTGGTGGTGAAGCTCCTTCTTCCATGGCTTATTCCCTAGTGGATGGCGCCTCCTCTCACCTCTCCTCCTTTGTCTTCTGCTGCATCTCCATGGTGGAAAATCACCATTAAAGGACCTCATTGAAGCTTAAAGATCCAGTCTCCATATAAGCCTCACAAGCAAGCTTCCATCAAGTGGTAATCAGAGCACAAGAGCTTCAAGTAGGTGCTCCTTAAACCTCCATTAATTTTTTGCTTTACCTTCTCTTCCATTGTTGTTTCTTCATTTTTTCTCCATGTATCTCCTCACATGTCATGTGCTAAATGTTGTTAACATGATTCTTTAGGGTTTTCACCAATTAAACTTGCTATAGAAGCTAAATTTGATTTTCTATGGTTCAAATTTCTTGTTCTTGTTCTTGAACCATGAATTGTGTTGAGTTTAGGTTCCTTTGAGATTTGTCTTGTTATTTTTTGTGGCTGAAACCTAAACCATAAAATTCTTACAAAAATATTAAAGTAGAAGAAAACCTCAAAAATCTAGAGTGACTTGTTCACCTATTGTAGTTTTGTCATAGAAGTCATGTCTAGTCATGAAACTTGTCACATAAGATTTCTTATGTTGTGCTGAATTTTATTTTCTTGTTTCTTTGTCTAACTCATTTGTTCATGAGTGTATGAAAGTCTTTTGGCCTATTATTTGATTTGAGTCAAATCTTTCATGCTAATTAGTCCTTAACATGTTCATGCAAAATTCTTAGAGAGTCTTTGATTGTGAACCTTTTCTTGAACTTTTAGGTTTCCTTATGATTGTGTCTATTGTGAATTTGAGTTTTGGTGATTGAATTGCTGGCTGAAATGTTGATCCTAAGTTAATATTGAACTCCTAAAACTGTGGTAAACAATCCTAGTGAGTTCAACATACATAGGAAGGCTGAAAGTAAGCCCAAGGCAATCAATATACCATGCTAAAAAAAAAATCGCTGGTGCTGGCAGCTTGGACATACAAACTTGTAAAAATTACTGAGAATTGGTTACATCTAATTTTGAGCTGAAATGTTTACTGAATTTTCTAGACATCTGGAAAAAAGTTATAAAAAAAGAACCAAGTGATTTGGATAAAAGGAAAAAATACTAAAAATCACACAAGTTGCCAGGAAAATCAGTATGCTAAAAAAAAAAGGTGAAAGGAAGTGTGCTTATTGTTTTGGCTCAAAATTTATTCTATAATTGGTGCCTATGTTATACCAATCTTAGTTCCAAAATTTCAATTGAAAATTACTGTGAAAACAAGTGCCAAAGCTAGAGGTTTGTTGAGTCTTTTTTTTTTTTAGTTTTTTTACTCTACTCTAGAGTCATTCTAAGTTTCTCTTTGAGTCCTAACTTGCTTCTATGTCCTTTTCATTGCTTTAATTGTTGAATAATCCTTTAAAAAATGTCTTGTTAAAATTCCATTGGTTTAACTTTCATTTCATTTTTTGGTCTTTGGTTATTGCTTGGCTCTTTGTTTCCTTGTTTGTGAGTTGCCATACAGGGAATTGGAAAGGAGGATTGGTGCCATCCCTTGAAGAATTTGAGTCAAGAAGCAAGGGGCCAACCACCTTATGAGCTATTGGACTAAGAAGCACTCCAAATTGAGTGAATCACCAAAGAGATAAAAACCACCAAAATTGAGGACCTTTTTGCAATTTTGTAATTGACAATTTACTTTACTTTCATTGCTTTCAAATTTTGTAACAAAAAGGCCTTGCATTGGAAGTAAGTTGGGAGCCTCCAATAGGTCACCCTACTTCCCTTTGTGTGTAATAATTCTAGGAAATTTTCCCTTAGGATTGTGAGTGTTTTGTTGGGAACCTTAAATGTGGTCATCCAAACACTATTAGGATTCGCCTAGTTTACATTTCTTGCTTACTTTAGTAGATTATTTCTTTTACCTTCCTTTGTCAAACCGCCTAGATAGCTTGCATTTTACCAATTAGTTTTTACCTTATCTTTCACACCTCTTTTAGTGATTATTTTGGCTAGTTTCAACCATAGTTTCTTTTACCTTTTGTTTTCAAACCTCCAACAAGAAAGAACCACAACTTAGGAACCAACATGAGTCATCATTCATCTAGTGTTAATGGCGAGGGTACTAGTCATAAAGACCCTTTATTTAGAATCTTAGATGAGTTGAGTTCCCTCAAGTTATGGAAAGAAAAACAAGAGAGAAAAGAAAAAGGAAAAAAAAGAGTGGAAGAAATAAGTCAAGATGTAAGAAAGAAAATAAGAGAGGAAGAAAGAAGAAAAATAATGAAAAAAATGAAAAGAGAAAAACATGCCTCCTATAGTAGTCATAACTCTTGCAAAAGCCTAAGTGAAGAACTTCGTGACTATTACGAAGGAAGACATAGGTCATATCTTAGACCTCACTCCCATAGAAGAGAAAAGGAAAGAAAGCATCAAGAGGCTAACATTAAACTCTCATACTTCCATGGGAAAGACAATGTAGAGGCTAACTTAGATTGGGAAATAAGGGTAGAGCAACAACTTAAAAAGAAGTCTACTTCAAAATCTTATGGCTCTCACTCTTATCCAAAGAAAGACCAAGGTCAAGGCATCTTAGGGGTGACACCTTCTAAGCCCAAAGATGATAAGGGGAAAACAATAGAAAAGCAACCCCCTAAGGCTAGTATGCAAGGGAAAACTAGCTCTATAAAGTGCTTTAAATGTCTTGGAAGAGGACACATTACTTCTCAATGCCCCACCACAAAAACCATGATTATGAGGGGCCAAGACATTTATAGTAGCCAAGATGAGGCTACTACTTCACCTTCCTCTAGTGAAAGTGAAAAAGCAAAAAGGGAAGAATCTAGTGAAGAAATCTACCCCCAAGAAGAAGGACAACCATTAGTGGTTAAAGAGAAGTGTAAGGAGGTAAGTGTCTCCTCCAAGAGTTTAGCTAAGAAGGAAACTCATTTTACAATAAAGACAAACATTAAAGAAACTTTCCCTCTTAGACAACCTCCACATTTTCTCTTTTGTAAAAAGGCACTTGCTAGCATTGCCACACCTCTTGGGCTTGAGTTTATTCCTCAAGTAAAGAAGTTGTTGGATGAGGGTTTGGTTCGCAAGAGCTTAAATCCTTGTGCTTTGTTGGTGCCCAAAATAGGTATTATTAGGCACCAAGTCCCTAAAATAGGTGGTATGATGAATGTTTTGAGTGGTGCAACCCTCTTTTGTAAAATCACTCGTACACCTAACATCTTCATGGTGTGTGTACATAGGGACCCATTAGGTAGGTTTGTTCTTATTTTTAGTTTCAATACAAACTTAGGTACTCATATGGGACACCTTAGGTTTGTCATACTTTTTGGTAGGAATAATCAATATGAAAATATAGAAAAAGGTATGTTTTATTGCGTTACTTTTCTTAATTTTTCAAATAGTGATTAAGGGGTTCCCGTGAACCCTAAGAGAATAAAGGTCATTCCTGAGTGGCCCACTCCACCAAGTATAATAAAAATTTGGGGCTTCCATGACTTAACAAACTTTTACGAAAGGTTTGTCCCATATTTTTCTATACTTGTAGCACCACTCATTGAGTTGGTGAGAAACCATGTTCCTTCATGGGAAGATGCCCAGGAAATGGGTTTTCAGACCTTACCTTACTTCAACATACCAAACACCACTAATACATATGTTTTTGTTCTTTTTACAGGTGTTGAGGGAAGGAGCCCAGAGTATGAAGAACCTCGGGATTTGAGGTCAAATCCTTTCCAAGGTGGAGGGAATGATGCAATCCTATCCCGCAAAGGCATTGGGTAGAAGACTCCAAGTAGATTGGGCTAGAGATCCAAGGGAAGGCCCTAGGGTTCTCATGAGCCTTAGGGTAGATTTCAAACCCATGGGCTAAGTATGAGCCCGCTTATCTTTGTAAATATTAGAATAGGTTTTTCCTTCGTTTGGGCCTTGTATTTTGGCCATTCTAGTAGTATAGGGTTTTAGCCTTGTATTTTGGGGCATTTTGAGTAGTCTTTGTAGTAAGGACTTTTTTTTTTGTATTTTCATGTTTTTTGTCATGGGGGTGAGCTTAGCTATTATAGGAGGTGTGTAGCTAAGCTCTAGCTTCTCATCTCAAGGAGGTGAGCTTAGCTATTAGAGAGGTATGTGTAGCTAAGCTCTAGCTTCTTTAGAAATCTTCTTAAGCAAGTTTCTCAAGGAGGTGAGCTTAGTTATGAGAGGGGTGTGTGTAGCTAAGCTCTAGCTTCTCAAGGAAGTTTTCTCAAAGAAGCTTCTCAAGGAAGTTTTCTCAAGAAAGCTTCTCAAGGAAGCTACCTAGTCTATAAATAGAAGCATGTGTAACACTTGTTGTAACTTTGATGAATGAGAGTCTTGTGAGACATACTTCAAAGTTCCACTTCTCTCCCTCTTTTATTCCTTCAATTTTGTGCTCCCCCCTCTCTCTTTCTCTCCCTCTTTCTTTTCCTCCATTGAAGCATCCTTCCAAGCTTCTTATCCAAGGCTCATCTTGGTGGTGAAGCTCCTTCTTCCATGGCTTATTCCCTAGTGGATGGCGCCTCCTCTTTCCTCTCCTCCTTTGTCTTCCGCTGCATCTCCATGGTGGAAAATCACCATTAAAGGACCTCATTGAAGCTTGAAGATCCAGCCTCCATAGAAGCCTCACAAGCAAGCTTCCATCAGAAATTAAACATCACTTTATAAGAGAGCATGTTCAAAAAGGGATAGTGGACTTTGTACCCACTAATGATCAGCTTGCTAACATATTTACAAAACCTCTTACTAAGGAAAGACTGATTCTACTAAGAAATCAACTTGAAATGGACTTTACAAAGGAATGAATTGATATTTATATGTGATCCAATCCAACTTAGCATCCAAAGGACCTATCATCCAATGTATGGTTGTACTTATATAATAAGTATTGTGTTATTTAAGTTAAAATGCAGTGTTGTGGTAAGAAGAATGTTGTAGTGTTGTTGCTGAGTCACTTCTTGATTGACGGGTGTTGGATTTACCCTGCAGTTACTTTTTGGTCCACTTTTTCTTTATACAAATATGTTCAAGGGAAATCCGGTTTTACCGGAAAGCGCACTGGATCGTCAAGTATTTAAAATTAAAATAGATGAATCTGATTATCGAACTTAGGGAACTAGTCTTAGACAGAGTTAAATTCAGAAATAAGGCATTGTTGAAAGAAACATTGATAATTGATGATTTAGAACATAATTAAACTAAGTCTAGGCTAAAAATAGTAAAAATGCAAGTAAGATTGGCAACAGTAGGTAAAGATGTTGGGTCTTTCTAACAAACCAGCTGATGTATATAAAGATGTTTCTCTAATTAATCATGCTTTTGCGTTCTATGATGTAGCCTAAATTACTAAACCTCAATCCCTAGTTAGACTGAATCAATCCAAGCTTTATCCTCAGATCCCTTTTGTTGGACTTGGCTTAATTTAGACAGCCCTCATATGTTTAGACTAACTTAAACTAAGCTTCATCCTCAGATCACTCTTGTTGGACTAGACTTAGCTTAAATAGCTTACGAAAGTTTAGACTAATTTAGCCTAAGCTTTATCCTTAGATCCCTCTTGTTGGACTAGACTTAGACCAAACAACATTATTGTAACAGCATATTTAAAACCAAAACTTAATTCGCAGATCCCTCTTGTAAGACTAAGTTTCAATTCTGCTTCATTCAAGTTCTAAGGCAACAATACATTTCCCAATGCTAAAATCACCTAACCGGGCACACAAATGGTTGATCAGACCAAGAGCATACAAAATTTAAGCGCTGAAAGAAGCATTGAACACAAGAAACACAATCAATTAGATATTAAAATAATTACATTAGCTGTTCTTTAGAAATCCCCAACAAGGGTGTTTAGCCAGCCATTACAAAAAAACCCTAACGATAATGTGATTACAAAACCTAGGTATCTCTGCAAAAGCTGCTCATCTTGCTGCCTCCAGAGCTCTTTTCCCCAAATAGGCACTGTGGTGTGCTCTAGAATTCTATGCAAAAGTGTTGTTAAAATTCTGTGTGTAAGGTGTACCCTAATTCTGCACAAGACAGACTTTAAATATGTTCTAAATTTGCGACGTTGTGCTTAGTGCCACCCTCGCGCTTAGCACGAGTAAGTGGATTTGAGCTTAGCGCCAGTCATGCACTGAGCATGGCTGAAGTCAACTGCTACGCTTAGCGCACTGATCTCGCACTTAGCGTGCGACCTTGATATTGATGCTCTGCCAGATTCTTCTGTTGCGCTAAGTGCGCTGAAGCTCCGCTTAGCGGTGGATGCGCACTTAGCCCACTGATGAGCTAAGCTCAACTGTCACTTTTAGCACTTCATGACTTAGCCTCTTCTTCTCCTGAAATTGTACAGATTTCATCATTAAATTCAATGGAAATTTTCTAGAGACAACTTTAACCATAAAACAAGATTTATTTACAAAATCACTACAAAATAACCATAAATTGGGGGAACTATACAAGTTTTGGAAAATGTTTTCTATACAAAAGTTAGTCGTATAAGACGACTAACAAACTCCCCCAAATTTAAAGTTTTGCTTGTCCTCAAGCAAAGAAAGAACAGTTCACTTTTCCTCAAGTGACAAGCTATAGTGATCACTCAAAATGGTGTTTGCTTCACAGAGAAATTCAACCATATGAACTGAATATCATGGACTTCTTCAATCAATTGATTTTCACAAGCATGCAACTTTGCAAAGATAGGAACATACACATTAGAGTCACAACTGAAATAAGCTAGTAAGGATGGCAGACATCATAGAAGGATCATCAACCAAAACCTCACATTCATTGTTTCACTCAAGCTCAAGTGTTTAGGCTCATTCCATCATAAAAAACTAACACAAGTCTCAACCTTTGCATTTCATCTCATATCATACAACAATGAACACACAAAATGAATCCGAAGGACTTTCTAGGCTTGTAATGGGGTTAGGCTTCCAACAAATCATGATTTTTCTAGGATTCAAAAGCTTAGGTTCTAGGATAACATTCATCCATAGATAAACCTTCACTTTTTCATTCATTCACTACCCATACTTGCCTTTTATTTAGGCATTCAACTTCGTTTCATTATTTTGCAGCATACACACTTATTAATTTCATTTGTACTTATAGTTTTTATTTTTATTTTTTTTTACACCATATATACAGAGACATTATGTGTATATACATAAATAGTGTGTGTATGCTCTTTACTTTGACCATTTCAATTCTTACCCAGTGCCTCCCCCAAATTTGGAGCAATTTACCTTGATAATTACTCCCCCAAATTAGGGACAAATTGCTTTGAACCGCACTTCCTGTGGATGATGCTCTCCTACAACCTAAGTCAAGGTAGCAGGAGATAACACTGTAGGCTCATCGTTCAATCAATCAATAATTCATTCAGCTCAAACTGGGTGTAAAGGATAAATAATTCAAGCACGTGGTCAGCTTTTTGGCTAAGTGGCTATCACAATCAGACATGGCCTTCATCATCCTCAATTTCATGCATTCAGTCCATACTTCAGAGATTCATGCAAAAATCGGTACTAAATGATAGTCATTTCTCTCAAAATTTAAGGATCACACTCTCACTGGGATACAGTTAATGCATTCCTTCATAATCAATCTGACAAATTGACTAACATTTTCAGTCATACTTCCAATCACATGCTCATTCTCTTCTAATGGCTACAAGCTTGATCAAAACAATTATCTAATCATTCCAATCCACTCAAATCATACAATTGCTCATTCAAATCATTCTCAAACACTCATTTCATACAAAACAATCCATTGCATATCATTTTCAATCATTTCATTGTTCAAACAAGCTTTTTGGTACAAGCAAACAACTCAAAGTGTTGAAATTTAAATAACTGGAATTTAAAGAATTGAAATGTAAAAACTGAAATTAAAATGACTGAACATAAATCATAAAATAACTGAAAATAAAATAAACTAAAAATGTTCAAGATGCACTAATTTATATGTCCTGCTCTTGTGGTTGTTCTTGTGCATGCTCATTAAGGTCCAACACCTGAGCAATTGGTGAATCCTGAGAGATAGGCTGTCCTAACTTAGATGCTGGTGCAGATGGTATGGCATCATCAGGTATGGGTGCTGGGATGGCTTTGGGATCTGGTCTGTAGAAGTCTCCTCCTTCTGAGCCATGTGTACACCTGTATCAAAATAAAAGGGCTCAGGAGAGGTGAGCTCATCCTCCTCCTCTGCTGCTGCTAGCTCCTCTGGCTCAGGCTCCTGGGTTGCGGAGGCCCCACCCCCTCTAAAAGGAGAAGGCTGGGCTCCTGGCCAAGCCACCTGCGCATCAAACTCATCCATGCTCATGATGGATGGCAAGCCCAAGCCCTGAAGGCTCTACATGATGATGGACTACCCCCTGTGTAAGCTCTGGAGCATGGAATGAAGCATTTGTGGTGTAAATACAAAGTCTGAAAGTCCTGCAGATATAGGAGCTGGAAGTGGTATCTGTGTAGATGCTGGAGGAATAACTGGAGTCTGAATGGGAGGTACTGGAGTTGTGGAAGAAGAATGAGTTGTTGTCTCTGGTGGTGCTGAGTAGTGGGGACCTCTGATCTCTTACACCTGGCCTTCCTTGGCCCTCTAAATGTCACTGTTGGATCATCAAGATTCCTACAGTTCTTCTTAATATATGCCAAGTTAATGGCAGGGCTCAAGTTCTCCAGGGATCTAGAATCTGATTGGACTCCCCTGGCCTTGCATAGAGTTGTGATCAAGGCAGGGAATCCAAGTTTAGATGTATCATGTTGTGCAATAAGAGAGATCTTGTGGGAGATGAGGTGCCCCATATTCATATCCATCTTCATAATGATACCATAAATCAACTTGGCTCTGTCCAAGGTCACATCAGATGTGTGGGAGGTAGGAATCAGGTTAGAAAAGGAAAGAATGATCCATGTCTGAGCTAGAGTGGTCATGTTCTTCCTCAATATCTTCAAGGGTTACCCATCAGCATTTAGCTCAAATCCTTTCCCTGGGATACAGAGCTTAGCAGCCAACTCCTGAGGATTAGGCCTCAGGAGTGCAAACCTAGAATAAGTACACAAATTCTCTCCCTCCTCCAAAATTATCGAGGTCTTCAGAAATGTGTTCAAGGTATTCTCATCAAATTTCACTAAGTGACCTCTCACGCTCACTTGCTTAGGTGATTTATCCTCGGGGTCATAGAGGTTCGCATAAAATTCCTTCACAATAGCAATGTCTATGCTACTGTCAGCAAAATCAGTTAGCTTCTCATCCCAATGTCTTCTCTCGAGTTCCTCCTTGAACTCGTCAAACTCGGTGTAATAAACTACCACATTCCTCTCCGGTAGTAGCTTTCGAGGCACCACAATGTCTGTATACCTCTCTCAAGCCTCTTGGGATGTGAACCTGGATCTATCAAATCTGGCCTGGGTAGGTGTAGAAGGTGCCTTCCTTTTCTTAGATGCCATCTGCAAAATATAAGACAAAACACAAGAAATTAGCACAAGTTATTTTCACAAAAACATAAAAATAAAACTGAAATTTTGACTGGGCACTTAGTGCAGCAGGCTGAGCTTAGCACGCCTTATGAAATTTCACTCAGGCGCTAAGCGCAGCAGGCTAGCGCTTAGTTCGAAGACACAAAAAATAT
Organism: Glycine soja; assembly: GCF_004193775.1. Taxonomy (NCBI): domain Eukaryota; kingdom Viridiplantae; phylum Streptophyta; class Magnoliopsida; order Fabales; family Fabaceae; genus Glycine; species Glycine soja. Next base: position 24,556,373 of record NC_041005.1, on the reverse strand, counting down.
TTTTTCTGCAGAATAGGCTTAGCGCACAACTGAGCTTAGCCTAAGTCTACTTTTTTCAAAACCGAAGAGAGTTGGAGCTTAGTGCAGCATGGCGTGCTTAGCTTAGCCTCATCAAAATGACACTCCGGCTTAGGGCATAGGGTGCGCTTAGCCTAACTACAAAAACTTAAATGATAGTGAGAAAGTTGAGCTTAGCGTGGCAGGGCGCTTAGCTCAACGCACAACATGGGCTTAGCGCACAGACGCGCTTAGCCTTATTCAAAGGAAAACTTACAGAACCATAGTGGCACTTAGCCGGACAGGTCAGGCTTAGCGCACAGAGCACTTAGCGGGCTCATCACTTGCGTTCACTAGCAGGGATGAACGCGCTTAGCGTGATATCGTACGCTTAGCGTGTTCATATGGAAAACCAAAATTTTAACAGTTGCGATGAACAGGCTAAGCGCATAGGCGCGTTTAGCGTGTTCATCGCGATTTCCAAATAGAACCACACGTGCCTTTACCCCTTCTAGATACATTGCCCCTAATGGGCTTGTAAGTTACCTAAAATCCTACATTGACTAACCCTAAAACTAATAACCTTAACCTAACAACATACCACTAAGAAAACAAGAAGTCATCTATCCTAAGGTTTGAAGGATGGAAAATAAAACTAGAAATGTACTAACTTACTTGGATTGCTCTTGACATGAAGCACTGAAGATGCAGACAAGCAGTACACATGCAGTAGAAAGTACACAATTGCTCAAGGTTAGGAAGGTGCAGAGGTTTGGGTGCAAAGGTAGCACCCAAAGTGCCTCTGCCTTTGATTTTTAAAAACTAAAATTCGTATGGCGCACTTAGCGCACAGCTGCGCTTAGCGTGCCCACATGAAGTTTGAGTTTAAAACCCAAGTGCATAGCCTAGCCTCGCGCTAAGCCCAACTTGAAGTTGTAAAGTCCCATGAACATCTGGGGCTTAGCGCGGCAGTCTGCGCTTAGCGCTTTCTGCAACACAAATTTTTTTTGCAATATGCGCTTAGCCTGAGATGTAAGGCTTAGCGTACCATCAAGCTTCAACTTACAAAGAGTAGTTCGGGCTTAGTGCAATAGGCACGCTAAGCACACTTCCAAGAATTCAAGTTACAAAATGGATCTAGGGCTTAGCGCGCTTAGCGCTGCTACAATAAATTTTTCCAGAGAAGAAGTGGCACTTAGCGCATCATCCACGCTAAGCCCACTGGTTAAAGTTCAATTACCGTGAACATGGGGCTTAACACAGTGATGTGCGTTTAGCTGAACTATTCAGCCAACCAATCAGGGGTCTATGCGCTTAGCGCGAGCAAGCTCGGCTTAGTGCATGAAGACTGAGTGCTTAGTGCAAGGTCTACGCTTAGCGGATAGACAATTGCAAAAAAATTTCTAAAGTCTTTTTCTGTCTATCTCTTCACACAAGCTTAAAACCCCTTGTTCATTACTAAACAAGCTGAAATTAATCACAATCACAAGTAAGATATCCTAACTACATGCAAGAGATAAGAATGAAAAATAGAAAAGGGAAAGAAAAGCTGGGTTGCCTCCCAGTAAGCGCTCTTTTAACGTCACTGTTCGACTTCTGACAAGTGCACCGGATTGCACAAGTAGTATAAAATGGTAAGAACCGAGTATCGAACACTCGGGGAACTTGTGTTATTTGGTAGGCTATTTCAGCAAATAGGTGTCTGGTGTGTAAAGGTAAGTGTGAATATGAACAGGTGTATAAACTATCTGTGCAAAAAGAAAGAAAATCACGCGAGAGAAATGATGTGTAAAAACAAGTAGAGAACACATTGGCCTTCCTACCCAATGCATAATTTGATGCATCACACATAAGCTCAAAAGGGGCTGTCCAATCGGGAGCCTGGATGATGGGGGTGGTAGTCAACGCTCTTTTGAGGCAATCAAAAGCCTCTTTGCATCTGTCATTAAAGTCAAACTCCACCTCCTTTTGCAACAAGTTGGACAGTGGAAGGGCTACTTTGCTAAAATCCCTTATAAAGCGCCTGTAGAATCCTGCATGACCAAGAAAAGATCGCACCTCTCGCACACAAGAGGGGTAAGGCAATTGTGAAATAACAGAAATTTTTGCAGGATCTACTTCAATGCCCTTATTGGAAATAATGTGGCCTAAAACTATACCTTGCTCAACCATAAAATGACATTTTTCAAAATTTAGAACAAGGTTAGTTTCAATGCATCTATTCAAAACTTTTTCCAAACTATTCAAACAACCATCAAAAGAGGATCCATATACAGTGAAATCATCCATAAACACCTCTATGCAATTTTCTAAAAAATCACTGAAAATACTAATCATGCACCGCTGGAAGGTACCAGGGGCATTGCACAGGCCGAAAGGCATCCTCCTATAAGCAAAAGTGCCGAAGGGGCAGGTGAATGTGGTCTTTTACTGATCCTTAGGAGCAACAGTAATTTGCATATAACCAGAAAAACCATCAAGGAAACAGTAGTGGGATTTACCTGCCAGGCGCTCAAGCATCTGGTCAATGAATGGCAGGGGAAAATGGTCCTTTTTGGTAACCTGGTTCAACCTCCTATAGTCAATGCAGACTCTCCAACTGTTCTGCACCCGAGTAGGAATCAGCTCCTCCTTCTCATTTCTGATCACTGTGAGGCCAGTCTTTTTCGGGACTACCTGGACGGGACTCACCCATTGGCTGTCGGAGATAGGATAAATGATTCCAGCTTGCAAAAGCTTGGTTATCTCCTTCTTTACTACATCAAGAATCACCGGGTTGAGTCTTCTCTGTGGCTGTCTTACTGGTTTAGCTCCATCTTCTAAATTTATTCGATGCATACATGTGGATGGGCTAATACCAGGAATGTCCGCCAGGGTCCAGCCTATAGCCTTCTTATGCTTCTTGAGAACTGACAACAACTTCTCCTCTTGCTCATCAGCAAGGGAGGCAGATATAATCACTGGAAAACTCTTGCTATCATCCAAGTAAGCGTATTTTAAATTTGATGGCAGAGGCTTCAATTCTGGTGTGGTCGGCTGGACAGTGGTAGAAGGAGATGGTTTCTCAGCCTTTACCTCATAAAGAAAGTCAGAGGTATGTGTACTTCCTGAAACATGGTTAGTCCTATCTGACTCTATAAAATCAATCTCAAGAGGTAAAACACCACCACCAGGCATGCAATCAATATCACTCGCAGATTCACTCTCAGCATCAAATTCAGACATACGATCAAGTACAATTTCAGACTCAATGCATGAAGAGTGAGAGGCATGCAGATTAGAATAAAGATCAGTCATGTATTCATCAACAACATGGTCAATTATTTCAGCACGAAATACAGAAAGATCTTCAGATGGGTATTTCATAGCATCCAAAATATTAAAATGAACAGTTATATCACCAAACTCCATGGACAGTGTGCCTGCATAAACATCTATCTTAGTTCTAGCAGTTTTCATAAAGGGTCTGCCTAGAATGATGGGAACTGATCCTTGAGAAAATCCATCTTCCATATTCAAGATATAAAAATCAACAGGGAAAATTAGTTCACCAACTCTAACTAAGACATCTTCTATGAAACCAACAGGATAGGCAACACTTCTGTTAGCTAAATGAATTACCACATCAGTTGACTGCAAGGGACCTAGAGATAGAGAATTAAAAATAGACAGAGGCATAACACTAACAGAAGCTCCTAAATCTAGCATGGCATTGTCAAACTTACTATTCCCTATGATACAAGGTATGCTGAATGTACCTGGATCTTTGCATTTTTCAGGAATTTGAGGAACAGATTTACCAATCAATGCGGAGACATTTCTGCCCATGCTAATCCGTTCACTTCCTTTAAGCTTCCGCTTATTAGTGCACAGCTCCTTCAAGAATTTGGCATATCTTGGAATTTGCTTTATTGCATCCAACAGAGGTATGTTTACCTCTACCTTTCTAAACGTTTCCAAGATCTCTTTCTCTGCCTCTTCCATTTTTTTGTTGGAAACTGCTCTTGGAGGGAATGGAAGAGGGGGGATGTGCTGCTTCTGCAAATCAGAATTACCTGTGGAAGAAGATTCACCTGCACAGAAATTGTTAGGTAAATTTTTGTCATCACCTTTTTCTGGAATAGAGTGAAGTTTGGCAGGTTCATTTGCAGATGAGGAAGGTGCTACGGGTTGAGGTCCTTGACATTGCTTTCCCGACCTCAATGAAATGGCACTGACATATTTGGGATTTTGGACAGCTTGAGAAGGCAGCTTGTCAGAATTCTGGGACTGTTGTTGATTCAATTGGGTAGCCAATTGTCCCATCTGATTGGTTAAGCTCTGAATGGAGGCTCTGGTCTCTTGCTGAAACTGCATGTTCTGCATAGTCATTTGCCTCACGAGTTCTTCGAGGGAAGGTTGTGGAGGGGCCTCAACTGTTGGCTGTTTCTGGGGTTGTTGCTGTTGTTGGATTGGTGGAGGAATGTATGGTCTGCTTGGGCCAGCAACATTTTGGAAGGAAGGAGCAGGCTGCTGTTGTTGCTGAGGGCTGGACCATCTGAGGTTAGGGTGATTCCTCCATCCAGGGTTGTATCTGTTGCTGGAAAGGTCATAATTGTTCTGCTGTGGTTGATTTTGCTGCTGAGGTTGAGGAGGTCTATTGTAAATATTTGCAGCATAAGCTTCAGGCTGCTCAATTGCTCCAGGTTGCTGCATGGAAGGGCAAAGGTCTGTATGGTGGTCAGCAGAGGAGCACAAACCACAAACCCTTGCGACAGGTACAGATTTCTGATTCAAGGCCAGCTGGGTTACCAAGTTGACCAACGCATCCAGTTTGCCTTCAAGCTTCTTAGTTTCAGATGATGCAGATGGGTTTGTAGCTACCTCATGCACTCCTCTAATGACTATGGCATCATTTCTGGCTCTAAACTGCTGGGAGTTGGAGGCCATCTTCTCAATTAAATTTCTGGCTTCAGCAGGAGTCATGTCTCCAAGGGCTCCACCACTGGCAGCATCTATCATACTTCTCTCCATATTACTGAGTCCTTCATAAAAATATTGGAGAAGAAGCTGTTCTGAAATCTGATGGTGGGGGCAACTGGCACATAGTTTCTTAAATCTCTCCCAGTACTCATACAGGCTCTCTCCACTGAGTTGTCTAATACCTGAGATATCCTTCCTGATGGCTGTGGTCCTGGAAGCAGGGAAAATTTTTTCTAAGAATACTCTCTTAAGGTCATCCCAGCTCGTGATGGACCTTGGAGCAAGGTAATACAGCCAGTCCTTTGCCACTCCCTCTAATGAATGAGGAAAAGCCTTCAGAAATATGTGATCCTCTTGGACATCTGGGGGTTTCATGGTGGAGCAGACAATGTGAAATTCTTTCAAATGTTTGTGCGGGTCTTCACCTGCAAGGCCATGAAACTTTGGAAGCAAATGAATCAGTCCAGTCTTAAGAACATATGGGACATCCTCATCAGGGTATTGGATGCACAAGCTTTCGTAGGTGAAATCAGGTGCAGCCATTTCCCTTAGAGTCCTCTCACGAGGTGGAGGTTGTGCCATGTTCTCAGAATGTGCAAAATCAGAATGCTCAGAATCAGAATGCTCAAAATTATAATGCTCAAGATCAGGATGTTCAAAATCACCAATAACAGAATGCACAGATTCACCAGTTATGGAATGCTAAGAATGATCAAAAGGTATAAAATGATGCCTAACTAATCTATGAAATGTCCTATCTATCTCAGGATCAAAGGGGTGTAAGTCAGATGGATTGCCTCTAGTCATACACTACATTCAGCATGCACACAACTAGTTGCCTTGTCATGTAAATAAAGGTGTAGGTTTGAACTACAGCTACCCTCAAATGATATCCAAATGACTTGAAATTTTGTAAGCAACCTTATAAAATGATGAGAAGATAGCACAAAAAATTTCAGAAAAAAATTCAATGTCTAACTATGAAAGCTAAAAATGGTAGGTTAAGAAAAATAAGTGAATAAAACTTGAAAAATAAAAAACTTTTGACAGAATCGCTTTTTTTGGACGATGGAGACCTCAGCCGGCCTACGGCAGGTTGCCAAGGCGTAGGAAATGTTTTTCTACCCCAAATGCATATATAATAATTGCTATTCTGATAACCGGAGCAAAAGTTATGGCCGTTTGAAGTTTTGACAAACACAAAATTTGCTAGTTTTTTGGAACTTTCAAATCTGACCAAACTAAAGGCTCTAGCTATTTTCCCCACAAAATATGGATTAAAAGAAGTTACCACAAAAAAATTCAGCCAAAAATAACAACCCTAGCTACTAAAACAAAAAATCCCAATTAATTCAGCATGGGTGGTCGCTAAAATCCGTCTCTAATTGATTTCTACTACTACTCTGTTTTCAAGCACAATCTTCACAGCAAAACACCCAAGACTGAAACAGGGGAAACGCTTAATGGTAAAACTGAAACAGAACACACATTAAACAAAATACCAGGACACTAATCAACACTAACACACATACTAACACAATACTAACAATTAAACATAAAACACGAAAGGATTAAACACACAGCACTAGCTAGCTATTATGAACCTTTGGACACTGCTCCCCGGCAACGGCGCCAAATTTGATCGAGGCCGTACCCGAATCAAATAAACATGAAAATGCAGTAACTAGGAAGTGATCCTAGGTCGTTTCCCAACGAGCAATGACAAGCCAAATGTTCATAATATACTTGCAGTAACAGTAACGATGGGGGGGGGGGGGTTTGGTTGTTTGGTAATTAAAGAGCAGAACAAATAAAATGGAATACGAAACTACTAATACTAAAAACGAGTTGTTTCCTCTGATTCAGAAGCCACTCTCTTATCCTGGGTTATGGAGAATTCGTCCCTAACAGTCAACCACTTAATCCAACCCTATTTCAATTTACTAAGCGAAAATCAACTTAGGGTTTTCAATACGTGATTAGGCACCACATACACCAGTTAGCCCTTCGTCCATTAAGCATGAACGCAAGTTAGGCTCAGAGGCAATTAATCGAACACGAAGCGTGCACTGATTAATATTCACGAAATTGGGATAACTGGTGAAGGGAAAACTGCCAGGAAACCACATTACAAACGAAACCTCAAAGAGAGTTGGGCTTCGTCCTCAAAAGGAAACAACACCAGAAAATCTAGCCTTCCATGGATTCAAACAGAAAACGCAAATGAAACATGAAACAGAAACGTAAATTAACAGAAACGTAAATGAAAGTAGAAGAAGAAGCAAGAATGAACTCGTAATTAGAGGCAGAAAACGTAAAATTGCATTACGAACTCAGAAATGTCAAAACAGAAAAACGAAAACCCTAAAACAAAGCTCTGAATAATGAATAGCATCACCGAATAGAATCCCCTGCACGAATCCCAAGGCAGCTATTTAAAAAGAGTCACTCAAAGTCACTGGGCCCTAATTCAATACTCTGGCCCAAAACGAAATAAACACTGAACAAAATAAAATTGCGAAATTTCCTAATTAGAAATTAACTAAGGTAAGCGCTGCTTTATTTGCCCTCTTCAAGTCCACAACCAAAATCCGGATTAAGCCCAATGTTTCATTAATTCCTGAAATTAGATTAAAAACATCAAATTAGCTAAATGAGCCCAAATAATAAAACTGCCTAATTAATTGACAATTAAGACCAATCAATAATTAAAATGGTGCAAAAAGGGTTTAGAAAATAGAAGAAAATGATGGCACATCAAAACCCCCCATACTTAGCCTTTTGCACTCCTGGGCAAAATGAAACAAAGAACAAAATCCAAGGATATGAAAGGGAGACAAACAAAAACATTCACATATTTCTCAATGAACATCAAGGAATGAAAGGAATGGGTAACATCTAACATAAGGAGATCCAAAAAGTCAAGACATTCATGAAAATCATCCAAGCAACCCAATCATGGCAAAATAGTTAATCAGCTCAAGAATGAAAAGTGATAAAGCCTCACAAGATATACACTCTATCTCTCAAGTGTCTAGGCTACTATTTACCCTCAAAGCACCCATGAAAGCAAACACCACATAAACTTGGCAAGATTCTAAAATTGACAATCAACCCATAAACACGAGCACATGAGGATCAAAAGGTCTTTTAAGGTTGTAATGGAGCCAAGGACAAGGTATGGAGAAATATGGAATAAGTGGCTAAATCCCAAAGGAATAGAGGAGCAAAGGGGAATAAGTGCATATTAAGAGAAAAAAATAAAAAGAAGTAAAGATAAAAATTAAACATGAAGAGTAGAACCAAGAGTTTCATCATTCTTATGCCATTTAAGATCTTATTCACTCAACTTTATTGCTTTTCTTTTTTTTTTTTCTTCTTTTTTTTTTTTTGACTCTTTAGCCTTTGAGAAACAACATTTCATTCAGCATGTCCAACATTTAACCAATATACAATGTACATCAAGTATGGCCCAAAATACATCATGAAGCATAGCCAACAAAACAAGTTGTCCAATGAAACAAAAACCCCCCACACTTATTCCCAAAACAATTCCAAAGCTCCAAAATTCCTTAAGGATATGGTAATATCATGGTTTTTCACTTAAGGCTTGTAGTGAGCTTCAAAACAAGGAAAGGGAAACAAGGCTCAAAAGGGCTATCAAAGGAATTAATTCAAGGTAAGTCCATTTGGCTAGAAGCTTATAAGAACAAAATTGCCTTAATCATTTCCAAATATGCATGTGAATTAGGACGCATCAACAAGAATCAAGCCAAGGCTATTGTGCAAGCAATCAATGGGGCAAAACACACCAAATGATTATAATGATGGATGGCTCAAATTCTCACAAAGGTAAAATCATCACTTTCAAATTGAGCTTTCAAAACTATCATGACATGTAGAGAAGAATCAAGGATTTCAAGTCACAAAATGTCAAGAACTTTTATTTTCAAAACAATTACCCATTTCTTGAACAAATCCTATAATTCAAAGAAAAACATGCAAAGTCGTACCTGCACACGAAATTGACCCGAAATATTAAACTGAAAATCCGACGAAACTAACAACATTAACAAATTAACACAACTAACAAATTAACAAAACCAACAAAACTAGCAAAACCAAAGAACACTCCCCCCCCCCATACTTAAACAACACATTGTCCTCAATGTAGCACAATTAAAAGATTAAAAAAAATTAAATCATCAAAGAGAATCGGACAAGTGTAATAAAAGCAAAGAAGGAGATAGGAAAAGAAAAACTCCCTAAGTCATGGTGGAGGAAGAGTAGGGTGGAGTAAGGAAGTCTCTTCCACCACTACGTCCACTAAAGAAGGGTTCGTGAGGAATGGCTTAAGTCGATGTCCATTGACCTTGAAGCTCTTGTTTGTGGAGTCGCTTTTGATCTCAACTGTACCATAAGGAAAAACATTAGTAACAACAAAAGGACCAATCCACTTAGACCTCAACTTACCACTCATGAGTCCAAGTCTAGAATTATACAATAACACTTTTTGCCCAACCACGAAGTCTTTTTTAACTATCATGCTATCATGGAACTTCTTGGTCTTTTCTTTGTAGAACTTGGCATTCTCGTAGGCTTCTAGGCAGATTTCATCTAACTCACTCAGTTGCAACTTCCTTTCCTCGCCAGCTTGATCCATAGAGAAGTTGCAAGTCTTCACTGCCCAGTATGCTTTGTGCTCAATTTCCACTGGAAGATGGCATGCCTTTCCAAAGACAACCCGATAAGGAGACATTCCTATGGGTGCTTTGTAGGCAGTCCGATGTGCCCAGAGAGCATCATCAAGCCTGGTACTCCAATCTTTCCTGCTTGGCTGCACAATCTTCTCTAGAATTCTCTTGATTTCCCTGTTAGAAATTTCTGCCTGTCCATTAGTCTGGGGGTGGTATGGTGTGGATACCCTGTGTACCACCCCGTACTTTTTAAGCAGGGCATGCATTGTCCTGTTGCAAAAATGGGTTCCTTGATCACTAACAATTGCTTTAGGTACTCCAAACCTGCAAAACAGATTAGACCTAACAAAGTCTGCGACAACTTTAGCATCATTAGTTCTAGTGGGCTTGGCTTCCACCCATTTTGAAACATAATCAACTGCAAGGAGAATATAAACATAACCAAAAGAGATAGGAAAAGGACCCATGAAATCTATACCCCAGACATCAAACACCTCACAGAATAGCATAGGTTGCTGAGGCATTTGTTGTCGCCATGTAAGTGTATTTCCTGCTCTCTGACACTGCTCACAAGTGCTGCAGATCTTCCACGCATCTTTAAAGATGGTGGGCCAATAAAAACCACAATCAAGCACTTTGCGAGCTGTCCTTTGAACACCCAGATGACCTCCCGGTGCGGAAGAATGACAGAACTGCAGGACTGAGTCAGTCTCATGATCTGGAATGCACCGTCTAATGACCTGATCACTGCACAATTTCCACAAGTAGGGGTCATCCCAAATAAAATGCTTAGCATCACTTTTAATCTTATCTTTTTGGGCCTTAGATGCTAAGGGAGGAAAAACAGAGGCAACTAAATAATTGACAATGTTAGCAAACCAGGGAGTAGAAAGAGAGTCAGAAATACTATACAATATATAGTGTGTAAAGGTAAGTGTGAATATGAACAGGTGTATAAACTATCTGTGCAAAAAGAAAGAAAATCACGCGAGAGAAATGATGTGTAAAAACAAGTAGAGAACACATTGGCCTTCCTAATAGGTGCCCGATGCTAAAAAGATATTCTCTATCTAACAATGTTCATGTGCTCTTATGGTGTCTCCTGAGATACTAAACCCCAATTCCTCATGATAGTTTAGCCTAATCCTGATCAAGTATCATCCGCAGATTCCTCTTGTAAGACTAAACTCAACCAAGACCGCATTAAGACACACATACACAACTAAATTATCACACCCCGATTCCTCATGATAGTACAACAACTTAGCCCTGTACTATCAAGGACTTTAGAGTCAGACCAGTTTCCACTATTGAATGACCCTAACAAAGCATGCATCTACGTGATCAAGGTAAAGCCATATTGGAGTAAAAAGCAGATAACACAGAGAACACACAAAACATCATTAAATAGATAAAAATATATTTACATCAGGTACCTACAGGGAAGATCCAATAGAGGATTTAGCTTTCCATAACCAGGAAGCCTTCTTTACAACAAAGAGAAGAACAAGATGAAAGATTGCAAAAATACAAGTGGTGAGGATGTCTCCTTCACCTCTAGGATCTCACAATCACTCACAAACTCATCTTAAGCTTTCAAACCGGCTCCTGCTTCAAGCTCTGGTCTCTGCAGATCTTTACGCAGCAAAATCTCTCAAAACTCTCTAGAACTTAGACCTTTCTCTCTCTAGAAACCCTAGACATGCAAAGCTCTGAATCCCAGTCCAAACTCCCCTTCTAAAATCTGATTTTAGTCTTAAATAGGTGGCCTTGTTCATGCTCGTGCGCATAGCGCACTTATGGACCGCTTAGCGCACATTAGTGAATTCTAGCTTAGCGCGTGCCTTTCTCTCTTAGCGGATAAACTGAAATGGTGTGCTTCGTGAGATGAAGCGATGCGCTTAGCAAACCTATACAACTCATCTTCTTCTAGAGTCTTCCTCGCGCTTAGCCCAGGAGTGTTGCGCTTAGCGAACACTCGCTAAGCCAGCAGGTTGGCTTAGTGAGAAGGTAAAAAACAACACTTTTCAAAGCTTGCCTAATTAACCTGAAATTGAGTGAAAATGATTATTAAGTACAAAAAATGGAAGCACTAAGTATTTATTACCTATACTTAACAGAAAATACTTATAACACAAAAGTTTTATACACAAAAGTTCCTACTTCACCGACTAACAGTCACTAGCTTGACGCATCGTCCTGTTATCTAGGATCCAACAGAGTTCCTACTTCAAGGACCTTCTTCTCAGGTCTTTTTTCCTCCATCACATGCACTTTAAGACAGACATTTTGGCTAGGTGTATCTTTGTCCTCATGGAACAAATCAAAGTTGTTCTTCTGGTCTTCTATTCCCATCTACAGTATCTTCTTTCCCATGTCCACCATGCAGCTTGCAGTAGACATGAATGGGCGGCCAAGAATGAGAGGAATGTCAACATCCTCTTCTATGTCTATGACAATGAAATCAGCTGGAAATATAAGGTGTTTAACCTTCACCAAAAAATCTTCAATGACTCCATATGGCCTTATGATAGAGTGGTTAGCTAACTGGAGGGTCATGCGTGTGGGCATTATCTCTATCTCTCCAAGTCGCCGACACTTGGAAAGGGGAATTAAATTGATACTAGCTCCCAAGTCTATGAGAGCTTTGCCTACAACAACCTCACCAATAGAACACGGTATTGTGACAACTCCCGGATCTTTGTGCTTGGGTGGAAGAATGCGTTGAATAATAGTACTACAATTACCTTCTGCAACAATTCTATCACTATGGATCTACCAGTTCTTCTTGGTTAACATATCCTTCAAAAATTTGGCATAGAGGGGCATTTGTTGAAGTGCTTCTCCAAACGACAAGGTAATTTCCAGTTTCTTGAAGATATCAAGAAATCTGGCCAAATGTCGCTCTTTATCTTTCCAGGAGGGTACCAACGGATAACATACCTCCTTGCATTCAATAGGAGTAGCCTCTTTCTTCTTTTATATGGTAGCCTCTCTCTTGCCCTTCTTCTTCTCAGTCTCAACAACCTTATCTTTTTGTTTTTCATTTTTTAACTTTTTTTCATTTTTTTCTTTTTCTTTTATTTCTTTTTCTTTTTCTTCCTTCTTCTTTATTTTCTCTTGATAGTCTCTTATTGGTGTCTCTCCTTCTTCATCACCTTCTACTTTCTACACAATTTCTTCAAGTTCAACTAAATCATCAACCGGTTCCAGCGCCAGCTCATTAACCAACTGTTGTTTAAATCCCTCCACCTTCTGATCAGCTCTACTTTCCTCTGCTTGGATCGCCATTTTGCTCTTAGTCATCACAGCTTTGCACTCTTCTTTAGGTTTTTTCTTTGTGTTTGTTGTAAAGCTGTTTGATGATCTTTTAGCTAATTGCATTGCAAGCTGGCCCACCTGGACTTCTAGATTCTTAATTGCAGACTCAATGATCTTTTGGTTTTACATTGACACTTGCATGAATTGAGCTAGAGTCTCTTCCATCTTTGAGGTTCGGTCATAGAGACTTGGCATCTGCTGTTGTGGCCTTGTAGATGAACCACCTTGGTCTCTGTTGAATTGGTTACCATGGTGATTTTGCCACTGTCTCTGTTGTTGATACTGCTGGTTGTTCTTAAATCCTAGAAATCCACTTGTATTGAAATTGCCTTTGGGTTGATTCCCTATTTAACTGACTTCATGTGCAATTTTCTCTTCATTAGGGATACAACACCTAAATTCATGAGCTCCACCACAAATTGTACATCCTGCAACTTGAAAAATAGAAGAATGTGAAGTTTGTGCAGAATGAAGCTGAGTTGGCAACTTACTGAATGTTTCTGTTAGTGTCTCTACTTGCTTGGAGAGTGTCCTGTGAGGTTAGCTCCAATAAACTCGTCTTGGTAGGAATGTGGGCTCGGTCTCTCAAAATGGCAATGTCACTAGCATCAATACTTTCAATTAAGTCCATTGCTTCGTCGGGGGTTTTCATTTTGATCTTACCCCCAGCTGAAGCATCCAATAGCTGCTTAGATTGTGGTCCCAACCCATCTATAAATATGTTGAGCTGTATTGGTTCTGAAAAATTGTGAGTGGGAGTCTTCCGCAATAAACCTTTGAATCCTTTAAGTGCCTCACTCAACGATTCATCTGGAAACTGGTGGAAGGAAGAGATGGCAGCTTTGCCTTCTGCAGTCTTCGATTCGGGGATGTGCTTCTTCAAGAACTTTTCTACTACTTCATCCCATGACTTCAGACTGTTTCCTTTAAAAGAATGAATCCACCTTTTAGCTTCTCTAGATAAAGAAATTAAGAATAGACTCAACCTGATTGCATCTGCAAGCACACCCGCCAACCTAATAGTATTGCATATCTCTATATAGGTGGCCAAGTGAGCATAAAGGTCTTCATTGGGTAGACCATGAAACCAATTATTTTGAATCAGTTGTATCATAGAAGTAGGATATGTAATTGTCCGAGCTTGAACTTCTGGTCGTGCAATACTAGTGAAAAATTGTGGCGTAGTAGAACTTGAATAATCCTCCAGGGTTACTCTTCTTGGCTCTTCAGCCATGATTGTGTCTTCAACAGGTTCTATATGAGAATGCCCTATAATAGGAAAACTAGAAGATGCCTAGGAAGAGCGAGGTTCTTCTTCTAAAGTTGCTGTTGCTTCTAAATCCTACAAAAATTTTCTGATTCTCTCTGAATTACGCCTTCTACGGGTGGCGTTAATCTCCAAATCAATGGGAATCAAATCACCTGCAGTAGATTTTCTTTGCATACAAGAAAATAGAACAACAATTATCCAGTTCAAAAGAACAATCAATGTACGGTAACTAAAATATGAACAAAAGAATCAATGAATCAAAGAGAAAAATATAAAGCAATGCCGTAAAACTAAACTAAACTCTTCTTGAATCTAGTTCCCCGACAACGACGCCATAAATACTTTGTTGGATTTCCCCTGCAATTACTTTTTGGTCCACTTTTTCTTTATACAAATATGTTCAAGGGAAATCCGGTTTGCCGGAAAGCGCACCGGATCGTCAAGTATTTAAAATTAAAATGGATGAATCCGAGTATCGAACTCAGGGAACTAGTCTTAGACAGGGTTAAATTTAGAAATAAGGCATTGTTGAAAGAAACATTGATAATTGATGATTTAGAACATAATTAAACAAAGTCTAGGCTAAAAACAGTAAAAATGCAAGTAAGTAAGATTGACTGCAGTAGGTAAAGATGTTGGGTCTTTCTAACAAACCAGCTGAAGTATATAAAGATGTTTCTCTAATTAATCATGCTTTTGTGTTCTATGATGTAGCCAAAATTACTAAACCTCGATCCCTAGTTATACTGAATCAATCCAAGCTTTGTCCTCAGGTCCCTCTTGTTGGACTAGGCTTAATTTAGACAGCCCTCCTAGGTTTAGACTAACTTAAACTAAGCTTCATCCTCAGATCCCTCTTGTTGGACTAGACTTAGTTTAAATAGCTTACAAAAGTTTAGACTAATTTAGCCTAAGCTTTGTCCTTAGATCCCTCTTGTTGGACTAGACTTAGACCAAGCAACATTATTGTAACAACATATTTAAAACCAAAACTTAATCGGTAGATCCCTCTTGTAAGACTAAGTTTCAATTCTGCTTCATTCAAGTTCTAAGGCAACAATACATTTTCCAATGCTAAAATCACCTAACCGGGCACACAAATGGTTGATCAGACCAAGAGCATACAGAATTTAAGCACTGAAAGAAGCATTGAAAACACAAGAAACACAATCAATTAGATATTAAAATAATTACATCAGTTGTTCTTTAGAAATCCCCAACAAGGGTGTTTAGCCAACCATTACAGAAAAACCCCTAACAATAATGAGATAAAAAAAACCTAGGTATCTCTGTAAAAGCTGCTCCTTTTGCTTCCTACAGAGCTCTTTTCCCCAAATAGGCACTATGGTGTGCTCTAGAATTTTGTGTAAAAGTGTTGTTAAAATTCTGTGTGTAAGGTGTACCCTAATTCTGCACAAGACAGACTTTAAATAGGCTCTGAATTTGTGACGTTGTGCTTAGCGCCACCCTCGTGCTTAGCGTGAGTAAGTGGATTTGAGCTTAGCGTAGTCATGCGCTAAGCCTGGCTGAAGACAACTGTTGTGCTTAGCACGCTGATCTCGCGCTTAGCGTGCAGCCTTGATATTGATGCTCTGCCAGATTCTTCTGTTGTGCTGAGCGTGCTGAAGCTGCGCTTAGCGGTGGATGCGCGCTTAGCCCACTGATGAGCTAAGCTAAACTGTCACTTTTAGCACTTCATGACTTAGCCTGTTTTTCTCCTAAAATTGTACAAATTTCATCATTAAATTCAATGTAAATTTTCTAGAGACAGCTTTAACCATAAAACAAGATTTATTTACAAAATCACTACAAAATAACCATAAATTGGGGGAACTATACAAGTTTTGGAAAATGTTTTCTATACAAAAGTTAGTCGTATAAGACGACTAACAACAGGCCACATGGTTTCTTTTCAAAAGCCCACAAAAGCCTTTCACCTTAAAAAGAACAAAACACTATCATTCTTTTCTCTCATCAAACCCTTCAGTGAAGAAATTCTACAATTGCTCTCTTTCTAGCCATAAAAGATTCAATCCTTTTCAAGAATGACAAAGTGGAAGCAAACATCTATGTATGAAAAGCCCATTCCCAAGATTGGCACAACTTCAATTGACACTTAGAACGAAGCCACCATCCATATTGAACATTTTTTTGATGTTCCTACTTTGGAGGGTATTGGTTTGAACCTCAATGAGACCATGCTCTATTATGGTATTGCAGGATTCTACGATGACTGCCAAATCATTCACCTATAACTAATCAAAAGTTTTTAGCGCAAAGTTGAGTTCAAAACTGCCTATGACATAGTCTCCACTCTTCTTGACAAGACAATGACTTTATCCATGGAGCGAAGGCAATAGATACAACAAAAACTAGGAAAAGAAATATGAAGAGCATGTTTCAAGGGCCTTATACAAAGAACTCCTCCAAGGCAAAAGACAATAAGAAGGTGGTGTATAGTCTACTATGTGATCAAGAAAAGATTTGGAAGAATGTATGCAAGAAGAGCATATTGCATAAAATAGGGTTCAAGGACTCTATATCAGACCTACACAAGTTCATGCTTTTTCATCTGCTCGAATGCATACCATTTGACTTGCCTCACACTATTTAGCTTAACATTTTGTGCATCACAAAGACCAAGCATCAATTATGCTGCTATGCTAAACAAAATCATGTGGGAGCAAGGAGTTTACCAAGTCTTCAATGCATTGGACGATGCAAGCAAAAATGAGATTATGGTAAAGGGGTCCATGGTTACTAAGCAATAGAATTTTGGGCCTTTAAAAATCAAATTTAGGAGGTTGGCTTTAAAAATATTTCAAAGAAAGGTTCCTCAGTTGGACGAGAAAGAGATAAATAGGAAAAGGAATGAGGTATCAAGATTCTGCTAGTTGTTGAGGATGATGTTTTATCTCAGTTTGTCATTGCCAACAAGAAAAATAAAAAGTCCATTCTAAACAAGCCAACAAAAATCAGACAAGAAGACAAGCACAGAAAAACGAGGAGATGGCAGATATTCTTAGAAAAGAGCATAGGACAAAGAAGAAGCATGTGTCTCCACCCGTGTCAACCCCATCTAGCAAGGGTCTAAGGCTACTCTCATAAAGAGAAGTCCAACGAAGCAAGTTATGGAGAAGAACACCAACACTAGACTCAAAGACCTTAATGAGACAGAAGATAAAGATGTTTCTCATCTTCAACAAAAGAGAAAGGTTGTAGCTTAATAACATGCTCCTCCTATTCCGAAGAAGGTAAAGGTTGACAATGCAGCTCCATCTGACAAAGAACCCATCATTGCATTTGTTGTATCAAGAAAAATGAAGACAAGGGCAAATTCTTCCATCTCTGAAAAGGAGTGGACTTCACCTTCCCATTCTCAGGGAACTAGTAGTTATGATATGTCTTCTAATGCTACATTTCACCATAAGACCGTCATCCACCTTCACTGATGCAATCCTACCCCCCAAGGGCATTGGATAGAAGACTCCAAGAAGATTGGGCCAGAGATGCAAGAGAAGGCCCTAGGGTTCTCATGAGCCTTAGGGTAGATTTTAGGCCCATGGGCTAAGTATGAGCCCACTTATCTTTGTATATATTAGATTAAGGTTTCATTATTTTTGGGCCTTGTATTTAGGGCTCCATAATGTAGGTAGGATACCCTAGAAATGTAGGATTTTTCAGCCCTTGCATTTTAGGGCACCTAGACTAGTTTTTGTATTAGGGGTAGTTTTGTAATTTCACATGCATTAAGTGAATATTTGATGTGTGCGTTGGAAAATAAATTTAATTGAATTTGGAGAAGTCTAATCCAATTAAATTTTAGAGGGGGAGGTGAGCATTTGCTTGCTACACCCCATTACCACATCATATATTTGATGTGTTCTTATTGATCTCTCAATCTCTGGTGTAATGCAAAAAGTTAACGAACAAGTTGAGTCCAATGCAGCCAAGGTTGTTGAGGTTATTCTAATATGTCAACCTGAACCTGCGTCCAAGTAGGCTAACACCTCAAATGAAGATTCTTCAGTGAAAAAGGAGGTTCTTGATGTTTTTGTTGTCTTCTCTAGCAACTCAAATGTTGCCCCCATCAACTTTGCTATCCTTAGTACTCTAATTGAATATCACATCCAAGTGATGTTTGATCTAGCTCTGACAAGGCAGAAAGAAGAAACTCAAACGCTAGTAAATCAGGTCATGGAGAAACAAAGAGAAGAAACAAGAATGGAACTACAAGCTTATGTTATACAACAAAGATAGGAGAGTCAGCAAAATACAAGCAATCTATTCAATCTGCCATAGCTACTCAGTTTGCCAATCTCCCTCAAATGCTACTACAAAACCTACAACAAGCTCAGCAAAACATGTTGGGTGTTGTCATCCAACCACCTCCCATTATCCAACAACAACCAACTCCAAGTATATTGCTTGCACCTGTTGAAGGAAAACCATCATCACCCACATCAACACCACCAGTTCAGCCACCACCACCACCACCGACCAATCAAGAGTGACAATGATGTCCCATCATAATTTCTTTCTGTCAATGACAAAAGGAGGAGAAGGTTATAGAATTTTGATTTATGTAAATAGGACACTCTTAAAAAATACAAGTGTTGTTTGGTGATCTCTTGTGTGGTTTTTTTTTTAATTTTCTATTGTTATATATATATATATATATATATATATATATATATATATAATGCATGTTTATTCTTCATATTCATTATATGCTACATGCATAAAGATTGTTGAACTCAGGGAGAGTTTTAACAAACCCTGATACATATATATTTGCTTTGATACATAACTCATAATCATGCATTATCCTTCTATCTTATCATGATTATGTTTCTTCTTAATCAAAATTTATATGGTTTGTCATCATAAGAAAAGGGGAGAAGAAGAAGAAGAAGAAGAAGAAGAAGAAGAAGAAGAAGAAGAGAAGGAGGAGGAGGAGACATGAGCCTGAAAAGATAGAGAGAATATATTTTTTAAGTTCAAGATTAGAATTTGTTGTGACTTTTTATTTAAAAATTGAATTTAATAAATGGAGAGAGATAATGTGTGTAATCAGATATTGAAAAGAGAGTAAAATTGATTTTGGGAGCTAAAAAGGTAAAGATAATACATTAATTATAATTTGATGAAAAGTCTAATTTTAATTTGCCCACCCAAATTAGAATTTCAAGAGACATAAAAGGTCCAATTAAAAAACGTAATTAATGCAATCTATAAAATTTGAAATTCAAATTGAAATAGTGGTTGAAATTCATTCATTACACATTGAAATTTGAATTCTTTGTATTTTGAAAAAGGAAAAAAGTGCATTAAGGTAGTAATTGCACCACAGGAAAGAAACTTGGCAAATTGAGAATGACACTAGGCAAAACTTCCCTCCAAATACACTTGGAGTTGTATAATTTATAGATTTTGATTATCGAAAAGATTAATAGCATTTTGCTGATTGTAATTTGTGTTTCTAGAGGAATTGGTTAATGACATTTTGTTGTTTCTCTGACTAATACATTGCTTCTATTTGCATGTAAGTGATGGCAATTTCATCTGTTAATTACTATTGAAGTTATGAATAAAACTGTTGTTTCACTTGTTAGGAAAACTTTAGAATGCCTATTATCGGTATATCAGTGGATGCTTAGGCTTAGCTACATTTTTTTTCTTTGTCAGCAGGCTTAGCAATGTTTGATTCCCCCCACCATGTTAATTTGTTGACAGAGAAATTCGATAATTTTGAAAAATAAAGTATAGATGTGTACAGTGGAACACCAAAATTGTAGTCTAATCGTTTTCTCTAAAGAAACATTTATAGCCATGATAAAAATGTAACTATTTTCAGTTTGATAAGGTTCTGTATCTCTTCTCCCAAAAGTAAGTTTATTTTAATGAACAGTCTTAAATATTAAATAACATCATGACACGTTTTACTCTGTTTTGGAGGATATCGTATCACCGACTTGTTTTACTCGCTTTTCTCTCATAAATTCCCTTTTTATAAAAATATTTGTTGGACCCGTTATTTTCTTTAAACTTTATATTACTACTGCCACTTTTTAAACCGTTTTACTACTTTAATTCCTTTGTGGAGGGAGAGAACTTTATTAAATATCTAAATGCCAAAATTGTGTTACTATTGCCCCTTAAGATATTGATCAATCATTTCGCAGTAGGCATTACGACAAATATGGTGTATAAATAATTAAGAGCAAGTGTGATTTGATTTGATTTAGGCCACTAATGAACTTGATTAATGCTTTGTGAGCAAATGAGATTGGTAAATTATTTTAGTATGAGCTCAGGAGAAGGAGGAGGGACAGCATTCATACTATTTAATTTTAAGTTAGATGTAAACTTAATTAGTAAAGTATGGGTGAATTGTTTAAATTGGTTTGAAATTTATTTTGCATTACATAATAATTGCAAGTTCATCGTTTTCATTTCTTAGGTCTTCTCTGCTGCAATTCAAAAGAGTTGTGTGACAAATTATTTACACTGACATATATGGTCTATTTGTCTTGAGAAAGGAAATGTAATTTTTAATTTAAAAGGTTTTGAAATAGACGAAACCATAGAGGTAATTAAATTGATATTATAATCATAACACTGAATTAATTAAGTAGATTAATTAATTCACTGTTTGAACCTCGAGAGTTAACATGATCTTTCTACTAATTAAGCATAGCAGAATGTGGCTACATTCTTTTTTTTTTTAAATAAATTCACAGATACTCTTACTAGAGATAATTCTGTTCAAACTGAGTAGGTCATTCTTGTTTCTTTGTATCACTGTTTTCATAATCTTTTTATTATCAGCACTGTTTTGACAGTCATGGATGTTGCAAAATCTCCCAGCATGTGCTCCACAGTGGATGTCCAAGGCATTGCCTGGTCATTTGGTGGAATGATTTTGGCCTTTTTCTAATGCATGGCTGGTATTTCAGTTAAGGAAAATGCATCATAGCCATATATTTTTTTCCAATTTTTTTTTGACAAAATGAGTCACCACAATATATTAATCAAAAGAAAAAAAAAACAGCTATCAGCTTTGCGGTCTTTTTTGTGCACTTAGCTTAAATTCCCATCATAGGAACTGGCATATGAGACCGTACAAGATATGCAGAAGAGATTTACTCATATAGTTAATCATCTTGTATCATTGGAAAAAATATTTCTTAATGAAGATCTCATTAATAAAGTTTTGAGATGTTTAAACAGGCAATGACAACCAAAAGTATCGACAATTGCAAAATCAAGAGATCTCACTAATATGTCTCTTGTCACTCTTTTTGAAAAGCTTCAAGAACATGAAATGGAACTTATGAGACTCCATCAACATGAAGAGAATGATAAAAAGAGGAAAGGAATAGCATTCAAAGCCTTATCATCTTCTATTCAAGAAGAAAGTGACAAAGAGGACTTGAATGAAATAAAAGAAGATGATGATTTCATATTTTTTGTGAAGAGATTCAATAAGTTTCTAAGAAACAAAAGAAATCAAAGAAAATGAAACATTGATTCAAAGAAGAAAGGAGAAGATTCCTCCTTAGCCCCAAAATGCTATGAATGTGATCAACCTGGGCACTTGAGATTTGATTGTCCTGTCCTTAAAAGAAGAATGGAAAAATCCAACAAGAGAAATTTCAAAAAAAAAGAAAGAAAAGAAAGCATACATCACTTGGGAAGACAATGACATGGATTCTTCAAGTGATTTAGAAAATAAAATCATAAATTTGAGTCTCATGGCGAAAGACTATGAAAGCGGAGAAGAGTTGGCACATTGATAGTGGTTGCTCCAAATACATGGCGGGAGATGCATCAAAGATTATTCATATTTCTCCCAAAGATAATGAATATGTGATCTATGGAGACAACAAACAAAGGTAAAATTGTTGGAGTTGGAAAAATAGGTATGAATCCCTCTACCTCCATAAAAAAATTGTTTTACTTATTGATGATCTTATGCATGGTTTATTAAGGCCACTTGTTCAACAAGCCCAAGTGGTATCAAATGATACCAAAAGGCCACTTGTCTTTGTTAATTACTTTGGATTATTGTTTTTGATTGAGTTTTGATTGTCCTTGATGATTGTCTTTGAGAGTTATGTTGATTATTGATTACTTTTGATGATTTTTTTTTTATTATTATATATTTTTCTTATTTATATTGAATATGTATTTTTGTGAGTGCAAAATAGTTATTTTTAAGGCTTTTTGATATCATTTGATTCTCATATATTAAAACAAGCGGTAACATTTTCTTTTGGGCCAAGAAATGGTACTTTTAACAGTATGGCATGCTCTACTCTTTTAATTCATTATAAATTGATTAATGCTATTCTCCTCTCTGCTCATGATTTGTTTTTTATGTTAACAAAGAGGGAGAGATAGATAAAAAATAAGATAGTAAGGGGACTTATTTATTTTATTTATGAGACAGTCCTTTTTATATATATATGAAATCTTCAATTGTTTCATATAAGCAATCTTTACAAAATCAAGGGGGAGTAAACTATACAGATAGATATTCTTTTGTTTTTACTCCTAACCTACAGATGATTGTCATCATCAAAAGGAGAAGAATGTGAATCATGCAGGTTTTGATTATGCTGAGAAGAATTCACTTGATAATGATTGTCATCATCAAAAAGGGGGAGATTGTGAATGTATGAATACATGATTTTGATGATGCCAAAGAATAATCAAACAAGGTTGCTTTCAAGATCACTTCAACAAATATTCAAAGGTTAAGCATTGCTTCAAGATTAAGACAAGGTTGCTTCAACAAACAAGCATTACTTCAAGATTCATTCAAGATCAGTTTTTGCCTCAAAACACATTGTTTCCAACATGTCAAGGCTCTGGTAATCGATTACCAGGAAGTGTAATTGTTTACGCTGAAAACTTGTTCCACTGGTCAGTGATGCTAATCAGCAAGTGCACCGAGTCGCACAAGTAATATAAAACAGTAAGACCGAGTATCATATCCACAGGGAACTTGTTTCATTCAGAGAGCATTCATTCAGTAGGTAAACATTTGTATAAAGCCAGTAAATATAAAAAAGAGGTTGTGTCAACAGTTCTAATTTAACTACAAAATTAACTATCTAAATGTGAGAGATAAACAGATGATTAAAATTGTTGGGTCTTTCTACTGAACAATATGATGTAATTAAGTGTTTTTCTCTATTTAAGATTGTTTTTGTGTTTTATGCCGAAAACGACTACTCAAACCAAGATCCCTCTAGTGAATGAGTCTAATTCTATTTAAACTTCGTTCTAGATTCCTCGTCGAACTTAGCCTAAACGAATTACATTAAGATTATGACATATTATAAACTAAATCCCTGCACTTCGTGTCTAGACACACAGTTCTCTAGCCTGCTCTATCTAGTTCTAAGGATTTAAAACACTTCCCAATGCTAAATATCCTAACTTTACACACAAATGGGTGATCAAGTCACAAGCATGCAAGAATTATATACAGATAGAAGCAATGAACACATAAAAATAACATTAAATAGATAGTGAAGAGTTTTACATCAAAGCTCAGCAGAAATCCCCAACAAGAGATTTAGCCTTCCATTGCAAGTTAGCACCTTTTAGCACCAAGATGAGGTTTTTGAGGGAAAATTAAGATTACAAAGTGGTGGGGATGTCTCCTCCACCTCTAAAAACTTAACAATCACTCCTAAACCTAAAATCCTCTTGAAAATTGAGGCCTTTCGTTCAAGCTTTTCTCTCCTTTTCTGTTTTTCGGCTCTGTTATGTCTCTCTTCCAAAGAACTCTCCATTTTTCGTCAACTTTAGTCTTTTAAGGGCTTTTTGATCCTAAAGGCTCGCTTAGCGCCATTTCCTCGCTAAGCACGAGTTAGTGTATTCTCGCTTAGCGAGCTGGGCGTGCTGAGCGTGAGAAGAGACAAATGACTCGTTGAGCAAGCTAATGGCGTGTTAGGCACGTGCATGAATGACAGATTCTCCCCACTCGCTAAGTGAGCTGAGTGCCTCGCTTAGCGAGACACCAGCTGCTTCAACCTTCTTCATCTTCATCCTTTAGCCTAAAACTGAAGCTGAACCACATTAATTCACAATATTGGGAATATCTACTGAGTAAAATTAAATTAAACATAAAAATATGTACAAACCTACAAAAAGAACCATAAATTGGGGAAAAGATATAAATTTCATGAAACTTTCCAATACAAAAGTTAGTCGTAAATGATGATTAACAATAATTGATTACTAGAAGACAAGTTTGCAAATCAACTTCTTAAAAGGGTTAGAAATTTGAATGTGTAATCGATTACCATTGATGTGTAATCAATTACCAGCAATGGAACTCTTGAAATTCAATTTGAGAAGAAGAAGAATCAATCAATTTAACAATGTTTTTTTAAATGCATAAGATAAAATTGATTGTAATAAAATAAATGAGATAAGGGAAGAGAAAAATGCAAACTTGATTTATACTGCTTCGGCCACTTCTCGTGCCTACATCCAATCCTCAAGTAACCCACTTGAGATTTTCACTAACTTTGTAAAGAACCTTTTTACAACTTCTGAACACCCAAGGAATCCCTTTCCCTTGTGTTCAGGAAACTCACAATTCAAGAGACAACCATCTCTTGAATACAACTTATTTTTTTAGATGAACAGAAAGATTTCTCTCCTTTAGAGTAGATAATACAATTTGATGTTCCTGGATGAACTCTCAATATATTTGCAAGTGTTTGCCCAAGAGTTGTTGAGAGAGCATTTGACAATGAAGTTCTCTTAGAATATCTCTCACTTGCTTTTCGAAGTCAGACACACATATATATAGGCCCTTTGTGCCTTTTCGAAATGGTTTGAAGAGATCTGTCTTTTCAAAAAGCTTTTTCTGAAATTCTTCATTGGTAATCGATTATAGATTTCTGGTAATCGATTACACAATTATATTTTGAAGGGTCATGACTTTTCAAATTGAATTTCAAGAGTTACATTGCTGGTAATCGATTACACATCAATGGTAATCGATTACAACTTTCAAAATTCAAATTTCAAACCCTTTTAAGAAGCTGATTTGCAAACTTGTCTTCTGGTAATCGATTACCAAAGCCTTTATATGTTGGAAACAATGTGTTTTGAGGAAAAAGCTGATCTTGAATGAATCTTGAAGCAATGCTTGTTTGTTGAAGCAACCTTGTCTTGATCTTGAAGCAATGCTTAACCTTTGAATATTTGTTGAAGTAATCTTGAAAGCAACCTTGTTTGATTATTCTTTGTCATCATCAAAATCATGTATTCATACATTCACAATCATCCTCTTGATAATATCATCGGTGACATCTCAAAAGGGGTAGACACTCTCTCAAAGATGCATGCAATAATATGGCTTTTGTTTCTTTAATTTAACACAAAAACTTAAATAAACCCATAATTGATGAACATTGGATCATTTCTATGCAAGAAGAGTTGAATCAGTTTGAAAGAAATCAAGTTTGGGAATTAGTTGATAAACCTAATGATCATCCAAATATAGGAACTAAATGGGTATTTAGCAACAAATTGGATGAACATGGAATAGTTATTAGAAACAAGGCTAGATTAGTGACTAAAGGGTATAATCAAGAAGAAGGAATAAATTGTGAAGAAACATATGCTCTAGTAGTCAGATTAGAATCCATTAGAATGTTATTAGCCTTTGCATCCATAATGGATTTTAAACTTTATCAAATGGATGTTAGAAGTTCTTTTTTAAATGGTTTCATCCAAGAAGAAGTTTATGTTGATCAACCTCCTGATTTTGAAAACTCGAAAAAGCCCAATCATGTCTTTAAAATGAAAAAGGCTCTATATGGTTTGAAACAAGCCCCTAGGGCTTGGTATGAACGATTGAGAAAATTTATTTTAGAAAAGGGTTTTACAAGAGAAAAGGTTGATACCACACTCTTTATCAAAAGAAAATTGCATGATATTCTCTTAGTACAAATATATGTTGATGATATAACCTTTGGGTCAACTAATGATTCTCTATGCAAAGAATTCTCTCAAGATATGCAAAATGAATTTGAAATGTCCATGATGGGTGAGTTAAATTTCTTCCTTGGACTACAAATAAAGCAAACAAAGAATGGAATATTTATTAGTCAGTCAAAATATTGCAAAGAACTAATTAACAAGTTTGGGATGGAAAATGCTTAACACTCGATGTTTAATTGTATTTATCATGTTATTTGACTATATGGTTGACTTGAATGAGTGGAGGTATGACTTGAATTAGTCGTGTGTGAATTTATTGATGTGGATGTTGAGTTATGTGGAGTTTTGTTGAACTAAGTTGAAATTATGAAATTTCAAATTTTACCTAAACCTATTTCAGTAAAATCATGATCCTGGATCGGTTAACCGTTGGATTGTCTTAAAATTTTGATTAGTGGTTTCTATGACAATCTTTCATAGTCTGACCGTTGGGATTTTGAAAATAACAAATATTTCTGTCTTGCTAAGCGCGAATGGTGCGCTAAGCGCAATTCCAACCCGATAGGGAATTACGCTGAGCGAGAATTGGCCCGCTGAGCAAGCCATAGTGCAGAGGAAGTTGCACTGAGTGAGAATTTGCACACTAAGCGAAAAAAGTGGACTCCCGCTTAGTGAGACAAGCTCGCTAAGTAAGATTTGCAGATTATAAATACCTTCCTCAGCGTGAAAAACATAATTTTTCACTCTTATCTTCTCTGAAACACCACCCAAACCCTAACACCTCCTTCTCCACCACCCACGACCACCGGTGGCTGCCACGAGCCATCGTTGCTTGCTGCCAAACCCCCACACCAAGAGGAATATCTTAATCGGAGCATAACCCTCAGAATCCTCCTCAAGGATTCGATGGAGAAAATTCCCCCAATCCTCCATTTCAAAGCTTCTCTGAGGTAATCTTGATTTCTGAGCCCTTCTCCTAGTTAGTTTGAGTTCCTCTTAGTGTCTCTTATGTGTTGGATACTGTAATAGGATGTTTTTACACTTCCTTTGAAAAACCCTTGAAAATGAGACATTGTAAAAGCTATCTTTTTATAGCATTGATGTTATTTTCGTGACCTTCATTGAACCCCGGTCACATTGGTGTAAATAGAATTTCAAAATGATGTCTCTTTTTAGTAGAATCTGAAACACCCCTCATCCCTTTATGTTTTGACACGAGTATTTGACTCTAAATGTTGTCATTAACCTTGTTTCTAAAATCTATTAAATTTCCTTCAATTTGGCATATAGAACCTTGCGTTTGGACTGACGAGCGTGAACGAGGGAGAACTTTGAGCGATGCAAAGAGGAACTGAAGGAGAGCTCACGATAGGTGATGAGAGTTTATTTGGGGATGTATGTTTGTCCCTGTTGCGTGCTGGTTTTCAAGAAAACAATGTTTTTGACTAATGGAATGCGATATATCTATTATTGACGAATAACATTATTGTTTATTAGACTTGTGTGGTCTGAAGACCTGGGGAGTGTGAATCTCAGGCATGGACTATAGATGTATGTATATGTGGAATGTAACTTACTGTTGATGTTGCTATTAATGACATTAATTAACATGAGATGAGGTTGATGTTTATGATGATATTGATGAGATGATGTTGTTATTGATGATTATGTCAATATGAATTGATGTTGTCATTGACGATTATGGTAATATGAGATGATGTTGTTGTTGTTGATAATGTCATTGAGATGAGATGATGTTGATGTTGAGAGTGATATTGAGATGAAATGTTGATGATGTTGAAAATACGTTGTGATAATGTATGTTGTGTATGTACATGGGGGGTGCATTGACCTTGTTGGATGTCCCTGGTGGGGGAAATAGAGTGGTTAAAGTTTTTAAGCATCTCTGGAGGGGGATGGCTTAGAATCTTTAATTATCCACAGTCTATGCATTGATGGTGCCCATGTTTCATATGTTGTGTGATGTGTATGTACATGGGGGGTGCAGTGACCTTGTTGGATGTCCCTGGTGAGGGAAATAGAGTGGTTAAAGAGTTCCAAGCATCTCTGGAGGGGGATGGCTTAGAATCTATAATTATCCATGGTCAAAGCATTGATGGTGCCCATGTTTCATACGTTGTATGTTGTGTATGTACATGGGGGGTGAAGTAACCTTGTTGGATGTCCCTGGTGGGGGAAATAAAGTGGTTAAATATTTTTAAGCATCTTTGGAGGGGGATGACTTAGAGTCTTTAATTATCCACTGTCAATGCATTTGATGGTGCCCATGTTTCATACTTCATATGACATGGAAATAATATAAACATTTTCAGTAAGTACTTGTAGTTTCTCATGAGGAGGAATACTTGTACTTGGGGGCATGTCACTCGGTTTGGAACTCCCTTGAGACTCAGGCTGATCACCGTAGGGGGGAGTTGCATGTGCACGACAGGGTGACCTTGACACTTATTGCCTAGTTTTCCTAAGTGAGAGTGTCGTGTGGACATGCTCAGGCTATTTCCTTGGGGATGGTACCACATTGCATTTAAGAGTTGAGGTCAGGTGCATGCATCATACTGAGCATGATTGATTGGAACTATGGACTGATGATAACTATTTGTTGAGTGTATGTTGGACTAGTGAATGTTTGTGTAAGCTTATGATATTTGTTAATGTTTTCTTACTAATTGTGGTTATTTGATTTTTTTTGTATTAACTTCTTTTATAATAAACTCACCCCTCACAATTTTTGTATTGTGTGGTTGGTATCTATGATGATCACGAACCTTTGTTCGTGGGAGCAGAGTGACAGTAGTAGAGTACAAGAAGTGAGATTCTTTTGTGGAGCCGCTGAGCCGACGTGATGACGTTGGGATTATTTTGGGAGAGAGTTATGTTTTGTTAATCAACTTCTCCATAACTGGTTCCATAATTCTTTTTGTTGAATTGAAGATGTAAATCACAAATTTAATTATATGTATGAACAAATTTACTTTCCTTTATGTGAATAATGTGTACTGAGTTACTATTCCTATATATATATATATATATATATATATATATATATATATATATATTCACTTAAGTAATGGCACGTTGTTTGGTGAATGTATATCGAGAAAAAAAATACTTTCATTTTTCATAAGCAAATTAACAGAGTTTTCATTTAAAAATTGAAATTTCTCGCGGTTTAGAGTAGTGATATCACAGCGATGAGACGGGTTGTTACAGGTATGATTGGATCTCTTCTTTATTTATCAGCAAGTAGACTTGATATAATGTCTAGTATTTGTATGTGTGCAAGATATCAAGTAAATCCCAAAGAATCTCACCTAAGTGACGTTAAAAGAATAATGAGATATTTGTTAGGCACTATAAATCTAGGGTTATGGTATCCTAAGAATTCCACTTATAACTTAGTAGGATACTCTGATTCTGATTTTGCTGGATGCAAAACTGATAAAAAAAGTACTAGTGATACTTGTCATTTCATTGATTCTGCTCTAGTATCATGGCATAGTAAAAAGCAAAATAGTGTTGCCTTATCCACTATAGAGGTGGAATATATTTCTGCTGGAAGTTGTTATGCACAAATACTCTGGATGAAACAATAACTTTCTAACTATGGTTTAAAACTTGATCATATACCTATTCGCAGTGACAATACAAGTGCAATTAATCTGTCCAAAAATCCTATTCTGCACTCTAGAACAAAGCATATTGAAATAAGGCATCACTTCCTTCGAGATCATGTTTAAAAAGGGGATTGCATATTAGAATTTGTTGACACAAAGAATCAGTTAGCTAATATCTTCACAAAACCTTTCCCCAAAGAAAACGTTTTTGCTATTAGAAGAGAATTAGGACTCATAGACCTAAATAACTTAGAATCCTAGCCACTTTGGATGTTTATACTATTTAATTATCATGCTTGATTATGATGATTATGATGAATGTTTAACTTTGATTGTTTATCATGATTGATTATGATTATTGTTTACTTTGGTTGAGTTAAATGGTTGTTTTGCTTGTTTATGATTGATTACTTTGATTGTTTATAACAATTGCATTTGATGATTGTTTTTCGTGATTGTTCATACTCATAAATGTTTTTGATTGCATAATTGTATATTGATCCTCCGGTGGATCCATGAAGCCTTTTCGTCCTATTTTTATCTAGAATTATTTGTCTTTAATTTCCTTGATATTTCAAACTTTCTGCATTGGGTTTATTTCATATTTGGTTCTTTATACTTCTATTTTGGACTTGCTGTTTATTTCTTCTTTGGATGTTTTTCTGTGGATGCTTTGGTCATTCATACTACTATTTAAGACTTGATATGTTTCGAACTTGGTTGCTTCTTTTATGAATGCTTTGGTCATTTATAAATACTATTTTGGACTTGCTCTGTTTGGTATGTTTAGCACTTCGTTGATTCCTCTGTGAATGATTGGTTATTATGTGAATGATTGTTTCTATTTCGGTGCTTTCATCTTTTTGTTTTTTCCAAAGGGGGAGAGAATCATGTAAGGTACAGGTACAGGGTATATATTTTTTAAAATATTTTTTGCTAAGCAATGATTGCAAAATTATGGGGGAGTGATCGTCTCGCAAAAGAAATATTTTTCAGTAAATGATTTCAATTGGTTGTTATCATCAAAAAGGGGAAGAATGTGAATGTATGTGTATGAAGGTTTTGATGATGCCAAGACAAAAGAAACACAAGTTTTATTTCAAGTCCAAATCAAGACCAAGAAAACAAAGAGCAAGAAGAAAGCTAAGTCTTAGTCTATCTTTGTTAAAAGAGTCTCTTAGTGATTGCAAAGGTTTGGCCTCACAACATAGTTTTTAAATTGATTATAAAAAGGTTTTAAAATATTTTTAACATTTTTTGAAAAAGGCATTCTTTCACTGGTAGTCGATTATCAGGCATTGTAATAGATTACCAGAAGCAAAATTATTTTAGAAAGTTTGAAATTTGAAATTTAAGAGCTGTAATCGATTACCACTTGTTTGTAATTAATTACCAGTAACGGAATTATAAAAATTCAAATTGAAAAGTCATGACTCCTCATTACATAACTGTGTAATCGATTACCAAAGAGTTGTAATCAATTACTAGTGAGGAAATTTCAAAAATTACTTTGAAAAGTCACATCCCTTCATAAGCTTTTGAAAAGCCACCAAGGGTCTATAAGTATGTGACTTGTCTACGAAAATCTTTAGAGTTTTTCAGAACCTCATTGCCTTATTCTCTCAAAAACAAATCTTTGGCCAAATACTTGCAAATCATTTGAGTATTCTTCTAAGAACTTCAACTTGTATGATCTTCTCTAGAAGAGAGAAAAATATCTGTACTTCCTGAAAAATAATTGTTGTGATAAAGAGACTGTTTGTCCCTTGAATAGTAAGAATCTTGAACACAAAGGAGAGGAATCCCTATGATGTTTAGAAGTTGTAGGAGAGTTTTTCAGAACCTTATTGTCTTATCCTCTCAAAAACATATCATTTTCCAAACACTTGCAAATCAATTAAGGATTCTTCTAAGAACTTCATCTTGTATCTTCTTCTCTAAAAGAGAGAAAAACATTTGTACTTTCTTTAAAGACTTATTGAGATCAAGAGACTGTTTGTCTCTTGAAGTGTGAGTTTCCTGAACACAAGGGAAAGGGATCCCTCAGGTGTTCAGAAGTTGTAAAAAGGATTTTTATAAAGTTAATGGTAATCTCAAGTGGGTTGCTTGAGGACTGGACATAGGCACAGGAAGTGGCCGAACCAAGATAAACTGAGTTTGCATTCTTCTTTTCCCTATCTTGATTACTTTATCTTGCATATTTTATTTATCTTGCATACTTGAAGTATTCTATTGATATAACTTTCATCTTTATCTTCAATATTCTTAACATATAGATTTAAAAGGGGGATTTAAAAGTCAATTAAACGAAATTTTTTTAACTTAATTCACTCCCTCTTAAGTTATTGAGGTCACTTGTCCAATAAGTATTTTGTCCTGTCGCTCCTGGCTACAACAATATTCTATAGGCCACCACTGGCACACTCTTAGACTCTCCTTGAAACTAAAACACCCAAGTATTGTTTAACACCAAGTCACTCCTAGCTTGCACAAACAATTGATGTTTGAATGAAGACACATATTCAAATCACTCAATAGAGTGGATAAACACCTAAGCTCGAAATAAAAATGAATTACTTTTCTATGCAAATGATGAACTAATTAAACACTGTTTTTGTATTGTTCAATGACTACAGAAATTCTTACTTCAGAA
Organism: Glycine soja; assembly: GCF_004193775.1. Taxonomy (NCBI): domain Eukaryota; kingdom Viridiplantae; phylum Streptophyta; class Magnoliopsida; order Fabales; family Fabaceae; genus Glycine; species Glycine soja. The sequence goes on along the minus strand of NC_041005.1, from coordinate 24,523,862 downwards.
TGCTCTTGCTTTTCACTTCATATTTTTGTTAGTTGTTGATGGCAGAGACTTGGTTACTTTATAGACTTTATGAAAGTATCCATTACAAGATTATCTCTTGTCTCTAATTTGACTGTTGCCCCACAACTAGAGGCAATGCTACATGTCACACTCTTGTGGAGAGAGAAAGAATAAAAGTACGAATAATTGTATGTGCTCCTCCCTTTAGTGAAAATGACCTCTAGGGAATACTCGTGTGAATCATTCTATTCCCTTCTATTATGTCCTTTCATACTTGAAATTCGAATGTTAGCAATACATAATAAGAGATACAAAAATGAATTTGTGAAAGTAGCGTGTACGCACTTTCTGTTATAGCTAACTTGGTTTCAGTACATGCTTGGATGTCACTTATACTTGATATAAAATAGGTTTGTGTAAGTGATTAAGTTCAATGGACACATGAATAAAGGAACACAATATATACACACACTTTCACAAAGAGTGGACACTAATTTATAACAACAACACATTGGACATTGGATGTTACTTTTAACAAAACCAGTTTTTTCCACTAATGAATGAACACGTACTAATAAGAGTTGTAAGATAAAAAATAATATCAAGTATGCTCATATATAAAGTCTTATTCACTTAAAAGTAATTTATTAGTTTATCAATAATTTATACATTTGTAATCATCAAAATCATGGACAAAGATGGATCATCTAGATTTAAAAAATATTTGTTCTTAAATAGTGATTAAATTAAAACTATTTGTTAATTTTGATATGTAATTTACTAAATTATTATGAGTATCACAATCAAAAAAATATAATTTAATAATATATATAAGTGAAATTAATTTTTGAATTTACGAGAATGTAAAGCATGATTTTTTTTTGTTTATTTGTAACTTTCTTATATTGTTTTTAAAATTAATATCTGTATAATAAAATTAATGACGTTAAAAAATGAAATAAATAAATATGTATATAAAAAATACGGCCAATAGTGATCACATGCATAATGAGTATGATTTCATTTCCCATGTCATTGATATATATATATATATATATATTTAAAATGAAAGGACTTAATATATAGGCAGTAAAGATAAAGTTAAAATTATGTTGATAATCTTTTTAACAATAATTATATATTAATATTTTTTAGTTTAATTTTTATAATTTAAAATATATATTCTATGTATATTACTATTTATTTTTTATACTAAGTTAAATCACTAAGTTTGTCTATTTGAAAACACATTTTAAAATTAAATAAATATTACTCAATAAAATATAATACTACTATTATATAATAAATTTATAATATGAAATATGAACATATCATTAACATGTTTATATAATAAATTTATCATATATCTATATGGATATTTTTAATATATTCTTGTGCAATGCACGAGTTACTATAGTAGTATATTATAATTAAAATAATTATTTAAAAGATAATTATTATTAGTGAATAAAAAATAAAAATGAAATTAATTATATTTATTATTATATTAATTATTTTAAAGGAAATAAATATGAAATTGTTATGTAACATCACCCTATATAAAATAAAATATTCTCTTATATATATTAGTGTTAGTACTTGTGCAAGGCACATGGACTCAGAGACATTCAAAATTTATTAATTAGCATTATAAATATTGTATTAATATTAATGATTAATACTTATTAACTTGAGTATTATAAGCAATATAAATATGTATTATATTCCTATCTAATATATATATAATGTATAATTCTTTATAAAAGATGAGACAACAATATGAAGATGAAAAAAGTAAACAACTCGTTAAAAAAAATTAAAACCCACCTCATACTAATAATTGGACACAATTGTTTATGAAAAAAAAAATTTATCTCCGTGAAAATTTCAAAACTTACTTTTATCCTCACAGTATGTTATATTTTATATACTATTTATATTAAATTGTTATAATAATAATTAAAAAGTTATAAAAATTTGAATTTTAAGGTGATTTAATGTATAAAAAAAGTTTCTCCAATAAGTTAAATCTAAAATTTTCTTCATACTTTAATGAAATTTTCATTTCCAATGGTTATACTTTTTCCAAAATAATTAGTTGTTAATGTGAATTTAGGTAAATTGTTAATACCAATGAAATTTCTTAATAAATTATTTAAATTATAAAGGAAAAAGCGATAAAAATATATTTAAATCAAAATTATTATAACATGAATTTAAAAATATAATTTCACCTGAATAATTTAGATATTTATTCAAGTAAATTGTTTGTCCCATGAATTAAGTAACATTTTCTCTACTTGATTTTATGAAAGAAAGGAATTATTCCCCTGTATTTAATTTTATATAAATTCTTATAAATTAAAATTTTTAGGTGATTTAAAATAAATAGTTTATCTCACAAGTATAATCTAAATTTCTGTTTATATTTATTAAAAATAGTAATACCCATTTATTTTATTTTTTTCACAATAATAAGATTTTAATGTGCATTTAGTTGAATTATTTATACTTATGAAATTACTCAAAAATAATTTTAATCATAAAAGAGAAAGCAATAAAAATATATTAAAATTACAATAACAATGAATTAAAGAAAATACAATTTCACCTTAATAATTTAGATATTAATGTGATTTGAAGTAAATTATTTATCCCCATGAATTAAGTGAAATTTTTTTAACTTTCTTTTATGAAAGAAAAGAAATCATCCTTATATTTTATATATAATTTATATTAAATCATTGAAAAAATAATTAAGAAAGAAAAAAGTTATAATAGAATATATTTTCTTCCTAGAAATTTGAATTTTGAGGTGAAAAAAAAGTTAAGTCTAAATTTCTCTTTATACTTTAATGAAAAATATCCATTCCCAATGGTTATAGTTTTTTTTTTCATAATAATTAGATGTTAATTTGAATTTAGGTAAATAGTGAATACCCAAGAAATTGCTCAATAAATTATTTAAATAACAAAAGAGAAAATGATAAAAAAATATATATTTAAACTAAAATTATTAATGTTCAAGGAAATTGTTTATCACTGTGAAGTTAAAAATTTTCCAACTTGCTTTTATGAAAGAAAAAAATTATCCCGTGTGTTTTATTTTATATATAGTCTTACAAATTTAAATTTTAAGAAGGTAAATAGTTTATCTTATAAGTATAGTATAAATATATCTTCATATTTATTAAAAAGTATTAATACCCATTTTTTCATAATAATAAGATTTTAATAAGATTGTTTTATGTGATGATGTCATAATCAATATCCCTAATATTATTAAAATTTATAGTCCTTTTTATTATAATAAGCATTAAAATAAATACATTTAGAAATTTACATATTAATAAAAGATTTATTTTTAAAAAAAATTAATTTTAGAAAATTATTAAAATAATAATATATTTATGCTAACTTCTAGTGCATTGCACGGGTTTACATACTAATATATATATATATATATATATATATATATATATAAAATTTATTTTATGTGATGATAACATATATTCATTTCTTTAAAAAAAAAATATTAAATTAAATTATTCTATATTTTTTTTATTTATTTCGTACATGTATTTTTCACTACCCGTTTGCTTATGGACACGAGGAAAATATCATGATACTCGTACATGCGGATATGTGTTACATGTTAATATTAAAATACTTAAGTATTCTTTATTTTTTTATGAAGTTTAAATATATAAATAGTCTTTATAAATATTTTTTATTTGTACTAATATTTTGAAGTATGATTTTATTCGGAGTTATATTTTAGTGTATTTTTATTTGAGTTTATTTTAGAAAGTAATTTTTAGATAATTTTGTTTGGAGCTTACAAAATTTATTTATTTAGAATTATTCATGGGTGTAAGATTGTAGAATATTTGAATAGCTTTAGTAACAATTAAAAATATTTTTCAACAAAATATTATAATAAAAAATTACAACAAAAATGTTTTTTAAAATATTTTTAAACAATTTTTAAGTTTCACAAAAATATCCATGAATGCCCGCAAATATCCCCGGATATTAAAAACATCCACAGGTATCCGCTTAATGGGTACCATGTGGTAAAACAAGACAAGTAAAGAATGACTATTATCTACTTTCAGCCCACCCATTATCATCCCTATACACAATTTCATATGTATTTTTTTTTAAATATTCAATAAGACAATAAGACACTTATAATATAGAACTATTTTAATACATATATATATATATATATATATATATATATATATTCATAATTATCTTATATATTTTTTACATATATAAAATTTAAAAATAATTAATAAATATATTATAAAAAATATAATAATATAAGAAAATCATAAATTATAAACTCAATAACGGTTACGTTAGTTAACTATAAATTTCAGTCTCTGTGATCTGCACGGAGAGAGAAAAAAATGGAAATAACATTGTCCATCAAAATTTAAAACAAAATAAATATAAAGCAATGAATAAAAAATAGGCCAGGTAATTCCCTGCTAAACAGATTTAATATATATAGAGATCACCCTACTACAATAACTTAAAAAGTTCTTTATTTGTCAAGGTAGATGAGCCAACATAACAGAACATGCCATTAAATAATGACATCAAAATTACAAATTTCAGTGGCACTACTCTTAACCCAAGCTTTGTTAACAAAGAATGAGCTTATTGATCGTTATGAAGTAGTACTAGATAATGCTGTGAAGAGACTGCTTCCAAGACAACAATTAGGTGACATGGGTAGGAAAATTAGTGGATTTCTCTATATTGATCACAAAATGATGAAATGAAATGATATCTTTTGTACATTGTTTTCCCTCAAAGGCCCTTAAGCTGAGCAGCAAGGCCTGTCATAGAAGTCCACTTCTCAAATGCAGTGGCCGAAGAGACAAAGGCAATTTTGGAGGACTCAACATCTTTCTTAGAAACTGCATGCTTAAAACAGGACGTGTCAGTATATGCTCCAAAGTTTATCAATTGACTACACATAAGAACAATCTATCATACAATTATAGCACAGCATGATTTCCTTTGATAGCTGATGCTATGATAGTCAATGCGCATGGCTTAGATTGTGATTGCAGTTGCAATTGTGTTGTGATTGCTGAAATCTCAGGCAAATGCAGCCACAACATTTTGTACACAATTGGAATTTCAGATGGCAATTTAAAATTGAGTAAATGAGGCACACACACACATGATTTGTGTGTGTTACGAATTTGACATGAATCGGACCTGATGAAATTAGTGAAGCTAATGAGGAATTGAATGCGTCCACCTCAGTCTTCTCTTCTGAACTGGAGCTCAGCTGTTAAAAGGATACTTAGAAACTTTGACATCTAAACCTCAAGAGGCAGTTAGGGAAAGATTGAAACAAGATAAACATGAAAATATGCACTAAGCTCGATTTTCAAACATTCAGATGGAGATTTAAGAGTTTGGTCTGGTCTTTAGTTTATTCATTCCCTCCTGGAGGTACCGATTTAGAAATTTCTTTTGTCAATGTGTTTCAGTCTCTAACGCATGAAATTGAAATAGAAAGAAACAATTTTCTCACATTCTGAAAAATCAAAATCTGATGCAGCAATACTAGAATTTAATATCAAGGAAATAAACTACCACCAGTTACCTGATTAATAGAGTGATTGGTACATAGTTTGTCATTTCCTGAAATTATGATGATGTTAACAGCTTTTTACACTGCAATACACTGGTACACAGGTAATTTTTCATGGTTCATATAGTTTCTGAGCGAACCTAGTAGCTATGGCCATCACCATAATCTAGAGTAGGCTTTTTTATTTTTTATTCCAAGAATTCAGGATAAAAGATTTAATTACAGTATACTTCCGAATGAATACTGTGATTTCACTCATATTCAGGAACCAAACTTACTTTATTGAATGCTATATTAGCTCTTTGGACCCAATCTGCATCGGTGCTTCCTCCAAGGACAGAACCAGCAGCAGATAGATCATTCTTTTCAAGTGCTTGACCAACTGCGCTTAGCTTGTACACCAGATCTTGAAGATACCCTGCTTACAAATTCCAGTTTTGATTAGTAATATCACTTTGGGAGCTGGGCCTGGCTGAAGCCATCCAACAACAACTACAATCTACTCTTATACTATAAATCAGAATACACAACTTGGAAAGTGAGACTCTCATTCTCCCTACTCTTAATTAGACATTCTCAATGTAACTTTTTTTTATCTCTTTTGGAAATACATTACACGTACTACATGCAGCTAGCTAAAAAAACATCTCAATTATCCCAAACTATCATTCTTTTATCTTTATCTTGATACTTTGATTTCTTACCTATCTCTTTCAATCTACCCTCTTTCATTCTCATCTCCTAAAATAAATTTCAATAGTTATTTTTTCCTTAAATTTAGTTAAAAATAATGTTATATCACATATTAAATTGTTCATTATAATATAAATCTAAACTACTGTTTATATATTAAAAAAATATTTATTTAGAAATAATAAAAAGGCCTAAATAACAGCCAATCAATCAGTAGCAAGGGAATATAAATTCATTAGCTCTGTCCCTCATTCTAGAGACTGTTGTTGGGAGTAGAAAATGAACCTAATGTAATGTGTCTTCTTGAAATCTCAGTTGTATTACATTGAATTACTGATTAATGCTGAGCCTAAGCCTACAAACAAACCCAACAAATAGAGGCAAACAATTTGCATTTAAGCTCAAAACCATTCACAGTAAAATGTGTAACACCAGGGAGGGATGGTGTCAAATATAATGACCACAAACAAAATTTTGGGGGGCCAAATTTGTGGATTAGAAATCCTCAAGATATAGAATAGATTAGTACTATAGCCTCTTCAGGGTGCAGACTCTCAAACCTATCAATATAACTATAAATTTATTTGCATTCTAATCATCAACCATGCCCAATTGCCCGTTAGCATAAACTTAATATTTCATAGTAACAATTACAGTTAATAGGATAAAGGGCTATCTTTAAGTGAACATGAAGTGAAAAGCAAAGAATAATGTGTGCAGGAGTGGACCTGTTTCTTGTTTGGAAGAACTGATCACACCTTGCTTCTCAAGTCTCTTCTTTCTGTCACGCTTTACTTTCTCCAAGAGTTCTTCATCATCATCTGCCTCGAGTATTGCTGCATTTGCATTCTTCTTACCAGCCAATGAAAGCACAAAGCTGGTGATGAAGCTGATGGACAAGCCTCTCTTTGTCACAACAATTGGAGAGTGTGGTGTTGCTTTGCAAAGAGTTAATTCCCTCTTCAAAGTGCTTTTGATTATCGGATTGGAGCAAACATGTATTGGTTTTACAAATGATGATGAGGATGAGGATGGTGATGAACTAGGTAGTAGGATGGGGTTTGAGGTTGAGAGAATATTTTTTGCCATTTCTCTTTCCAATCTTTCTCTGTATTTTATTTTCTTATTTTGCTGGTATTTTTGGACAGCAAAATTCAAAGACACGGCAATTTTGATTGAACCTTCTGAGGATAAGGTTGCTGGATTGTGTAATCTGATCCAGTCATTTTTTAGATCCTGAGGGGACATTGCAGTCAACTTGAATATTAACAGTATTAAAATCAACCGTACCATCAGCTGTTAGTTGTGGCATGTTTCGTTTCATATGAAGGGTGGTTTGTATGAGTCCGGATCCTTTCCATTAGGTTGAATAAATGGACATTTTCTTTTTTACTTCCATGTGATACGTGATATTAAAAGATTTCAAAGGCTGAGATTTTTTTTTATATAAAAAATTGAAAAACATTTTTCTTCATTTATTTTAGGCTTAATATCACTTTTGGTTTGACTATATTTTACAATTATTTCATTTTGATAGATTAAATTTTAAACACTTCATTCTAATACTTAAAATTTTTATAGTGTCTCATTTTAATTTTTTCTTCTAATTTTTGTTAACAATTATTAATATTCGGTTAACATTTGAATTTTATAAGAAAACCTTTTCCTTCATCAGCTAGCCCGTTCCCTCTTTCTTATTTAGGGACTTAGCTTGTTCAGGAATATAGTAGTTGTGTGAAATTTGCGATCAGAGGAAAGGAATTTTTTTTTTCAGTAGAGGAGAGGGATTATAAGAAAGTGGGAACTGGAAGTGAAAAGTGAAAAATTGTGTCCCGACAACTGACATTGTTTCTACGGGCAAAATTTTTATCTGACATAAGAATTTGATCTACACAAATATCTCATGAATGTACCAAATATACGCAGTCCCAGTAAACTAACAGCTCAAGAAAAAGGATAAGAAAAAGTATTTCCTTTTTTGTGTGCGTTTTCTCTGCTTTTTTACCACATGGGTAATTTCTTTTCAGAAATTACCAATTGGGGGGGACTATTTGAAAATTTATCCAGGGGTAAGTCATGATTGTTAATTTGTTATGCACCTCTCTTTGGTTGAAGTAGAACAATCATCTATGACTTCTGATATTTTTTTTTTAATTTTCTAAAAAGGGAGTCGTAACTGTTTTTAAGACTTTATTTTGTTTTAAACAAAATTAAAGATGTAAAAATATTGCAACTTCAATTTTTTTTAATTGAAAAACGAAATCATGAAGTGATCCACGACTTCTAAGAGAATTGTTTTAAATATTTTTTAAATATATTTTGTTTTTTTACACGATTTTGGTTACAATAATTTTATAATATAAGTCGAAACTTATTCCATTCACGACTTTAGGTCTTTAATTTTTTTATTGCTTTGATAATTTTTATTTAATAAAATTATTTTAATATTAAAAAATATTAAATAATAAAATAGCATAACCTCTAAAAAAAGTTGTTATTTATGACGCACACTCAATGACGGTTGTCTCAAAACTATCATCATTAAGCCTGCGGTGATATTTTTGTAATTATCACTGACATTTCAAAGACAATTTTTGCAAAACCGCATTTGAATTTGAAAAATTTTAAAAATTAAACGTGGAAGTCCCTCTCCTCTCGCGTGCTCTCTCCTATTCCCCAATAACGTGCACTCTCTATTTCCCAACAAACCAAAATCGTCTCTCTCCATTCCTAATACCCTACTCACTCCACTCTTTCAATTTCTCATTCCTTCATATCCATTCATTGTCATTCTTCTCTGTGGTTGCAAGCGGTACCAATCCCAAACTTCTCTCCGATGACATCACCGTCGATCCTATTGACCTCGATTCCGAGCAAGGTACGGATCATCCAGGGTGTTTTCGCTTCAGCGTGGGCTGCGACAACACCATTTTGAGGGAAGTGGTGGAAGAGGTGAGGATGGTGTGGAACGTGGTGTTGAGAGGGTGGAGAGGGGTTTTCACGATGATGGAGCACGTGGGGAAGGTGGGGTTTGTGCCCGACGGCGAGGGGTGGTTTTCGCAGGAGTTGCCAATGTCGGGGTGTTGCTTTGGTGCGGTGGTGGTAGATTTGAAGGTGGGGATGTGTGAAGCGGATGGTGAGAATGTGAATCAGATTAGGGTGAACGAAGTGAGTGTGGGGATTTTGAGCATTGTGGATTGAAGGTAGGTTAGTGTTCAAGATGGGCTTAGGTACTTGCAACATTTTCTTCTCACTAACTATGCAAACTAATTAGCAAGGAAGTGAAAAACAAAAAAATAATGTAACAATGTAAGTTTGTAGAAAATTAATACAGTAAAGTATATAAGAAGGATTTTGAGTTTTCTAATGTCTAGTTTCTTTTGACATTTATTTTGTATCTTTTCCTTGTTTTCCTTTTCTTTCTCTTTCTCTATTTTTTTAATCTTTAGTTTTAAAATTGATCTTTGAATAGTATGGACTTTGGGCCCTGCTTCTCGATTTGTGGAAATGACTGAGAAGCTTCTTAGGGCAGAGATGAAGGTTGCTCGTTTTAATTTCTCCCATGGCAACTACGACTTTCATCAGGAAACCCTCAACAATCTCCACTACATTCCTATTTTTTTATTTACTCTAAAAATAAAAAATCTGAAGGATGATATAAGAATTTTGATTTTTGATGGTATTAGTGTTTTTTTTCTTCCAGGTCATAGCCTATTGGGACGAGCGGTTCTAGAACAAGGTAGCAAGACTTGGGCTGGACCAAAAACCATTTCAATTGTTGGGCGTACTGGTTCAATTGGAACTCAGGTATTGGTGGAAATGGATTTTCCCTTTAACATGATAACCTGTAGTACTATAGTAATAATGTGATGAAATGGCAATTATTCTCATTTGAAACTGTTGGCCCAAAAGGTAGATTGAATTAGGAGGATTGGTGTCACTGTCAGTGTCTTATAAGGAGTATTCGAGTTATAAACATTTTTTGGGGGGTCATAGATTAATGTACTCTTATAAATATTTGTTGTTATGAATTTCCTAGCTATAAGGTAAATTTCTTATACTTCTGTCACAACCTACCCTTCGGCGGGGGTGCGAAAAGGTCAAAATAATAGGCCAAGGCGTTTGTCTCCAAGGGAGAAAAAAAGGGAGTCACCACCAACATTTATTTGAGGAAAACGCTAGAAAAACCAAAAAGACGAAAGTCTGTGGATTTTGAAAATGAGGGTTGGGAGTTGTTTACGCACGGGGAAGGTATTAGCGCCCCACGCGCCCGTCACAAGGAACGATAACCTTTAATCGAGTGTGCAAAACATGACTTCAAAATTATGTATTTTCCCTTTTTGTGTTCATTATTTTTTTGGGGTCGACAAGGGTGTTGCCCTTGCTCCTACGTATCCTCAGGTGTGATAAGGAATTCAGACCTACGTAGTTCTTTAAGTTTGAAATTTGTGTGTTACATTGATTTTATGTTTTTTGAAGATTAATTTTAATTGCGAACAAAAGTCGTTTAAGGCGTTGCACCTTGAAAAGACATTTTAAACTTTGAAAAGCAGAGAGAGTCGTTCAAGGTGTTGGACAATGAAACGATCTTTTGATTTTTGAAAAGAGGAGAGAATCGTTAAGGCATTGAACCTTGAAACGATCTTAAGTGATATTTGATAAAAAGAAATTAGTTATGAGTTAGTTTTATCTTGGTTTTTGCTTATTAACCTTCAACCTTTTTTTAAAGATAACTTGCGGCACTAATGATCAATTAAAACTTACTTTAAAAAAGAAAAACAATTACCGGTGATAGGAGAAGGAGATGAAGATGCACAAAACAATAAAGAGGACCCCTAAGGGTCCATGAATCATGTTCAAATCCTTAAAGACAAACACTAACCAGATGAAGAACGATGAACGGTCGCAAGTCAGTAGCGATTTAGCATCTTTTTCTCTTCTTCCTTCTTCTTTTCTCTTCTTTCTCTCCAATCCTTCACCTCTGGACCTCAGAACCTCCCTCTCAGCCTCTCTTCACACTTATTTACAGCAAAACAAGGCATTTGGGGTCATGACAGCTCGCCTAGGCGAGCTGTTACTTCACCCTGAAGCAACCTTTCTTGCCCAGGAGAGTTGGTTACTTCACCATGAAGTTATTTGGTGGCCCAGGCGAGCCAGAGGCTAGCCTGGGTGAGCCAGGGTTCAGAAAAAGCCTTAAAATGACCATTTTGCCCTCCCCTTTGGGTATTTTTGCATCCTTGATCAAAATATTGAATGATCATCTGTTTTGTACTGTAACTGGCGTTTAGCACCACAAGTCGACTAGCAAGGATTAAAAGATCAACAAATGATAGTCCCCAGACGAAATTAGGGTATGACAGTTGTGCCTCTTTACTTATCTTTTATTGGAAATAAAAGGGAAGTAAAGATAAGGACACTAATTTCGTTCGAGCGATCCTGCTATTCGACCGAGTGTTCACTTCCGGCAAGTGCACCGGATCATGCAAGTAGTATAAAACTGTAAGAACCGAGTATCGAACTCTCGGGGAACTTGTGTTACTTGGTAAAGCTATTTCAGTAAATAGGTGTCTAGTGTGAAAAGAGATGTGTTTAGTATGAATAGGTGTGTGAACTAACTATTAAAAGGGAAAAATCATGTGAGAAATGATGCGTAAAAACAAGTAGATGACACATTGGTCTTCCTAATAGGTGCCTGATGCTAGAAGGATATTCTCTACTTAACAATGCTCATGCGTTCTATGGTGTCTCCTGAAATGCTAAACCTCGATTCCTCATGATAGTCTATCCTAATCCTGACCAAGCATCATCCGAAGATTCCTCTTGTTGGACTAAACTTGGCCAAGACCGCATTAAGACAAACATACAACCACTAGGTTACCGTACCCCAATTCCTCGTGAAAATACAACAAACTAGCCCTGTCCTATCAAGTTCTAAGAATCAGACCAGTTTCCACTGTTGAATGATCCTAAAAACACATGCATCTACGTGATCAAGGCAAAAGCATGGTAGAATGAAGTTCTGATAGCACAGTGAACACACAAAAACATCATTAAATAGATAAAAAGATATTTACATCAAGTACTTACAAGGAAGATCCAACAGAGGATTCAGCTTTCCATAACTGGGAAGCTTCCTTTACAACAAAGAGAAGAGAATGAAAGATTGCAGAAATACAAGTAGTGGGGATGTCTCCTCCACCTCTAGGACCTCACAATCACTCACAAACTCATCTCAAGCTCTCAGGACGGCTTCCTCTTCCAGTTCTGGTCTCTACAGATCTTCACACAACAAATTCTCTTAAACTCTCTGGAACTTGGACCTTTCTCTCTCTAGAACTCTCCAATTATGTAGAAGCTTCAAGAAAAGGCCCAACTCCCCTCAGAAATCTGATTTCAGGCTTAAATAGGTGGCTTTGTTTGTGCTCGTGCGCTTAGCGCAATTCTGAACCGCTTAGCGCGCATTAGTGAATTTTGGCTTAGCGCGGCTTTTCTCGCTCAACGGATGGACTAAAACAGTGCGCTTAGCAGGATGACCCTTTGCTCAGCGAATATGCACAACTCATCCTCCTTTCAGATTCTTCCTCGCGCTCAGTGGATGGCTCACTAAGCCAGAAGATTGGCTTAGCAAGAGGGTGAATATCAGCACTTCAAAACTTTCCTAATTAACCTAAAATTGAGAGAAAAATGATTATTAAACACACAAAATGGAAGTACTAAGTATTTATTATCTATCTTTAACAAAAAGTAATTACAACACTACAAAATACCCATAAATTGGAGGAGTTTGATACAATTTACACAAGTTTTATATACAAAAGTTAGTCGTATTCACCGACTAACACCGAGCAACTGGCGAACCAAGGAAGTGAAACCGAGAAAACATGAGGACATTGAAGTTCTGTAGAGCAGAAGATATATGAAGTTCTTCTTTTTCTTTTTCTTCTTTTTTTTTTATATACATATATATTTTATTTCAAAGCATAGGGACGTCGAATCCTACGAAGCGTAAAGACAAGGACATTGAGTCCTATAAAAGTCAAACGATGTTGAAGTCTTTTGAAATGTAAATGAAGGCATTGTAGTCTTTTGAAAGCATAAATGACTGAAGACATTGAAGTCTTCGAAAAGTAAATGAGGAAATTATCGTCTTTTGAAAGCATAAATGACTAAAGGCATTGAAGTCTTTTGAAATGTAAATAAAGACATTGTCGTCTTAACAAAATACATTGAAGTCTTTAGAATGTAAAGAAGACTATGATAGTCTTGATGAAAGACGTTGAAGTCTTTGAAATGTAAATGAAGACATTGTTGTCTTCACAAAAGACATTGAAGTCTTTAGAAATGTAAATGAAGACATTGTCATGTTGACAAAAGACATTGAAGTCTTTGAAAAGTAAAGGAGCAGATGACCTTAATTGTCTCTGCAAGACAAAAAACTATGATAGTCTTTGAAAAGTAAAGGCGGATGACATTGATAGTCTCCGTAAGACAAAAGACTTTGATAGTCTTTGAAAAGTAAAGGAGCAGATAACCTTGATTGTCTCTACAAGACAAAAGACTCTGATAGTCTTGGAAAAGTAAAGGCGGATGACATTGATAGTCTCCGCAAGACAAAAGACTTTGATAGTCTTTGAAAAGTAAAGGAGCAGATGACCTTGATTGTCTCTGCAAGACAAAGGACTATGATAGTCTTTGAAAAGTAAAGGCGAATGACATTGATAGTCTCCGCAAGACAAAAGACTCTGATAGTCTTTTGAAATGATAATTGCGAGGACTTTGAGTCCCCTGAAAGACAAAAGACGAGGACTTTCAGTCTCTATGAAAGATAAAAGCTAGGACTTTGAGTCCTATGAATGATAAAAGCGAGGACTTTGAGTCCTGTCAAACAAGCCAATGTGTACTAGTACCGAGGGGCTCAACCTTATGAGAAAGCAAGAGATTGACTCTTTGAGAGGGCTTCTCATTCTAAAGATAGGACATTTAGATTTGGGAAATTGGTATGCACTTATAACCTAACATGATTTTTGGGATGCAGTTGCATGCAAAATGCAAAAGGTTTTGAATCATGAAAATTGTGTAATGCTCGTGACGTTCTTTCCTATTTTTGTGATTTTGATTTGATTTTTTCCTTTCTTTTTTTTTCCTTTTGTGGAAAACATAGATTGACTATCTCTTTCTGGAAGACATGAGAATTCATGCAACCTCATTTTTTTTTTTGCAAATCTCTTTGGGGACTCCCTCAGAGTGTATGTTTTGCTTGATCACTTAAAAATCGGGGTGACGACAATGGAGCCATTTGACATTTAACCAATCAATCAAAATATTGATACCAGGGTTTTCCCCTTTCCTTTTAAAAACTTTGATTATTCTGCACAACAAGAAAATGTATGGCTTTGGGACCGATCGCATGCATCGTTGAAGGGTGGCAATGGACCATTACACTTTGGCATATGACCAAGTGAAAATTTCCTTATTTAAGGTCATAGAGCGATGCCTAGGGCCTGTCAATCCCACTAAAACTCAATGACATGGGTTGATCCTAAAAGAATTTATAAAGGCTACCCTTGGATTCGAAAGGAATCCTAAGGAATTTTGCATGAGCAATTAATATCAGGTGTATCCCACTATCATAATTGTCTTTGAGCATTTTCCACGAGCTCCTGGTCGAATGAGTTTTCTTCTCAAATGTGCAAGTGCGAACCTTAGGGGATTCTCTTTTTCTTTTTATATATATTTTTTCAACAATCACAAGCGTGTGTGGGTTCCATTCCAGAATCCAAACTCAAAAGCGAAATTAGTCATTCCTCGATCCACATGGGCTTTATTGGGTTTGTAACATAGTCAGGGGTAAGAGGGCTATGAAAGAAAGGATTAGAGAGGCTCAAAGAGTGCTTAAGGGTTACATTGAGTAGGAACCTTGAGAGTCTTGTTTGTACTTTTATTCATTCCAACTTTTGAGTTGGGCTCTACTCCTTTTGTCTTGTACATTAATCCTTCATTGCACTTTTGTGCTTTTCTTGTTCAATTCGGAGATCTTTTGTCTCTCTTGCTCTTAACTCACCTTTGGCAGGTTTATTTTCTTTTTCTTTCATTCCTGCCCAACTTCATGCATGTGTTGTTTGCATTGCTCTTCCTGCCGATTTAGCGTTGGTTTTTACTTAGGGTTCCAATTTTGTTTTTGTTGTTTTTAGAAAACAAATATACTTTGGCTCGGAGGGGGTAGCAAAGGATAAACTAGTGTTTGGGATGTTGAAACATGGCCATGTGTCATTTCAAATCTTGACTTAGATCCTTTTGTAGTAACACGCCCTTGATTGTTTTTTTTTTATATCAACCCTAATTTTTTCTTAGGCTGCCCTTTCGGGTTTTCAACCTACCGGGTGAGAACTTTTGATCTGCCCCTAGGTCCACTTGAGGCTTATGCACGGTGCCTCTCATTGCCCCAGTGTAGGGCTCTGAGGTATCTAGTGCTGTCTTTTGTCATGACCTTGTAGCAAGGAAAAATGAAAGAAACTGTGCAGATTCTCGAAAATGAATTTTCAAGGATGAGAAACATTAAAAGGATTTTCAATTGACAGATTAAGTCAAATGACTCCTGTCCTTGATAACTTACTTTTCTCTCAAAAAGACAACTTTTAGGAATGATAAAAATGAGGTCACATGAATGTCTGGGGTGAATTTTACAGGCTTCTTTGCTGGAAAATTCCTTCCCTGGTTGGTGTTTGGGTTTGTGTTAAGGGTGGTGTTTGGTATTGGATGTGTGGCAGGCAGGCTTTGTGGCTGATTTAGGGGTGGCCTTTGTGGATGATTGGGTGTTCTTGGCTGATAGGGTGGTGGGTAATGAGAAGGGCTGATATTGGCCGAGTATTTACATTGTTGAGCTGGTGGGAAATTTGGCCATGTAGGAATGGAAGTCACAACATGGGTTCCTCCCTCATTCTTACTCTCTCCATTTGCCCTAGGCTTCTTATTCATCAAAGCAGGATGATCAAATTTGCCTATTTTCAGACCTACTTCAATCCTTTCGCCAGCGAACACTAAATCAGCAAAGCTAGAAGGCGTGTAACCCACCATCTTCTTATAGTAGAACACGGTAACGTGTCTACTATCATAGTGATCATCTCCCTTTCCATCATTGGGGGCGCTACTTAAGTTGCCAGATCCCTCCACCTTTGGGCGTATTCTTTGAATGACTCATGCTCCTTCTTCCACAAGTTCTGTAGCTGCATTCTATCCCGAGCCATATTAGAATTGTACTGATACTGCCTAATGAAGGAAACCATTAGGTCCTTCCAAGAATGGACTCGGGAAGGTTCCAGATTAGTTCCCTAGTACTTATCGAAATCTAACACCTTGAAATTCGGAGGGATAACAACGTCGGGCACTAGGCACAGTTCTGTCATGTCAGTAAAAGCATAATCTCCACCTCCTTCAATGACCCTTAGCCTATCCTCTATATGATCAAATTTTCCCCATTCCACCATAGCAGGAGGGACTCTTCCCATTGTAAAATGCAAGGGTTGTAGTTGTGGGCAAAACTAAGGGCCCTCCAAACTAATTGGTTGGGGTACGCCACAAAACGCCCGCCCCTCAGTGGCATATTTGAGGTGAGGCTCGGAGTTGACTAGATTGTGGTCTCGAGATTATTCATGCGTCTCCCCTATAGGTTGAGAGTGATCGAGGCCGTACCCGAATCAAATAAACATTAAAATGCAGTAACTAGGAAGTGATCCTAGGTCGTTTCCCAACGAGCAATGATAAACCAAATGTTCATAATATACTTGCAGTAATAGTAACATTTGGGGGGGGGGTTGTTTGTTTTGTGAATTAAAGAACAAGCGAACTGGAATACAAAATTAATAGTATTAAAAATGTGTTGTTTCCTCTGATTCAGAAGCCATTCTCTTGTCCTAGGTTATGAAGAATTCGTCCCTAACAGTTAACCACTTAATCCAACCCTATTTTAATTTACTAAGCGAAAATCAATTTAGGGTTGTCAATATGTGATTAAGCAACACATACACCAATTTACCCTTCGTTCATTAAGCACGAACGTAAGTTAAGCACATAGGCAATTAATCGAACACGAAGCATGCATAGATTAACAGTAACGAATGTAGGTTAATTGGTGAAGGGAAAACTGCCAGGAAGCTACGTTATAAATAGAACCTCGAAGAGAGTTTAGCTTCGTCCTTAGAAGGAAACAACATCAGAAATTTAGCCTTCCATAATTTCAACAAAAGCAGAAAATGTAAATGAAACTAAAAGCATAAAACGTAAATGAAAGCAGAAGAAGGAATAGAAAAAAACGAAATTGCAATTGAAAGCAGAAAAATCGAAAATGGCATTCACGTGAACAGTAATATCAAACTCCAAACGTAAAACCCTAAAACTCTTGAATAATAGAATAACAAAATAGCCTCCCACACGAATCCCAAGGCTGCTACTTATAAGGGTCACTCAAAGTCACTGAGCCCTATTACATTATTCTGGCCCAAAACGAAATAAACATTGAACAACATAAAATAAAATTACAATCTCCTAATTAGAAATTAACTAAGGTAAACGTTGCTTTATTTGCCCTCTTTAAGTCCACGACCAAAATCCAGATTAAGCTCAATGCTTCATTAATTAGCTGAATGAGCCCAAATAATAAAACTACCTTATTAATTTGATAATTAAGACTAATCAGTAATTAAAATGGTGCAAAAAGGTTTAAGAAATAAGAGAAAATAATGGCACATCAAAATCCCCCATACTTAGCCTTTTGCACTCCTGGGCAAAATGAAACAAAGAACAAAATACAAGGATATCAAAGAGAGACAAACAAAAACATTTACATATTTCTCAATGAACATCAAGGAATGAAAGGAATGGGTAACATCTAACATGAAGAGCTCCAAAGAGTCAAGACATTCGTGAAAATCATCCATGCAACCCAATCATGGCAAAATAGTTAATCAGCTCAAGAATGAAAAGTGATAAAGCCTCACAAGATATACACTCTATCTCTCAAGTGTCTAGGCTACTATTTACCCTCAAAGCACCCATGAAAACCAATACCACATAAACTTGGCAAGATTATAAAATTGACAATCAACCCATAAACACAAACACATGAGGATCAAAAGGTCTTTTAAGGTTGTAATGGGGCCAAGGACAAGGTAGGGAAAAATATGGAATAAGTAGCTAAATCCCAAAGGAATAGAGGAGCAATGGGGAGTAAGTGCACATTAAGAAAAAATAAGAAAACCTAACGATAAAATTTAAACACAAAGAGCAGAACCAAGAGTCTGATCATTCTTTTTCCATTTAAGATCTTATTCACACAACTTTCTTGCTTTTCTTTTTCTTTTTTCGAATTGATTCAACTTAATTTTTTTTAAGTGTAGCATTTGAGAACTAGCATATCATTCAGCAGCATGTCCAACATTTAACCCATATACAATGTACATCAGTATGGCCCAAAAATACATCATGAAGCATAGCCAACAAAACATGTTATCCAATGAAACAAAACCCCCCACACTTATTCCCAAAACAATTCCAAAGCTCCAAAATTCCTTAAGGGTAAGGTGATATCATGATTATTTGATACTTAAATTTCAGTGTTTAATTCTCTGATAATCGATTACCACTATGTGTAATCGATTACAATAGAATAGACTTAGTTCTATAAATTGAAGATAAGTTCAAAATTATTTGATTATGTTAAAATTTATTATGATTAATTAACTATATTTAGTTTAAATAATTTCAATATACATGATTGATTTTTTGTCTTTGGTAATTGTGTCCAAGTAGTTGGAAGTTTGAAAATTAAAATTTGGAAGTTATTGGAAGTTTCTAAATTAAAATTTGGAAGTTATTGGAAGTTGAAAGTTGAAAATGAAAGTGGAAGTTATTGGAAGTTGGTAGTTGAAAAAGGAAGTTATTGGAAGTTGAAATTTAAAATTTAAAATTTAAAATTTAAAATTTGAAATTGAAATTTAAAATTTTTGAAATTTGAATTTTTTTTAAAAGTATTGTGCATAGTTAGTTGATTATTAATTAAATTTTATTAATTTGAAATGTTTGATGATTGATTGTGCTTAAAAGTTGTGTTGATTATTTTGATAATATATATTTTTAAAATGATTATGCATGATTTTTGATGTGATATGTGATTAGTCATTTATGAATGGTTATGTATGGTTTTATATCTCTTGTATGATTCTTGCATAAATTTTAAATATGACATGTGAATTACTAGCTTAAGGTTCATTCATAAAATTTTTCAAAATCCATTATGTTATATTTATTTATTTTTATATAAAAATTTTCATATATAAAGTATTTTTTTATTCTGAAAAATGTGTTATCAAACATGAGCATGATAAAGATATTGAACATGTAGGTTTCAGAGAAAATAATGATTATATGATTGATTGAGTTCTTTGAACTTTCTAAGTTTTTAAATTATCTTTAACAAATCTAAATGTTTGATAATGCCTGTGATCTATGTAACACCCTTTACCCTCACAAATAACGAATACAAGGAAATAAAATCATGCTGAATTTTTTTTTTATTTTAAACATATTGACTTTAAATTGATTTCAAAAGATAAAGGGTTCACATTCACTTAATGAAAACATAGTAGAAATTGTTTGAATAAAAACAACAAAGTTATCCTGGCTCAAAACAAGGCCGTCCATACTGAATGAATAATAAAAAAACTAAAACAGAAGCGTAACACAACTATATCGTTTACGGAAAATATATTATGCGAAGAAAATCCTATGCCCCAATGTCACACTTATCAGAGCATGTCTCTATCACAGACTAAGTCTCTCTGGCTCTAACATGGGATTCATCATATGATGGCTCACCTGAACAAATGACAATCAACCCAAACACAAACACACACTGGGAATGAGTTATCACATTCATATATAATAAAATGTTAGAGCATGTGAAACATATAATACTTACAACTGAATTTATATAATTAACACCATTTCAACAAAATCACACATATTATGCACATCCATTCAAGTTCATCCACTCCAGAAAATAACATCAAACCACAATTATTAATCCAATGAAAGTCAAACACACGCGTTATGCAACAAATACTTTGGACTCAAGCCTACATGCAATGTGGTACCATTTTTCAGTGAAAAACCTCGTCGGGCGCCTAGGAGTACATGACAGGACATGCCTCACAATGGGCAAGTCAGGTCACTCTCACTAAGTGAAATCATAGGGAGACCAGTCAGGGTCACGCTGTTTTGTGAGAATGCTCCAACCATGTGGGATCGGCACAGGCTTACAGGAGCACTCAAACCGGATGACCCCCAAGGCCTACACTCTGAAGAGTCCGTCAGGGCCTCTCCCTCTTGATTCAGGTCCAACAGAAAAAAAAAACATTTGAACACACAGACTCTACCAATGAATTATGTAATGCACACAACTACTCAATTGTTTTCAAAATCTCGATTGTATATATATTTTTAAAAAAAATATATTTTAACTCAGTGCGCCTTAAGTGATTAACTCGTCGGCTTCCCACAGTGGATCCCATCACAACTCATCGCGCATTAACTCGTCACCCTTAAAGGGTATTACAGTTGTGTGATTACATAATTCATGGCTCACAACTCAAAACATACAACATCTCAAGAGTCATGTAATTCACAATCCATTACGTATCAATTGATTATCACTTACACATCATCTCAATCACATTTTCATAATAAAATAATTTATTGCATCTCATGCACCCTACACATATGATTCAATAGTAACATTTACTTGACATATCAAAATATAAAATAAATCGAAATATATTAATTCAACAAAATAAATAAAAAACTTCTATAACAATTAATCTATAAAGCCACAACAATAATCACTATGAAACAATAATATCTATAACCTTATTTTTATTTATTTATTTATTATTATTATTACACATCACAGTAAAAGTGTTTACTTGGAATACACTAAGACAAAAATAAATAGAGTACTAAACCATTTTTTTATACTTCCAAATTTTTCCTAATGCTCAAATATATTAATTCAACAAAATAAAAATAATTATTATTAAGCAATAATTTTACACAATATTTAATTTATTATTATACAGATGTAACATATACAACTAAAAAGAAATAAACTAATAATTTCACAACACTATTTAATTTATTTCTAAAAAGCAATAAACAATAGTTTCACAACAACATTTAATTTATAATATTAAACATATCAATTTGCACAAAAAAAAAAGCTTTCTTACATATGTATTTGACAGTTACAATATAATATTTTTTTCTAAACAAAAACTTACTTTATTATTAATTGTATTTGCTAAACAAATATTAAAACATGTAACTAACAAGAATGTAAATTTGTAAATTGTATTCGAACCCATGACCAACAAGTCACCAAGGCACAACTTTACCGCTGCACCAGGGCTCGCCCTCACAATTACTAACACATATAATTACATAAAATAATATTTGAATAATATTAAAGCAGAAACCATGACTACTGCACAACTAATGACGAAGGAATATTTACAACATATTTAAACGGAAAGCATAACTACTGTACAACCATTTATAAACAATAATTGTAATTACTAGCTTATATAACATATATAACTGAAAAGAAATAAAATAAAAATTTTACAATAATATTTAATTTATTCATGAAAAGAAAATAATTTCTATAACCTTACTTTATTTGTTATTATTATTATTATAGAAATCTCAAGCAGCAAAATTGTACCAGGAGGAATCACGTATAGGCATTTTCACTCAAAAAGCTTAATATCTATTTATATATATATATATATATATATATATATATATATATATATATATAACAAGTCCAGTACATATGGTACAAGCGCCAATTAACAACAATCATACGCGTTAATGTTTAGTAATATATGTATCCACAAAAAAAATCTGATTTCATTATATGATTAGATATAATTCAGAATCAGTAATATACGCATCCGGCAAACGTGGGTAAGCAATTCATATAATTCATATAATGTGCCTACATATATGATCATTATTATGTAATTTAAATTGAAATCAAAACATTGAAACAAGAAAATAATTCATACAAAATCAAAACTTGCAATATATGTAAATAAATCAAATTTGTAAAAAGTGAAATTCAGTCACATGACAAGCATAAATTTGGGAAAATCAGTTAAGAAACAACCCAAAATACCCAAAAATTGATCCTCTAGGGATCCCTATACATGTTCATTCTAATCCCCAAGCGTGAATAACTCATCCCTTACCTTGACGTAGTCCCTCAATCATTCTCCATTAGCAATTGTGGCGTCTCTGGTGCTATCTAGAGCTCCTCCTCCAGTTGCTCTGTTAAGGTTCTTGTGCGTCAGAAGAAGAGAAAGGGACATAAGTGTTTTGTAAAAGCTGCTCTAGGTTAACATTTGATTTATATAGTGGAAATTTATGACCTAATTATATTATTTTATTTTATTTTTACATATTTATTAATTTATTAATTTCTTATTTTTTTTATTAAAAGTTACGGTTGTTACAATCTATATCCTTCAATCCTTATATAATTCTTGTTTGATATGTTTGAATTACTTGATTGATTGTTCAAAATATTTTTTATGCTTTTCAAAACTATTATATTTTATTTCAAATAAAATTATTTTGATGTGATGAAACAATCTATGTTAAAAAGAACTCATCTTGATAAGTGTTGATAGTCAATTAGCACTTAGTCTTAGGAAAAAGGTGACTCTGTTTTAAAATTTGTAGATACTAAAAACCAACTTGTAGACATATTCACAAAACCACTAACTAAAGATTCTTTCTACACCATTAGAAGAGAATTAGGACTTCTAGATGCAAGTAACTTAGACAAATGATTTATGTTTTGATGACTTATGATTTATTTGTTATTTATGCACATATGCTTCTATTATAATGTGAGGATAATTTATTATCTTGCTTGATTTCTATAAGCTTCTCTCTTTTATTGTTTAATTATTATATTTTTTTAAGCCTTGTATTTGGCTATGTTTTTATGACATTTGAATACTTAGTATTTCTTTTAATACTTGCTTAGTATGACTGAATATGATGATTATATTGACTTGCTCTTGGTTGTTTATGATTATGTGATTTAAACTTAATTAGTTTAATGATATATGACTAGAGGTATGCACTTTTATTTGGTTATTATGAATGACTTCTGGATTATATGACATTCTATGAAGTATTATCTTTCTAAGATTGATGAATGGTTAAGATATCTTGTTTGATTGTTTTTCTATTCTTGTGTATGTCATTTATGTGGTTTATATATATATATTTGATCTATTCATGTTTCTTGCTTCATGATTGGTTTATATTCTTTCATGATTGTCTTGTGAATGATTAGTAGTATATGTATGTTTCATACTTGTTACGCACTTTGGCTTTTTGTTGATGCCAAAGGGGGAGAGAAATAGGGATTAAATCAAGAACTCACATGAGTAATCAACTTAATTTTAAGATATGCACAAATTCAAAAACAAAGGGGGAGAATTTATGTGAGTGATGAACTAGGAAAAAGTGTATGTGTTTCTTGATTTCAAAAGTTGTCATCATCAAAAAGGGGGAGATTGTAGAAGCAAAGCTTCATGGTGAATCAAAGGTGATTCAAAGCTGTTTTGATGATAACAATGATGATAACAAAAGATGATGACAAAGGTGATGACAAAACGCTCAAAGATCAATCAAAGAACAACTCAAGTGAATCAAAGATCAATCAAAGAACAACTCAAGTGAATCAAGAACAATTCAAGAGTTCAAGATAAGAATAAAGAAGAATTCAAGACTCAAGAAGAAAGTTAAGAGTCAAGAATCAAGATTCAAGGTTCAAGATCTCAAAAATCAAGATCAAGATTCAAGACTCAAGATTCAAGAATCAAGAGAAGGCTTAATCAAGATAAGTATAAAAGGTTTTTCTCAAAAATTGAGTAACACATGATTTTTCTCAAAACATGTTTACCAAAGAGTTTTTACTCTCTGGTAATCGATTACCAGATTGTTGTAATCGATTACCAGTAGCAAAATTGTTTTGAAAAAGTTTTCAAATTGAATTTACAACGTTCCAATTAATTTCAAAAAGCTGTAATCGATTACAATGTTTTGGTAATCGATTACCAGTGCCTTTGAACGTTGAAATTCAAATTCAAAAGTGAAGAGTCACATCCTTTCACATAAAAGCTTTGTGTAATCGATTACACTAATTTGGTAATCGATTACCAGTGATTGTTTCTGAATTAAATCAAAAGATGTAACTCTTCAAATAGTTTTTGACTTTTTCAAATTGGTTTTTAAGTTTTTCTAAAAGTCATAACTCTTCTAATGATTGTCTTGACCAGACATGAAGAGTCTATAAAAGCAAGACTTTGTTTTGCATTTCAACAATCTTGAATACTTTTTCAATCAATCTCTTACAATCCTTTACAAGTGATCGAGGCCGTACCCGAATCAAATAAACATGAAAATGCAGTAACTAGGAAGTGATCCTAGGTCGTTTCCCAACGAGCAGTGACAAGCCAAATGTTCATAATATACTTGCAGTAACAGTAACGATGGGGGGGGGGGGGTTGGTTGTTTGGTAATTAAAGAGCAGAACAAATAAAATGGAATACGAAACTACTAATATTAAAAACGGGTTGTTTCCTCTGATTCAGAAGCCACTCTCTTATCCTGGGTTATGGAGAATTCGTCCCTAACAGTCAACCACTTAATCCAACCCTATTTCAATTTACTAAGCGAAAATCAACTTAGGGTTTTCAATACGTGATTAGGCACCACATACACCAGTTAGCCCTTCGTCCATTAAGCATGAACGCAAGTTAGGCTCAGAGGAAATTAATCAAACACGAAGCGTGCACTGATTAATATTCACGAAATTGGGATAACTAGTGAAGGGAAAACTGCCAGGAAACCACATTACAAACAAAACCTCAAAGAGAGTTGGGCTTCGTTCTCAAAAGGAAACAACACCAGAAAATCTAGCCTTCCATGGATTCAAACAGAAAACGCAAATGAAACATGAAGCAGAAACGTAAATGAACAAGAACGTAAATGAACAGAAACGTACATGAACAGAAACGTAAATGAAAGTAGTAGAAGAAGCAAGAATGAACTCGTAATTAGAAGCAGAAAACGAAAATTTGCATTAAGAACGAAAACTGTAACAAGGGAACAGAAAAACGTGAAAACCTAAAACCAAAGCTCTGAATAATGAAAATAGCCTAGCAGAATAGAATGCCCTGCACGAATCCCAAGGCAGCTATTTAAAAAGAGTCACTCAAAGTCATTGGGCCCTATTACAATACTCTGGCCCAAAACGAAATAAACACTGAACAACATAAAATAAAATTGCGAAATTTCCTAATTAGAAATTAACTAAGGTAAGCGCTGCTTTATTTGCCCTCTTCAAGTCCACAGCCAAAATCCGGATTAAGCCCAATGTTTCATTAATTCCTGAAATTAGATTAAAAACATCAAATTAGCTAAATGAGCCCAAATAATAAAACTGCCTAATTAATTGACAATTAAGACCAATCAAAAATTAAAATGGTGCAAAAAGGGTTTAGAAAATAGAAGAAAATGATGGCACATCAAAACCCCCCATACTTAGCCTTTTGCACTCCTGGGCAAAATGAAACAAAGAACAAAATCCAAGGATATCAAAGGGAGACAAACAAAAACATTCACATATTTCTCAATGAACATCAAGGAATGAAAGGAATGGGTAACATCTAACATAAGGAGATCCAAAAAGTCAAGACATTCATGAAAATCATCCAAGCAACCCAATCATGGCAAAATAGTTAATCAACTCAAGAATGAAAAGTGATAAAGCCTCACAAGATATACACTCTATCTCTCAAGTGTCTAGGCTACTATTTACCCTCAAAGCACCCATGAAAGCAAACACCACATAAACTTGGCAAGATTCTAAAATTGACAATCAACCCATAAACACAAGCACATGAGGATCAAAAGGTCTTTTAAGGTTGTAATGGGGCCAAGGACAAGGTATGGAGAAATATGGAATAAGTGGCTAAATACCAAAGGAATAGAGGAGCAAAGGGGAATAAGTGCATATTAAGAAAAAAATAAGAAAATAAAAAGAAGTAAAGATAAAAATTAAACATGAAGAGTAGAACCAAGAGTTTCATCATTCTGGTGCCATTTAAGATCTTATTCACTCAACTTTATTGCTTTTCTTTTTCTTTTTTCGAATTTTTTTTTTCGAATTTTTTTTTTTTTTTACTCTTTAGCCTTTGAGAAACAACATTTCATTCAGCATGTCCAACATTTAACCAATATACAATGTACATCAAGTATGGCCCAAAATACATCATGAAGCATAGCCAACAAAACAAGTTGTCCAATGAAACAAAAACCCCCCACACTTATTCCCAAAACAATTCCAAAGCTCCAAAATTCCTTAAGGATATGGTAATATCATGGTTTTTCACTTAAGGCTTGTAGTGAGCTTCAAAACAAGGAAAGGGAAACAAGGCTCAAAAGGGCTATCAAAGGAATTAATTCAAGGTAAGTCCATTTGGCTAGAAGCTTATAAGAACAAAATTGCCTTAATCATTTCCAAATATGCATGTGAATTAGGACGCATCAACAAGAATCAAGCCAAGGCTATTGTGCAAGCAATCAATGAGGCAAAACACACCAAATGATTATAATGATGGATGGCTCAAATTCTCACAAAGGTAAAATCATCACTTTCAAATTGAGCTTTCAAAACTATCATGACATGTAGAGAAGAATCAAGGATTTCAAGTCACAAAATGTCAAGAACTTTTATTTTCAAAACAATTACCCATTTCTTGAACATATCCTATAATTCAAAGAAAAACATGCAAAGTCGTACGTGCACACGAAATTGACCCAAAATATTAAACTGAAAATCCGACGAAACTAACAACATTAACAAATTAACACAACTAACAAATTAACAAAACCAACAAAACTAGCAAAACCAAAGAACACTCCCCCCCATACTTAAACAACACATTGTCCTCAATGTAGCACAATTAAAAGATTAAAAACAATTAAATCATCAAAGAGAATCGGACAAGTGTAATAAAAGCAAAGAAGGAGATAGGAAAAGAAAAACTCCCTAAGTCATGGTGGAGGAAGAGTAGGGTGGAGTAAGGAAGTCTCTTCCACCACTACGTCCACTAAAGAAGGGTTCGTGAGGAATGGCTTAAGTCGATGTCCGTTGACCTTGAAGCTCTTGTTTGTGGAGTCGCTTTTGATCTCAACTGTACCATAAGGAAAAACATTAGTAACAACAAAAGGACCAATCCACTTAGACCTCAACTTACCACTCATGAGTCCAAGCCTAGAATTATACAATAACACTTTTTGCCCAACCACGAAGTCTTTTTTAACTATCATGCTATCATGGAACTTCTTGGTCTTTTCTTTGTAGAACTTGGCATTCTCGTAGGCTTCTAGGCGGATTTCATTTAACTCACTCAGTTGCAACTTCCTTTCCTCGCCAGCTTGATCCATAGAGAAGTTGCAAGTCTTCACTGCCCAGTATGCTTTGTGCTCAATTTCCACTGGAAGATGACATGCCTTTCCAAAGACAACCCGATAAGGAGACATTCCTATGGGTGCTTTGTAGGCAGTCCGATGTGCCCAGAGAGCATCATCAAGCCTGGTACTCCAATCTTTCCTGCTTGGCTGCACAATCTTCTCTAGAATTCTCTTGATTTCCCTGTTAGAAATTTCTGCCTGACCATTAGTCTGGGGGTGGTATGGTGTGAATACCCTGTGTACCACCCCGTACTTTTTAAGCAGGGCATGCATTGTCCTGTTGCAAAAATGGGTTCCTTGATCACTAACAATTGATTTAGGTACTCCAAACCTGCAAAACAGATTAGACCTGACAAAGTCTGCGACAACTTTAGCATCATTAGTTCTAGTGGGCTTGCTTCCACCCATTTTGAAACATAATCAACTGCAAGGAGAATATAAACATAACCAAAAGAGACAGGAAAATGACCCATGAAATCTATACCCCAGACATCAAACACCTCACAGAATAGCATAGGTTGCTGAGGCATTTGTTGTCGCCATGTCAGTGTATTTCCTGCTCTCTGACACTGCTCACAAGTGCTGCAGGTCTTCCACGCATCTTTAAAGATGGTGGGCCAATAAAAACCACAATCAAGAACTTTGCGAGCTGTCCTTTGAACACCCAGATGACCTCCCGGTGCGGAAGAATGACAGAACTGCAGGACTGAGTCAGTCTCATGATCTGGAATGCACCGTCTAATGACCTGATCACTGCACAATTTCCACAAGTAGGGGTCATCCCAAATAAAATGCTTAGCATCACTTTTAATCTTATCTTTTTGGGCCTTAGATGCTAAGGGAGGAAAAACAGAGGCAACTAAATAATTGACAATGTTAGCAAACCAGGGAGTAGAAAGAGAGTCAGAAATACTATACAATATATACAAATGATCATCCAGGAAATCATCCCGAATAGGTGAATCTGCATCAGAGACACGTTCGATCCGACTCAAATGATCAACAACTAGATTTTGTGCTCCGCTCCTATCACGGATCTCCAAGTCAAACTCTTGGAGCCAGAGCATCCATCGGATCAACCTAGGCTTAGAATCAGCCTTCTTCAACAAGTACTTTAGAGCTGCATGGTCAGTATAAACAATAATGCGAGTACCAAGCAAATAAGATCGAAATTTTTCAAGAGCAAAAACTATGGCTAGAAGCTCTTTCTTAGTAGTAGTATAATTTGCTTGGGCAGCATCTAAAGTCCTAGAAGCATAATATATCACCCTGGGCAATTTATCAATTTTCTGAGCAAGGACAGCCCCTAATGCATAATTTGATGCGTCACACATAAGCTCAAAAGGGGCTGTCCAATCGGGTGCTTGGATGATGGGGGTGGTAGTCAACGCTCTTTTGAGGCAATCAAAAGCCTCTTTGCATCTGTCATTAAAGTCAAACTCCACCTCCTTTTGCAACAAGTTGGACAGTGGAAGGGCTACTTTGCTAAAATCCCTTATAAAGCGCCTGTAGAATCCTGCATGACCAAGAAAAGATCGCACCTCTCGCACACAAGAGGGGTAAGGAAATTGTGAAATAACAGAAATTTTTGCAGGATCTACTTCAATACCCTTATTGGAAATAATGTGGCCTAAAACTATACCTTGCTCAACCATAAAATGACATTTTTCAAAATATAGAACAAGGTTGGTTTCAATGCATCTATTCAAAACTTTTTCCAAACTATTCAAACAACCATCAAAAAAGGATCCATATACAGTGAAATCATCCATAAACACCTCTATGCAATTTTCTAAAAAATCACTGAAAATACTAATCATGCACCGCTGGAAGGTACCAGGGGCATAGCACAGGCCGAAAGGCATCCTCTTATAAGCAAAAGTGCCGAAGGAGCAGGTGAATGTGGTCTTTTCCTGATCCTCAGGAGCAATAGTAATTTGCATATAACCAGAAAAACCATCAAGGAAACAGTAGTGGGATTTACCTGCCAGGCGTTCAAGCATCTGGTCAATGAATGGCAGGGGAAAATGGTCCTTTTTGGTAACCTGGTTTAGCCTCCTATAGTCAATGCAGACTCTCCAACTGTTCTGCACCCGAGTAGGAATCAGCTCCTCCTTCTCATTTCTGATCACTGTGAGGCCAGTCTTTTTCGGGACTACCTGGACGGGACTCACCCATTGGCTGTTGGAGATAGAATAAATGATCCCAGCTTGCAAAAGCTTGGTTATCTCCTTCTTCACTACATCAAGAATCACCGGGTTGAGTCTTCTCTGTGGCTGTCTTACTAGTTTAGCTCCATCCTCTAAATTTATTCGATGCATACATGTGGATGGGCTAATACCAGGAATGTCCGCCAGGGTCCAGCCTATAGCCTTCTTATGCTTCTTGAGAACTGACAACAACTTCTCCTCTTGCTCATCAGCAAGGGAGGCAGATATAATCACTGGAAAACTCTTGCTATCATCCAAGTAAGCGTATTTTAAATTTGATGGCAGAGGCTTCAATTCTGGTGTGGTCGGCTGGACAGTGGTAGAAGGAGATGGTTTCTCAGCCTTTACCTCATAAAGAAAGTCAGAGGTATGTGTACTTCCTGAAACATGGTTAGTCCTATCTGACTCTATAAAATCAATCTCAAGAGGTAAAACACCACCACCAGGCATGCAATCAATATCACTTTCAGATTCACTCTCAGATCCAAATTCAGACATATGATCAAGTACAATTTCAGACTCAATGCATGAAGAGTGAGAGGCATGCAGATTAGAATAAAGATCAGTCATGTATTCATCAACAACATGGTCAATTATTTCAGCACGAAATACAGAAAGATCTTCAGATGGGTATTTCATAGCATCCAGAATATTAAAATGAACAGTTATATCACCAAACTCCATGGACAGTGTGCCTGCATAAACATCTATCTTAGTTCTAGCAGTTTTCATAAAGGGTTTGCCTAGAATGATGGGAACTGATCCTTGAGAAAATCCATCTTCCATATTCAAGATATAAAAATCAACAGGGAAAATCAGTTCACCAACTCTAACTAAGACATCTTCTATGAAACCAACAGGATAGGCAACACTTCTATTAGCTAAATGAATTACCACATCAGTTGACTGCAAGGGACCTAGAGATAGAGAATTAAAAATCGACAGAGGCATAACACTAACAGAGGCTCCTAAATCTAGCATGGCATTGTCAAACTTACTATTCCCTATAATACAAGGTATGCTGAATGTACCTGGATCTTTGCATTTTTCAGGAATTTGAGGAACAGATTTACCAATCAATGCGGAGACATTTCTGCCCATGCTAATTCGTTCACTTCCTTTAAGCTTCCGCTTATTAGTGCACAGCTCCTTCAAGAATTTGGCATATCTTGGAATTTGCTTTATTGCATCCAATAGAGGTATGTTTACCTCTACTTTTCTAAACGTTTCCAAGATCTCTTTCTCTGCCTCTTTCATTTTTTTGTTGGAAACTGCTCTTGGAGGGAATGGAAGAGGGGGAATGTGCTGCTTCTGCAAATCAGAATTACCTGTGGAAGAAGATTCACCTGCACAGAAATTGTTAGGTAGATTTTTGTCATCACCTTTTTCTGGAATAGAGTGAAGTTTGGAAGGTTCATTTGCAGATGAGGAAGGTGCTACGGGTTGAGGTCCTTGACACTGCTTTCCCGACCTCAATGAAATGGCACTGACATTTTTGGGATTTTGGACAGCTTGAGAAGGCAGCTTGTCAGAATTCTGGGACTGTTGTTGATTCAATTGGGTAGCTAATTGTCCCATCTGATTGGTTAAGCTCTGAATGGAGGCTCTGGTCTCTTGCTGAAACTGCATGTTCTGCATAGTCATTTGCCTCACAAGTTCTTCGAGGGAAGGTTGTGGAGGGGCCTCAACTGTTGGCTGTTTCTGGGGTTGTTGCTGTTGTTGGATTGGTGGAGGAATGTATGGTCTGCTTGGGCCAGCAACATTTTGGAAGGAAGGAGCAGGCTGCTGTTGTTGTTGCTGAGGGCTGGACCATCTGAGGTTAGGGTGATTCCTCCATCCAGGGTTGTATTTGTTGCTGGAAAGGTCATAATTGCTCTGCTGTGGTTGATTTTGCTGCTGAGGTTGAGGAGGTCTATTGTAAATATTTGCAGCATAAGCTTCAGGTTGCTCAATTGATCCAGGTTGCTGCATGGAAGGGCAAAGGTCTGTATGGTGGTCAGCAGAGGAGCACAAACCACAAACCCTTGCGACAGGTACAGATTTCAGATTCAAGGCCAGCTGGGTTACCAAGTTGACCAACGCATCCAGTTTGCCTTCAAGCTTCTTAGTTTCAGATGATGCAGATGGGTTTGTAGCTACCTCATGCACTCCTCTAATGACTATGGCATCATTTCTGGCGCTAAACTGCTGGGAGTTGGAGGCCATCTTCTCAATTAAATTCTGGCTTCAGCAGGGGTCATGTCTCCAAGGGCTCCACCACTGGCAGCATCTATCATACTTCTCTCCATATTACTGAGTCCTTCATAAAAATATTGGAGAAGAAGCTGTTCTAAAATCTGATGGTGGGGCAACTGGCACATAGTTTCTTAAATCTCTCCCAGTACTCATATAGACTCTCTCCACTGAGTTGTCTAATACCTGAGATATCCTTCCTGATGGCTGTGGTCCTGGAAGCAGGGAAAATTTTTTCTAAGAATACTCTCTTAAGGTCATCCCAGCTCGTGATGGACCTTGGAGCAAGGTAATACAGCCAGTACTTTGCCACTCCCTCTAATGAATGAGGAAAAGCCTTCAGAAATATGTGATCCTCTTGACATCTGGGGTTTCATGTGGAGCAGACAATGTGAAATTCTTTCAAATGTTTGTGCGGGTCTTCACCTGCAAGGCCATGAAACTTTGGAAGCAAATGAATCAGTCCAGTTTAAGAACATATGGGACATCCTCATCAGGGTATTGGATGCACAAGCTTTCATAGGTGAAATCAGGTGCAGCCATTTCCCTTAGAGTCCTCTCACGAGGTGGAGGTTGTGCCATGTTCTTAGAATTTGCAAAATCAGAATGCTCAGAATCAGAATGCTCAAAATTATAATGCTCAAGATCAGGATGTTCAAAATCACCAATAACAGAATGCACAGATTCACCAGTTATGGAATGCTCAGAATGATCAAAAGGTATAAAATGATGCCTAACTAATATATGAAATGTCCTATCTATCTCAGGATCAAAGGGTTGTAAGTCAGATGGATTGCCTCTAGTCTTACACTACATTCAGCATGCACACAACTAGTTGCCCTTGTCATGTAAATAAAGGTGTAGGTTTGAAACTACAGCTACCCCTCAAATGATATCCAAATGACTTGAAATTTTGTGAGCAACCTTATAAAATGATGAGAAGATAGCACAAAAAATTTCAGACAAAAATTCAAAGTCTAACTATGAAAGCTAAAATTGGTAGGTTAAGAAAATAAGTGAATAAAACTTGAAAAATAAAAAACTTTTCAACAAAGGACCAATCCACTTAGACCTCAACTTACCACTCATGAGTCCAAGCCTAGAATTATACAATAACACTTTTTGCCCAACCACGAAGTCTTTTTTAACTATCATGCTATCATGGAACTTCTTGGTCTTTTCTTTGTAGAACTTGGCATTCTCGTAGGCTTCTAGGGGATTTCATTTAACTCACTCAGTTGCAACTTCCTTTCCTCGCCAGCTTGATCCATAGAGAAGTTGCAAGTCTTCACTGCCCAGTATGCTTTGTGCTCAATTTCCACTGGAAGATGACATGCCTTTCCAAAGACAACCCGATAAGGAGACATTCCTATGGGTGCTTTGTAGGCAGTCCGATGTGCCCAGAGAGCATCATCAAGCCTGGTACTCCAATCTTTCCTGCTTGGCTGCACAATCTTCTCTAGAATTCTCTTGATTTCCCTGTTAGAATTTCTGCCTGACCATTAGTCTGGGGGTGGTATGGTGTGAATACCCTGTGTACCACCCCGTACTTTTAAGCAGGGCATGCATTGTCCTGTTGCAAAAATGGGTTCCTTGATCACTAACAATTGATTTAGGTACTCCAAACCTGCAAAACAGATTAGACCTGACAAAGTCTGCGACAACTTTAGCATCATTAGTTCTAGTGGGCTTGCTTCCACCCATTTTGAAACATAATCAACGCAAGGAGAATATAACATAACCAAAAGAGACAGGAAAATGACCCATGAAATCTATACCCCAGACATCAAACACCTCACAGAATAGCATAGGTTGCTGAGGCATTTGTTGTCGCCATGTCAGTGTATTTCCTGCTCTCTGACACTGCTCACAAGTGCTGCAGGTCTTCCACGCATCTTTAAAGATGGTGGGCCAATAAAAAACACAATCAAGAACTTTGCGAGCTGTCCTTTGAACACCCAGATGACCTCCCGGTGCGGAAGAATGACAGAACTGCAGGACTGAGTCAGTCTCATGATCTGGAATGCACCGTCTAATGACCTGATCACTGCACAATTTCCACAAGTAGGGGTCATCCCAAATAAAATGCTTAGCAATCACTTTTAATCTTATCTTTTTGGGCCTTAGATTGCTAAGGGAGGAAAAACAGAGGCAACTAAATAATTGACAATGTTAGCAAACCAGGGAGTAGAAAGAGAGTCAGAAATACTATACAATATATACAAATGATCATCCAGGAAATCATCCCGAATAGGTAATCTGCATCAGAGACACGTTCGATCCGACTCAAATGATCAACAACTAGATTTTGTGCCTCGCTCCTATCACGGATCTCCAAGTCAAACTCTTGGAGCCAGAGCATCCAATCGGATCAACCTAGGCTTAGAATCAGCCTTTTCAACAAGTACTTTAGAGCTGCATGGTCAGTATAAACAATAATGCGAGTACCAGCAAATAAGATCGAAATTTTTCAAGAAGCAAAAACTATGGCTAGAAGCTCTTTCTTAGTAGTAGTATAATTTGCTTGGGCAGCATCTAAAGTCCTAGAAGCATAATATATCACCCTGGGCAATTTATCAATTTTCTGAGCAAGGACAGCCCCTAATGCATAATTTGATGCGTCCACACATAAGCTCAAAAGGGGCTGTCCAATCGGGTGCTTGGATGATGGGGGTGGTAGTCAACGCTCTTTTGAGGCTCAAAAAGCCTCTTTGGCATCTGTCATTAAAGTCAAACTCCACCTCCTTTTGCAACAAGTTGGACAGTGGAAGGGCTACTTTGCTAAAATCCCTTATAAAGCGCCTGTAGAATCCTGCATGACCAAAGAAGATCGCACCTCTCGCACACAAGAGGGGTAAGGAAATTGTGAAATAACAGAAATTTTTGCAGGATCTACTTCAATACCCTTATTGGAAATAATGTGGCCTAAAACTATACCTTGCTCAACCATAAAATGACTTTTTCAAAATATAGAACAAGGTTGGTTTCAATGCATCTATTCAAACTTTTTCCAAACTATTCAAACAACCATCAAAAAAGGATCCATTATACAGTGAAATCTACCATAAACACCTCTATGCAATTTTCTAAAAAATCACTGAAAATACTAATCATGCACCGCTGGAAGGTACCAGGGGCATAGCACCAGGCCCGAAAGGCATCCTCTTATAAGCAAAAGTGCCGAAGGAGCAGGTGAATGTGGTCTTTTCCTGATCCTCAGGAGCAAAGTAATTTGCATATAACCAGAAAAACCATCAGGAAACAGTAGTGGGATTTACCTGCCAGGCGTTCAAGCATCTGGTCAATGAATGGCAGGGGAAAATGGTCCTTTTTGGTACCCTGGTTTAGCCTCCCTATAGTCAATGCAGACTCTCCAACTGTTCTGACCGAGTAGGAATCAGCTCCTCCTTCTCATTTCTGATCACTGTGAGGCCAGTCTTTTTCGGGACTACCTGGCGGGACTCACCCATTGGCTGTTGGAGATAGAATAAATGATCCCAGCTTGCAAAAAGCTTGGTTATCTCCTTCTTCACTACATCAAGAATCACCGGGTTGAGTCTTCTCTGTGGTGTCTTACTAGTTTAGCTCCATCCTCTAAATTTATTCGATGCATACATGTGGATGGGCTAATACCAGGAATGTCCGCCAGGGTCCAGCCTTATAGCCTTCTTATGCTTCTTGAGAACTGACAACAACTTCTCCTCTTGCTCATCAGCAAGGGAGGCAGATATAATCACTGGAAACTCTTGCTATCATCCAAGTAAGCGTATTTTAAATTGATGGCAGAGGCTTCAATTCTGGTGTGGTCGGCTGGACAGTGGTAGAAGGAGATGGTTTCTCAGCCTTTACTCATAAAGAAAGTCAGAGGTATGTGTACTTCCTGAAACATGGTTAGTCCTATCTGACTCTATATAAATCAATCTCAAGAGGTAAAACACCACCACCAGGCATGCAATCAATATCACTTTCAGATTCACTCTCAGATCCAAATTCAGACATATGATCAAGTACAATTTCAGACTCAATGCATGAAGAGTGAGAGGCATGCAGATTAGATAAAGATCAGTCATGTATTCATCAACAACATGGTCAATTATTTCAGCACGAAATACAGAAAGATCTTCAGATGGGTATTTCATAGCATCCAGAATATTAAAATGAAACAGTTATATCACCAAACTCCATGGACAGTGTGCCTGCATAAACATCCTATCTAGTTCTATGCAGTTTTCATAAAGGGTTTGCCATAGAATGATGGGAACTGATCCTTGAGAAAATCCATCTTCCATATTCAAGTCATAATGGAAAAACCAGGGGAAAGAAATACAGTCATTAAGCATGAACGCAAGTTAGGCTCAGAGGAATTAATCAAACACGAAGCGTGCACTGATTAATATTCACGAAATTGGGATAACTAGTGAAGGGAAAAACTGCCAGGAAACCACATTACAAACAAAACCTCAAAGAGAGTTGGGCTTCGTTCTCAAAAGGAAACAACACCAGAAAATCTAGCCTTCCCATGGGATTCAAACAGAAAACGCAAATGAAACATGAAGCAGAAACGTAAATGAACAAGAACGTAAATGACAGAAACGTACAATGAACAGAAACGTAAATGAAAAGTAGTAGAAGAAGCAAGAATGAACTCGTAATTAGAAGCAGAAAACGGAAAATTTGCATTAAGAACGAAAACTGTAACAAGGGAACACGAAAAACGTGAAAACCTAAAACCAAAGCTCTGAATAATGAAAATAGCACTAGCAGAATAGAATGCCCTGCAACGAATCCAAGGCAAGCTATTTTAAAAAAGAGTCACTCAAAGTCATTGGGCCCTATTACAATACTCTGGCCCCAAAACGAAATAAACACTGAACAACATAAAATAAAATTGCGAAATTCCTAATTAGAAATTAACTAAGGTAAGCGCTGCTTTATTTGCCCTCTTCAAGTCCACAGCCAAAATCCGGATTAAGCCCAATGTTTCATTAATTCCTGAAATTAGATTAAAAACATCAAATTAGCTAAATGAGCCCAAATAATAAAACTGCCTAATTAATTGACAATTAAGACCAATCAAAATTAAAATGGGTGCAAAAAGGGTTTAGAAAATAGAAGAAAATGATGGCACATCAAAACCCCCCATACTTAGCCTTTTGCACTCCTGGGCAAAATGAAACAAAGAACAAAATCCAAGGATATCAAAGGAGACAAACAAAAACATTCACATATTTCTCAATGAACATCAAGGAATGAAAGGAATGGGTAACATCTAACATAAGGAGATCCAAAAAGTCAAGACATTCATGAAAATCATCCAAGCAACCCAATCATGGCAAAATAGTTAATCAACTCAAGAATGAAAAGTGATAAAGCCTCACAAGATATACACTCTATCTCTCAAGTGTCTAGGCTACTATTTACCCTCAAAGCACCCATGAAAGCAAACACCACATAAACTTGGCAAGATTCTAAAATTGACAATCAACCCATAAACACAAGCACATGAGGATCAAAAGGTCTTTTAAGGTTGTAATGGGGCCAAGGACAAGGTATGGAGAAATATGGAATAAGTGGCTAAATACCAAAGGAATAGAGGAGCAAAGGGGAATAAGTGCATATTAAGAAAAAAATAAGAAAATAAAAAGAAGTAAAGATAAAATTAAACATGAAGAGTAGAACCAAGAGTTTCATCATTCTTGGTGCCATTTAAGATCTTATTCACTCAACTTTATTGCTTTCTTTTTCTTTTTTCGAATTTTTTTTTTTTCGAATTTTTTTTTTTTTTTACTCTTTAGCCTTTGAGAAACAACATTTCATTCAGCATGTCCAACATTTAACCAATATACAATGTACATCAAGTATGGCCCAAAATACATCATGAAGCATAGCCAACAAAACAAGTTGTCCAATGAAACAAAAACCCCCCACACTTATTCCCAAAACAATTCCAAAGCTCCAAAATTCCTTAAGGATATGGTAATATCATGGTTTTTCACTTAAGGCTTGTAGTGAGCTTCAAAACAAGGAAAGGGAAACAAGGCTCAAAAGGGCTATCAAAGGAATTAATTCAAGGTAAGTCCATTTGGCTAGAAGCTTATAAGAACAAAATTGCCTTAATCATTTCCAAATATGCATGTGAATTAGGACGCATCAACAAGAATCAAGCCAAGGCTATTGTGCAAGCAATCAATGAGGCAAAACACACCAAATGATTATAATGATGGATGGCTCAAATTCTCACAAAGGTAAAATCATCACTTTCAAATTGAGCTTTTCAAAACTATCATGACATGTAGAGAAGAATCAAGGATTTCAAGTCACAAAATGTCAAGAACTTTTATTTTCAAAACAATTACCCATTTCTTGAACATATCCTATAATTCAAAGAAAAACATGCAAAGTCGTACGTGCACACGAAATTGACCCAAAATATTAAACTGAAAATCCGACGAAACTAACAACATTAACAAATTAACACAACTAACAAATTAACAAAACCAACAAAACTAGCAAAACCAAAGAACACTCCCCCCCCATACTTAAACAACACATTGTCCTCAATGTAGCACAATTAAAAGATTAAAAACAATTAAATCATCAAAGAGAATCGGACAAGTGTAATAAAAGCAAAGAAGGAGATAGGAAAAGAAAAACTCCCTAAGTCATGGTGGAGGAAGAGTAGGGTGGAGTAAGGAAGTCTCTTCCACCACTACGTCCACTAAAGAAGGGTTCGTGAGGAATGGCTTAAGTCGATGTCCGTTGACCTTGAAGCTCTTGTTTGTGGAGTCGCTTTTGATCTCAACTGTACCATAAGGAAAAACATTAGTAACAACAAAAGGACCAATCCACTTAGACCTCAACTTACCACTCATGAGTCCAAGCCTAGAATTATACAATAACACTTTTTGCCCAACCACGAAGTCTTTTTTAACTATCATGCTATCATGGAACTTCTTGGTCTTTTCTTTGTAGAACTTGGCATTCTCGTAGGCTTCTAGGCGGATTTCATTTAACTCACTCAGTTGCAACTTCCTTTCCTCGCCAGCTTGATCCATAGAGAAGTTGCAAGTCTTCACTGCCCAGTATGCTTTGTGCTCAATTTCCACTGGAAGATGACATGCCTTTCCAAAGACAACCCGATAAGGAGACATTCCTATGGGTGCTTTGTAGGCAGTCCGATGTGCCCAGAGAGCATCATCAAGCCTGGTACTCCAATCTTTCCTGCTTGGCTGCACAATCTTCTCTAGAATTCTCTTGATTTCCCTGTTAGAAATTTCTGCCTGACCATTAGTCTGGGGTGGTATGGTGTGAATACCCTGTGTACCACCCCGTACTTTTTAAGCAGGGCATGCATTGTCCTGTTGCAAAAATGGGTTCCTTGATCACTAACAATTGATTTAGGTACTCCAAACCTGCAAAACAGATTAGACCTGACAAAGTCTGCGACAACTTTAGCATCATTAGTTCTAGTGGGCTTGCTTCCACCCATTTTGAAACATAATCAACTGCAAGGAGAATATAAACATAACCAAAAGAGACAGGAAAATGACCCATGAAATCTATACCCCAGACATCAAACACCTCACAGAATAGCATAGGTTGCTGAGGCATTTGTTGTCGCCATGTCAGTGTATTTCCTGCTCTCTGACACTGCTCACAAGTGCTGCAGGTCTTCCACGCATCTTTAAAGATGGTGGGCCAATAAAAACCACAATCAAGAACTTTGCGAGCTGTCCTTTGAACACCCAGATGACCTCCCGGTGCGGAAGAATGACAGAACTGCAGGACTGAGTCAGTCTCATGATCTGGAATGCACCGTCTAATGACCTGATCACTGCACAATTTCCACAAGTAGGGGTCATCCCAAATAAAATGCTTAGCATCACTTTTAATCTTATCTTTTTGGGCCTTAGATGCTAAGGGAGGAAAAACAGAGGCAACTAAATAATTGACAATGTTAGCAAACCAGGGAGTAGAAAGAGAGTCAGAAATACTATACAATATATACAAATGATCATCCAGGAAATCATCCCGAATAGGTGAATCTGCATCAGAGACACGTTCGATCCGACTCAAATGATCAACAACTAGATTTTGTGCTCCGCTCCTATCACGGATCTCCAAGTCAAACTCTTGGAGCCAGAGCATCCATCGGATCAACCTAGGCTTAGAATCAGCCTTCTTCAACAAGTACTTTAGAGCTGCATGGTCAGTATAAACAATAATGCGAGTACCAAGCAAATAAGATCGAAATTTTTCAAGAGCAAAAACTATGGCTAGAAGCTCTTTCTTAGTAGTAGTATAATTTGCTTGGGCAGCATCTAAAGTCCTAGAAGCATAATATATCACCCTGGGCAATTTATCAATTTTCTGAGCAAGGACAGCCCCTAATGCATAATTTGATGCGTCACACATAAGCTCAAAAGGGGCTGTCCAATCGGGTGCTTGGATGATGGGGGTGGTAGTCAACGCTCTTTTGAGGCAATCAAAAGCCTCTTTGCATCTGTCATTAAAGTCAAACTCCACCTCCTTTTGCAACAAGTTGGACAGTGGAAGGGCTACTTTGCTAAAATCCCTTATAAAGCGCCTGTAGAATCCTGCATGACCAAGAAAAGATCGCACCTCTCGCACACAAGAGGGGTAAGGAAATTGTGAAATAACAGAAATTTTTGCAGGATCTACTTCAATACCCTTATTGGAAATAATGTGGCCTAAAACTATACCTTGCTCAACCATAAAATGACATTTTTCAAAATATAGAACAAGGTTGGTTTCAATGCATCTATTCAAAACTTTTTCCAAACTATTCAAACAACCATCAAAAAAGGATCCATATACAGTGAAATCATCCATAAACACCTCTATGCAATTTTCTAAAAAATCACTGAAAATACTAATCATGCACCGCTGGAAGGTACCAGGGGCATAGCACAGGCCGAAAGGCATCCTCTTATAAGCAAAAGTGCCGAAGGAGCAGGTGAATGTGGTCTTTTCCTGATCCTCAGGAGCAATAGTAATTTGCATATAACCAGAAAAACCATCAAGGAAACAGTAGTGGGATTTACCTGCCAGGCGTTCAAGCATCTGGTCAATGAATGGCAGGGGAAAATGGTCCTTTTTGGTAACCTGGTTTAGCCTCCTATAGTCAATGCAGACTCTCCAACTGTTCTGCACCCGAGTAGGAATCAGCTCCTCCTTCTCATTTCTGATCACTGTGAGGCCAGTCTTTTTCGGGACTACCTGGACGGGACTCACCCATTGGCTGTTGGAGATAGAATAAATGATCCCAGCTTGCAAAAGCTTGGTTATCTCCTTCTTCACTACATCAAGAATCACCGGGTTGAGTCTTCTCTGTGGCTGTCTTACTAGTTTAGCTCCATCCTCTAAATTTATTCGATGCATACATGTGGATGGGCTAATACCAGGAATGTCCGCCAGGGTCCAGCCTATAGCCTTCTTATGCTTCTTGAGAACTGACAACAACTTCTCCTCTTGCTCATCAGCAAGGGAGGCAGATATAATCACTGGAAAACTCTTGCTATCATCCAAGTAAGCGTATTTTAAATTTGATGGCAGAGGCTTCAATTCTGGTGTGGTCGGCTGGACAGTGGTAGAAGGAGATGGTTTCTCAGCCTTTACCTCATAAAGAAAGTCAGAGGTATGTGTACTTCCTGAAACATGGTTAGTCCTATCTGACTCTATAAAATCAATCTCAAGAGGTAAAACACCACCACCAGGCATGCAATCAATATCACTTTCAGATTCACTCTCAGATCCAAATTCAGACATATGATCAAGTACAATTTCAGACTCAATGCATGAAGAGTGAGAGGCATGCAGATTAGAATAAAGATCAGTCATGTATTCATCAACAACATGGTCAATTATTTCAGCACGAAATACAGAAAGATCTTCAGATGGGTATTTCATAGCATCCAGAATATTAAAATGAACAGTTATATCACCAAACTCCATGGACAGTGTGCCTGCATAAACATCTATCTTAGTTCTAGCAGTTTTCATAAAGGGTTTGCCTAGAATGATGGGAACTGATCCTTGAGAAAATCCATCTTCCATATTCAAGATATAAAAATCAACAGGGAAAATCAGTTCACCAACTCTAACTAAGACATCTTCTATGAAACCAACAGGATAGGCAACACTTCTATTAGCTAAATGAATTACCACATCAGTTGACTGCAAGGGACCTAGAGATAGAGAATTAAAAATCGACAGAGGCATAACACTAACAGAGGCTCCTAAATCTAGCATGGCATTGTCAAACTTACTATTCCCTATAATACAAGGTATGCTGAATGTACCTGGATCTTTGCATTTTTCAGGAATTTGAGGAACAGATTTACCAATCAATGCGGAGACATTTCTGCCCATGCTAATTCGTTCACTTCCTTTAAGCTTCCGCTTATTAGTGCACAGCTCCTTCAAGAATTTGGCATATCTTGGAATTTGCTTTATTGCATCCAATAGAGGTATGTTTACCTCTACTTTTCTAAACGTTTCCAAGATCTCTTTCTCTGCCTCTTTCATTTTTTTGTTGGAAACTGCTCTTGGAGGGAATGGAAGAGGGGGAATGTGCTGCTTCTGCAAATCAGAATTACCTGTGGAAGAAGATTCACCTGCACAGAAATTGTTAGGTAGATTTTTGTCATCACCTTTTTCTGGAATAGAGTGAAGTTTGGAAGGTTCATTTGCAGATGAGGAAGGTGCTACGGGTTGAGGTCCTTGACACTGCTTTCCCGACCTCAATGAAATGGCACTGACATTTTTGGGATTTTGGACAGCTTGAGAAGGCAGCTTGTCAGAATTCTGGGACTGTTGTTGATTCAATTGGGTAGCTAATTGTCCCATCTGATTGGTTAAGCTCTGAATGGAGGCTCTGGTCTCTTGCTGAAACTGCATGTTCTGCATAGTCATTTGCCTCACAAGTTCTTCGAGGGAAGGTTGTGGAGGGGCCTCAACTGTTGGCTGTTTCTGGGGTTGTTGCTGTTGTTGGATTGGTGGAGGAATGTATGGTCTGCTTGGGCCAGCAACATTTTGGAAGGAAGGAGCAGGCTGCTGTTGTTGTTGCTGAGGGCTGGACCATCTGAGGTTAGGGTGATTCCTCCATCCAGGGTTGTATTTGTTGCTGGAAAGGTCATAATTGCTCTGCTGTGGTTGATTTTGCTGCTGAGGTTGAGGAGGTCTATTGTAAATATTTGCAGCATAAGCTTCAGGTTGCTCAATTGATCCAGGTTGCTGCATGGAAGGGCAAAGGTCTGTATGGTGGTCAGCAGAGGAGCACAAACCACAAACCCT
Source organism: Glycine soja (assembly GCF_004193775.1). Lineage (NCBI taxonomy): Eukaryota > Viridiplantae > Streptophyta > Magnoliopsida > Fabales > Fabaceae > Glycine > Glycine soja. Next base: position 24,480,179 of record NC_041005.1, on the reverse strand, counting down.
TGCGACAGGTACAGATTTCAGATTCAAGGCCAGCTGGGTTACCAAGTTGACCAACGCATCCAGTTTGCCTTCAAGCTTCTTAGTTTCAGATGATGCAGATGGGTTTGTAGCTACCTCATGCACTCCTCTAATGACTATGGCATCATTTCTGGCGCTAAACTGCTGGGAGTTGGAGGCCATCTTCTCAATTAAATTTCTGGCTTCAGCAGGGGTCATGTCTCCAAGGGCTCCACCACTGGCAGCATCTATCATACTTCTCTCCATATTACTGAGTCCTTCATAAAAATATTGGAGAAGAAGCTGTTCTAAAATCTGATGGTGGGGGCAACTGGCACATAGTTTCTTAAATCTCTCCCAGTACTCATATAGACTCTCTCCACTGAGTTGTCTAATACCTGAGATATCCTTCCTGATGGCTGTGGTCCTGGAAGCAGGGAAAATTTTTTCTAAGAATACTCTCTTAAGGTCATCCCAGCTCGTGATGGACCTTGGAGCAAGGTAATACAGCCAGTACTTTGCCACTCCCTCTAATGAATGAGGAAAAGCCTTCAGAAATATGTGATCCTCTTGGACATCTGGGGGTTTCATGGTGGAGCAGACAATGTGAAATTCTTTCAAATGTTTGTGCGGGTCTTCACCTGCAAGGCCATGAAACTTTGGAAGCAAATGAATCAGTCCAGTTTTAAGAACATATGGGACATCCTCATCAGGGTATTGGATGCACAAGCTTTCATAGGTGAAATCAGGTGCAGCCATTTCCCTTAGAGTCCTCTCACGAGGTGGAGGTTGTGCCATGTTCTTAGAATTTGCAAAATCAGAATGCTCAGAATCAGAATGCTCAAAATTATAATGCTCAAGATCAGGATGTTCAAAATCACCAATAACAGAATGCACAGATTCACCAGTTATGGAATGCTCAGAATGATCAAAAGGTATAAAATGATGCCTAACTAATATATGAAATGTCCTATCTATCTCAGGATCAAAGGGTTGTAAGTCAGATGGATTGCCTCTAGTCTTACACTACATTCAGCATGCACACAACTAGTTGCCTTGTCATGTAAATAAAGGTGTAGGTTTGAACTACAGCTACCCTCAAATGATATCCAAATGACTTGAAATTTTGTGAGCAACCTTATAAAATGATGAGAAGATAGCACAAAAAATTTCAGACAAAAATTCAAAGTCTAACTATGAAAGCTAAAATTGGTAGGTTAAGAAAAATAAGTGAATAAAACTTGAAAAATAAAAAACTTTTGACAGAATCGCTTTTTTTGGACGATGGAGACCTCAGCCGGCCGGCTGCCACGGCGTAGGAAATTTTTTTCTACCCCAAATGCATATATAATAATTGCGATTCTGATAACCGGAGCAAAAGTTATGGCCGTTTGAAGTTTTGACAAACACAAAATTTGCTAGTTTTTTGGAACTTTCAAATCTGACCAAACTAAAGGCTCTAGCTATTTTTCCCACAAAATATGGATTAAAAGAAGTTACCACAAAAAAATTCAGCCAAAAATAACAACCCTAGCTACTAAAACAAAAAATCCCAAATAATTCAGCATGGGTGGTCGCTAAAATCCGTCTCTAATTGATTTCTACTACTACTCTGTTTTTCCGCAAGCTGATTTCTACTACTACTCTGTTTTCAAGCACAATCTTCACAGCAAAACACCCAAGACTGAAACAGGGGAAACGCTTAATGGTAAAACTGAAACAGAACACACATTAAACAAAATACCAGGACACTAAACAACACTAACACACATACTAACACAATACTAACAATTAAACATAAAACACGAAAGGATTAAACACACAACACTAGCTAGCTATTATGAACCTTTGGACACTGCTCCCCGGCAACGGCACCAAATTTGATCGAGGCCGTACCCGAATCAAATAAACATGAAAATGCAGTAACTAGGAAGTGATCCTAGGTCGTTTCCCAACGAGCAGTGACAAGCCAAATGTTCATAATATACTTGCAGTAACAGTAACGATGGGGGGGGGGGGGTTTGGTTGTTTGGTAATTAAAGAGCAGAACAAATAAAATGGAATACGAAACTACTAATATTAAAAACGGGTTGTTTCCTCTAATTCAGAAGCCACTCTCTTATCCTGGGTTATGGAGAATTCGTCCCTAACAGTCAACCACTTAATCCAACCCTATTTCAATTTACTAAGCGAAAATCAACTTAGGGTTTTCAATACGTGATTAGGCACCACATACACCAGTTAGCCCTTCGTCCATTAAGCATGAACGCAAGTTAGGCTCAGAGGCAATTAATCGAACACGAAGCGTGCACTGATTAATATTCACGAAATTGGGATAACTGGTGAAGGGAAAACTGCCAGGAAACCACATTACAAACGAAACCTCAAAGAGAGTTGGGCTTCGTTCTCAAAAGGAAACAACACCAGAAAATCTAGCCTTCCATGGATTCAAACAGAAAACGCAAATGAAATATGAAGCAGAAACGTAAATGAACAAGAACGTAAATGAACAGAAACGTAAATGAAAGTAGAAGAAGAAGCAAGAATGAACTCGTAATTAGAAGCAGAAAACGGAAATTTGCATTAAGAACGAAAACTGTAACAAGGGAACAGAAAAACGTGAAAACCTAAAATCAAAGCTCTGAATAATGAAAATAGCCTAGCAGAATAGAATGCCCTGCACGAATCCCAAGGCAGCTATTTAAAAAGAGTCACTCAAAGTCACTGGGCCCTATTACAATACTCTGGCCCAAAACGAAATAAACACTGAACAACATAAAATAAAATTACGAAATTTCCGAATTAGAAATTAACTAAGGTAAGCGCTGCTTTATTTGCCCTCTTCAAGTCCACAACCAAAATCCGGATTAAGCCCAATGTTTCATTAATTCCTGAAATTAGATTAAAAACATCAAATTAGCTAAATGAGCCAAAATAATAAAACTGCCTAATTAATTGACAATTAAGACCAATCAAAAATTAAAATGGTGCAAAAAGGGTTTAGAAAATAGAAGAAAATGATGGCACATCAACAAGCCTTGAATCTCTTTGAACTTCTTCTTCTTCTTTGTACCAAAAGCTTTATGAAGTTTTCTGGTTTTCCAAACCTTGAAAACTTGTGCTATTCATATTTTCATTCTCTTCTCCCTCTGCCAAAAAGAATTCGCCAAGGACTAATCGCCTGAATTCTTTTTGTGTCTCTCTTCTCCCTTTTCCAAAAGAACAAAGGACTAACTGCTTGAATTCTTTTGTGTCTCCCTTCTCCCTTGTCAAAGAATTCAAAACGACACAGTCTGAGAATTCTTCTGATTCTTCCCTTTCCTTTATACAAAAGTGTTCAAAGGACTAACCGCCTGAGAATTCTTTTGTATCCCCATTCACAAAGTATCAAAGGTTTAACCGGCTGAGATCTTTGTCTTAACACATTGGAGGGTACATCCTTTGTGGTACAAGTAGAGGGTACATCTACTTGGGTTTGACTGAGAACAAGAGAGGGTACATCTCTTGTGGATCAGTTCTAGTGGAGGGTACATCCACTAGGGTTTCAAAGAGAACAAGGGAGGGTACATCCCTTGTGGATCTTTGCTTGTAAAAGGAGTTTTACAAGGTTGAAAGAAATCTCAAGGACCGCAGGTCGCTTGGGGACTGGATGTAGGCACGGGTTGTTGCCGAACTAGTATAAAAACTCTTGTATGTTTGTTTCCTTCTTCCCTACTCTTTTACTTTCCGCTGTGCATTTAATTTCCGCTTTTACTTTCTGTTAAGTTTCTCTTCTACTCCTCATTCTCTTAACAATTTAGTAAAAGCCTTAGAAGAGTAATTTTATAATTAGTAAAGGTTTAGGAATAATTAATTCAACCCCCCCTGCTTAATTATTCTTAGGCCACTCGATCCAACACGCACCTCTCGCACGCAAGAGGGGTAAGGCAATTGTGAAATAACAGAAATTTTTGCAGGATCTACTTCAATGCCCTTATTGGAAATAATGTGGCCTAAAATTATACCTTGCTCAACCATAAAATGACATTTTTCAAAATTTAGAACAAGGTTGGTTTCAATGCATCTATTCCAAACCTTTTCCAAACTATCCAAACAAACATCAAAAGAGGATCCATATACAGTGAAATCATCCATAAACACCTCTATGCAATTTTCTAAAAAATCACTGAAAATACTGATCATGCACCGCTGGAAGGTACCAGGGGCATTGCACAAGCCGAAAGGCATCCTCCTATAGGCAAAAGTGCCGAAGGGGCAGGTGAATGTGGTTTTTTTTCTGATCCTCAAGAGTAATAGTGATTTGCATAAAACCAAAAAAACCATCAAGGAAACAATAGTGAGATTTACCTGCCAGGCGTTCAAGCATCTGGTCAATGATTGGTAGGGGAAAATGGTCCTTTTTGGTAACCTGGTTCAGCCTCCTATAGTCGATGCAGACTCTCCAACTGTTCTGCACCCGAGTAGGAATCAGCTCCTCCTTCTCATTTTTTATCACGGTGAGGCCGGTTTTCTTCGGGACTACCTGGACGAGACTCACCCATTGGCTATCGGAGATAGGATAAATAATTCTAGCTTGCAAAAGCTTGGTTACCTCTTTCTTCACTACATCAAGAATCACAGGGTTGAGTCTTCTCTGTGGTCGTCTTACTGGTTTAGCCCCATCCTCTAAATTTATTCGATGCATACATGTGGATGGGCTAATACCAGGAATGTCTGCCAGGGTCCAGCCTATAGCCTTCTTATGCTTCTTGAGAACTGATAACAACTTCTCCTCTTGCTCATCAGCAAGGGAGGCAGATATAATTACTAGAAAACTTTTGCTATCATCCAAGTAAGCATATTTTAAATCTGATGGCAGAGGCTTCAATTCTGGTGTGGGCGGCTGGATAGTGGTAGATAGAGATGGTTTCTCAGCCTGTACCTCATAAAGAAAGTCAGAGGTATATGCACTTCCTGAAACATGGTTAGTTCTATCTGACTCTAAAAAATCAATCTCAAGAGGTAAAACATCACTAGACATGTAATCAATATCAATTTCAGATTCACTCTCAGCATCAAATTCAGACATATGATCAAGTACAAATTTAGATTCAATGCATGAAGAGTGTCAGGCATGCAGATTAGAATGAAGATCAGTCATGTATTCATCAACAATATGGTCAATTATTTCAGCACGTAATACAGAAAGATCTTCAGATGTGTGTTTTATAGCATCAAGAATATTAAAATGAACAGTTATATCACCAAACTCCATAGATAGTGTGCCTGCATATACATCTATCTTAGTTCTAGAAATTTTCATAAAAGGTCTGCCTAGAATGATGGGAACTAATCCTTGAGAAAATCCCTCCTCCATATTCAAAATATAAAAATCAACAGGGAAAATCAGTTCACCAACTCTAACTAAGACATCTTCTATGAAACAGCAGGATAGGCAACACTTCTATTAGCTAAATGAATCACCACATCAGTTGACTGCAAAGGACCAAGAGATAGAGAATTAAAAATAGACAGAGGCATAACACTAACAGAAGCTCCTAAATCTACCATGGCATTGTCAAACTTACTGTTCCCTATAATACAAGGTATGCTGAATGCACCTGTGTCGCAACCTACCCTTTTGCGGGCGAGCGAGGCGAGGCTCACGGGTGCGTTTTCCAAAGGAGGAAAATGCGCGGAGTCTCCACCAACGTTTATTTGTGGAAAACGTCGGAAAACCGAAGGAAATCGGTCATAAAGAATATTCCAAGTTCGGGAGTTGTATTTACGTTTGAGGAAGGTATTAGCACCTCTCACGTTTGTCTCAAAGGACAACAACCTTATTTTTAGAATTGTGTGAAATTGTGTTACCCTAACTTTTATTTCTTTTTTTATTTTTATTTTTGGGGTCGACAAAAGCGGGGCTCTTGCTCCTACGTACCCTCCATCGAAGAGAAAATCAGACCTACGTAGTTCTTTTTTAAGGGCGAATCAAGCGATTCTTTTTACTTGGAAGGTGGTCATTTTAAGGCGTTGGACCATAAAAATGATCCATTTTACTTGGTAAGAAAAACTGAGGTATTGAATCTTAAAATCCTTTTTTAATGATTTTTCGCGGACGAGCTTGACTTTGCGAGTTGATTTTAGCCTTAGTTTTACTTTAGTTATTAGTCAATTCAATTAAGAAAGAGAAATCCCAAAGAGAAACGTCCAATTGATTTTTTTGCTTTATTTTACTAAAATATATTTTTTGATTATTATATTATTATTTTACCTCTTTTTGATTTCCTACGTGGTTATGGCACGACCGAACGGTCAGATTTCATTTTAACAGAAATTAACGAATATTACAAATCAAATGATCGGTGAAAATTTATTTTATTTTTTGATTAGGCGAGCAAATGACTTAAGTAAATGGTTGAAGCACGTCAAAAGGGGGTACGAAAAGTAAATGAAACGAGAATAAAAGTACATGAAACGAATGGGGACCACCACGGGTACATAGAATGAATTGAAAAGTTCGATTTCGGGTACTTACCGGTTGAAGACCGAAGAACAATGAAGAGCGAACGATGAATGACGAAGAACGGTTGAAAATCTCCGTGAAATTACCCACGGAAACGTTACGGAAGCGCCTTGTCTTGGATTTTCTTCACGAAAACAATTTTCCTCAGTAATTTTAAGTGACTACGAAGTGCCAAGAAGGCTGAACCCTTTCCTTCTTCACCCCTCCCTCTATTTATAGCAAAATAGAGGAGGAGCTTGCCACCCAACTCGCCCAGGCGAGCCAGGTGGGCCTTGTTGCTATTTGCACCCTTTTTTTACTAAATACACCCCCTTTGCTTTTTTTTTTGGTGATTCTTTTTCCGTAATGTTACGAAACTTTACAAATTTCGTAACGATACTTGTTTTCTTTCCGTAAGGTTATGAAACCTTACGATTCATATATTACTCTTTTTTAGCTTTCGGAATGTTACGGAAACTCACGGATTGCGCAACAACACTTCTTTTTAATTTCCGTCGCGTTACGGAATTTCACGGATTGTGTAATGATTCTTCCTTTTGATTTCCGGCATGTCTCGGAACTTCACGTATTGTGCAACAAAGGGTGCTAAGTACCTCGAAGTGGTCAAACAAAGGTTACATGCCATGAAACAATGGTCCCCGGACGAAATTAGGGTATGACAGTTGCCCCTCTTTACTTGCCTTTTATCGAAGATAAGAGGAAAGCAAAGATAAAACACTGATTTTGTCCGTCTTCGCCCTTTCCATGATTAGTCTATGACGACTCCCGTCCCTCCTTCTTCTTTCTCTGCACAACACAAAACAAACACAAACAACAAAAACACCAATAACATAATATACACATATACACATGTTTGGCGAAGGAACCGATCGGGGAAATAACAAAAAACACATTTCCCGGTCACCGGAGGCTCCACGCTTGATAACGGAGGACAACATGAACAGCGCTAGGCAATCAATTCATGGGTCTCCGGACTCGATGGTGGAGGACCCATGAACAGCGCTAGACAATTAATTCATGGGTCTCCGAATAAGATTTGAGGGTGGAGGATAGGCGAACAGAGCTAGGCAATCAATTCGCGGGGCTCCAGACTCGATGATGAAGGACACATGAACAGCGCTAGGCAATCAATTCATGGGTCTTCGAATAAGATTTGAGGGTGGAGGATAGACGAACAGCGCTAGGAAATCAATTCGCGGGGCTCCAGACTCGATGGTGGAGGACACATGAACAGCGCTAGACAATCAATTCATGGGTCTCTGAATAAGATTTGAGGGTGGAGGATAGGGGAACAACGCTAGGCAATCAATTCGCGGGGCTCCAGACTCGATGATGGAGGACACATGAACAGTGCTAGGCAATCAATTCATGGGTCTCCGTATAAGATTTGAGGGTGGAGGATAGACGAACAGTGCTAGGCAATCAATTCGCGGGGCTCCAGACTCGATGGTGGAGGACACATGAACAGCGCTAGGCAATCAATTCATGGGTCTTTGAATAATATTTGAGGGTGGAGGATAGGGGAACAGTGCTAGGCAATCAATTCGCGGGGCTTCAGACTCGATGGTGGAGGACACATGAACAGCGCTAGGCAATCAATTCATGGGTCTCTGAATAAGATTTGAGGGTGGAGGATAGGGGAACAACGCTAGGCAATCAATTCGCGGGGCTCCAGACTCGATGGTGGAAGACACATGAACAGCGCTACGCAATCAATTCATGGGTCTCCGAATAAGATTTGAGGGTGGAGGATAGGCGAACAGCGCTAGGCAATCAATTCGCGGGGCTCCAGACTCGATGATGGAGGACACATGAACAGTGCTAGGCAATCAATTCATGGGTCTCCGAATAAGATTTGAGGGTGGAGGATAGGCGAACAGCGCTAGGCAATCAATTCGCGGGGCTCCTGACTCAATGGTGGAGGACACATGAATAGCGCTAGGCAATCAATTCATGGGTATCCGAATAAGATTTGAGGGCGGAGGATAGGCGAACAGCGCTAGGCAATCAATTCGCGGGGCTCTAGACTCGATGGTGGAGGACACATGAACAGCGCTAGGCATTCAATTCATGGCTCTCCGAATAAGATTTGAGGGTAGGACCGATTGGTCCACCGGGTTTTTTCCACCTAAAAAGGCAAACATGCTTTTTGAAAAGAAAAATAAATCATTCGCGAGAGCACCATATCTTAGAGAAACAATATACCCATGCCAAATGTAATTTTCCTTGTAATCGAAAATGAAGGGCAGGATGTCAACATTTAGCTTTTAAATGAACATTCAGGAGAAACGTCGGGTCAAACTGAAACTGGGAATAAATCACTCATGGTGTATAAAAACTCACACAGGCAAGTGTTTTACCCTAATCCCAAACCATAACTGCACCATGACTTTATTTTGCACACGATTTCCTATCGAACCAAAAGATCACACGCATGATCATGGACCTATAGGATTTTCTCGAAGGTAGTGTTTTGGAGAGGAAGCTGGGTGTTTCGGTCTTTTCCTCTTTGTTTAGGTGGGGCAGGATATCGCCAGTTGAGAACGAATTTGAATGGCAATCCCAAAGGAAGAACCACTTAAAAAATGGGTTTTCTCTTTGCCGGCGGTTATTTACCTCGTCGAAAATTTATTTGGTCCGAAGATCTCTTGTCCTCTCTTTCTTTTATTGATCGAGAATTATTCTGTTTTCCTCCGATCTTTTCCATTTTACTTTCTTCCGATCTTCGATCGAGAATCCTTCTTTTCCTTTGTTTTCATTTCTTTCTTTTCTTTCTTTTCATTTCTCCCTTTCTATTTCTTTCTTTGGTAATTCGGGTTTTAGCATTCGTTATTTACTCCCTTGAGGAGATTCTGCTGCCCTTTTCTTCGAGGGAAAGGATGAGGATTCTTTTCATAGGCCAAGGTTCAAAGTAGCCTAAGGTTGTGTCTCAACATGGTCTTTTCATCGTGGGAGCCCGATCTTGATATCTGGGGCAAAACAAATTCGTGTGTCAAGGTGTCGGTCTCGGGTTGAATTTCCATATTATTTCCACGAGGCACGCGTAACAATGATGATTTGGAAACAACGTGCAAAATTAGTCATGGCCACAACTAGGTGGGTACTCAAGCATCCAATTTATGGCATTTGTGATACTAAGGCTTGGGATTTACACAAGTAGATCCATTATTTCCAAATTATGTTCTTTCATCGGTTCAATGAATCCATCCATTCTTATCTCGGTTATTCAGGAAAATAAACTCTTAGCGTCAGTCCCTTGTTTCCAAAAGATATGTTTGCTCTCTATGAATGATTTATGCTTCCTATGACCATAACATGCCGACCTTCGAGGTCTTTCTTTCTTTTTTCTTTTTGTTTCATTTTTTATGTTTACAAAAAACTATACATCCATTGCCATCTATGAGAAAAACTTTTCTTTGTACACCTACATTCCTATACATGACGAACTTTTTCTGTATACACACGCATTAAAACTCTTTCTCTTTACGTCAACACGGTCTATATACAAACCCTATTCATGTTCAAAGATTTCTTCTTTTCATTTTTTCCAACACACACCCGTAGTTTATACAAAAATTTCTTTATATACACTCATCGCTCACACACACAAGAATTTCTTTTCACACATTATTTACACACACAAAATCCTTCTATACACACTTTTCTTTTACATATATAAAAAACTCTTTTCTTTTCTTTGTATATATAGACACGACATTTGTTCACAACGCTTCTTTCTTTTTCTTATTTTTGGCGTTATCATGATTTTGTTCATTTTAGTTTTAGGACGACGTTCCTAAATGAAAACTCTACACAGTTCCGGAATTTCAACAAACACTATTGACAACAACGTAGTAAGCACTAACGTAACAATTCAAACGACACGTATGCACAAAACATGAGTCAAACAAAACAAAAAAAACGTTAGTCCCTCAAGTTATACAAAATAAAATTATATGTAACAAATAAAAGAGGAAACATAAAAGAGAATATGGATCTAAGGATCTCCCGGTCATGTGGCTCCGCTCCGTCCCAAGAAATCGAGTAAATCTGTCATCTCCTCGTCCATGCGGGCCTCATCTGCATCGCCGGGAGCCTCTGCGGGCGCCTCCCCTGCCTGGGCCTCAGGCCAATCTCCGGGCCATGCGACCTCTGCCCTGAACTGATCCAGAGTAAGGCACGGAAAAGGAGCGAAACCCTGGCTTTGCAGACTGAGGCTGAGCTGGTAGAGACAGTCATGGGTCTGCACGTGCGCCCTGTGGTTGGCCGCCTGCTGGCGAACCAAATGCCATAAATACCACTCCGTGTCAAATGACCCAGCTGGATCAGCCTGATGAGGTGGTGGCGGAGCATCTGGGGCCTGCGGGTCGCCACCCTGCGCCTGTCTAGGCGTGCAATACTTTTCTATGAAAGCCCGGGTGATCGGCAGTCGAATCACCTTACTAGGTGTGACGGGAACCCCGAACGACTGGTAGAGACCCGTGATGAATGCTGGAAAACCCAGGGCCCTGTTAGACTTATCTAGGTCTAGAGGGTGCCTGGTAGGCGGCATACCTGCAAATAAATAAATGACATCAGCGATCAACTGAGCCACATGGACGCTCATCCGTGTCAGGATGGCATACACTAGCTGACACTTTGGCAGAGGGAGGTCGGAATTATGATTGTTGGGCAGGATGTTGCTGAGCAGCAACGTCATCCATGTCTGGGTTAAGGTAGTCATGTTGGTGCGCATGATCCGCACCCGTCTCCCAGCAGCAGTCCAGGCAAAATCCTGACCTGGTATGCATAGCAGCTGAGCAATGGCCTCCTCGTCAAATCCATCAACCCGGTTCCTTCTCTAACTGTACTCGCACTCCTGGCCCTCCTCCAACACTAGCGGGTATCCAAAGAATTGACTGAGGGCGTCTGCATCAAAAGGAATCCACTAGCCCCTTACCCATGACCGCATGTCCCGCACGCCCTCCTCTATAGGCCAAGCATTGGCATAAAACTCGAGAACTATATCTGGATCAAACTTGGCCATGGGAGTGACCAGCGACGTCCAATGCCAGTGAGCTATCTCCTCCTGGAAATCTGTGTACTCATCGTCCCTGAGCTGGACGCGTCTCTCTCGGTGGAAGGACCATCCCTTGATGGCTTCAAAATGCTGCTGGTGTTCAGCGCTCCTGAAACGATGGCTATCGAACTCGGGAGCAGCACTAGTCCCTTCAGCCGCGGCGTCCTTCCTGGATCTCTTTGTGGAAAGCTTTCTCGGAGCCATTTCCTGCGAAGACAAACATTTGGGAAGTTAGTTTACAAGAAAACGCTTATTTTAACGCAAAAACGACATGCTAATCTTTCCGATTTAGAACAAACTCGTGCACACATTTAATGTAACACATTTATGAACATGCGTATGCGTAAAATATCCTACTATTTATGTCAACATACAAGGATATTCAAAATATTCTAGTTACCACATATATATATATATATATATATATATATATATATATATATATATATATATATATATATATATATATATATATATATATATATATATATATTGAAAAGAATACACATACGCGTGCTCAAGGCATTGTGTCAAAATTACACATGTTCATATCCTAAGTATTTTGCTATCACAAACTACCTACACACATTGGAGGTATTTTATTTAACATACAATTTTTTGTTGTTTCATTCACATTTATTTATACATATATGCACATTGGAAAGCTAATCTCATGTCATGCACATACTTGCATTTGAAAAGGAACTTTCATGACATCTATATACATTTGAGGGACAATTCCACATCATATATTCATTTTGGGAAGCGTCCTCAGGCCCTTTTTGACATGGGTACATTTTCTAAAAGGCTCCTAATGCTACCTATCCTCAAATATGCATATGTTGAAAGACATTTTTTTTTGCCACTCATTCACACTTTGCAAGGTATCTTTACGCCCTACATTCACATATATACATACCATTGAAAGGTGTTTTCCATGCTACCTATATTCACATACATATACATACCATTGAAAGGTATTTTCCATGCTACCTAGCTGCAAAGTATTCCTCATGGGGCAGCCCAAATTCTAGTAAAATCTCTCTCAAGCATGTCCTAATATTCATGCCTTTCCACATTCAAAACCAAAATTTAGATTCCTAGGCATAAGTCATGCTTCCTTGCACTGAAATTAAAAGCTTGGGTTCCTAAGCTTAGAATTGCATTTGGGCACTCATTTCAAATCCTTTATGCTGTCCCTAGGTATATAAAACAGTCCCACAATCCCAATCTTACAAAATCATATTCATATGTCATTGAGGCATTTCACCGAGCACTTGGTGGGCGCATGTTTAGGCATGAATAGCAAGAGAGTGGGGGCAATGTGGCATGCCCCATTGCTTCAGGATGCAACATAGGCCTAAAGCCATCCCCTACAACCCCTTAATTCAAACAAATTAAGCATGAAAACAACCCAAAATTGCCCCACAAATTTGAGCACATTCTCACAATTTAGAGCACCAAAATATGAACAAGATGCACCAATGGAAAGCTAAAAAACTCAAGGATTAAATACTTACTTGTTGGAGTGAGTAGGAGTACCAAAAATGAAAGCAAAATGCAACCAAAGGTGGCTTGGGGGAGCAAAAATCGGGAGTCCCGTAAGCCTTGCTCTTTTAGAATGAGGGGGGGGGGGGGAGTTTTTGAGTGCAAAAACGTTCCCCTCCCTCATTTTTAATATTTTGGTGCAAAGGTTGCTCGCCCAGGCGAGCTATCCTGCCATTTTTTTTATTAGTTTTAGAGGGAAACCATGGCCCTCTACAGGTCGGCGTTCGCTTTTTCGAACCCACTCAAGGCAGATTAGGCATCCATTTTTAAATTTAGACAAACATCAATAATAACTACTATGAATTAAAAGGATATTAGGCTGCCTTGCAGCGGCGTTTTCTGTTTGCCCAGAGCCAGGAAGGGACAACGATCTGTCGGTCGTCACCCTAGCCTCTATTTGCGTTCGTTCCTAAGTACCTGAAAGTAGGAAGCAACAATGCATGGCAAATCATGACCGCATCGTCGACTTACCTTGATTGGCCTCTGCCGTTAACTTTGTCTCGACTTCTGACCGTGGCCTAAGTCGATTATGCCCCTGTTATCACAAAATATGCATGTGTATGCGTATGCATGAATGTTTTCAATGCAATAATCTTCTTAGTGAAAGCTGGTTAGGTTCAGTTTTAATTAAGCGCTTGGGGCACCCCATGAACTGAGCGAAAGGGCTCAGGTTTTTACAAATTGCACATGGTTTAAACCAAAGTGAGGACTGAAGCCTCAGACCCATGTTCTCTCCTTTTAAAGAACCGTGACGAGGTAATTACATCAGATAGGAATCCCTAGAGGAAACCAAGAAGAACAAAAACACAAAAATAAAAAGAACATGCAGCGGTTTCCTCAATTGCCCCAGACTTCAAGCGTAATAGCGCTTAACGACATCGGAGTTCACGGGCGAGGGTAGCTCCTCGCCATCCATGTTGGTGAGCACCAGAGCCCCCCTAGAAAAAGCCCTTTTCACAATGAAAGGTCCTTCGTAATTCGGGGCCCACTTCCCTCGATTATCTTTAACAGCGTGGGATATCTTTTTCAGGACAAGGTCCCCCTGATTGAACTTGCGCGGGCGTACCTTCTTGTCGAACGCGTTCTTTATCCTTTGTTGATACAGGCGCCCATGGCTCATGGCTGTCAAACGCTTACCTTCAATAAGGTTGAGTTGGTCGTAGCGTATTTGAGCCCACTTTGACTCTTCTAGGCCTGATTCCGCTAGTATCTTCTGGGAAGGGACCTCTACCTCAAATGGGAGTACCGCTTCCATCCCATAAACACAGGAATATGGCATTGCCCCAGTAGAAGTTCGTACCGAGGTTCGATATCCATGCAGGGCAAAAGGCAGCACCTCATGCCAATCTTTGTATGACACCGTCATCTTCTGAATAATCTTCTTAATATTTTTATTTGCAGCCTCTATAGCCCCATTCATCTTTGGATGATAAGGGGTGGAGTTATGATGCTGGATTTTGAAATCCCCGCACATTTCTTGCATCATTTTGTTGTTCAGATTGGTGCCATTGTCAGTAATGATCTTCCTAGGGAGTCCATATCGACAAATGAGTTCCTTCTTTATGAATTTGACCACCACACTCCTCGTGACATTGGTATAAGAAGCCGCTTCGATCCATTTGGTGAAATAATATATCGCCACGAGAATGAAGCGATGACCATTCGAAGCTTTGGGTTCGATAGCCCCAATGACATCTATCCCCCACATGGAAAAGGGCCAAGGGGCGGACATGACATTCAGAGGATGTGGCGGAACATTGACATTGTCCGTGTATGCTTGACATTTATGGCATTTCCTTACATGGGCACAACAATCACTTTCCATAGTGAGCCAGTAATAACTTGCTCTAAGGATCTTCCTGGCCATAGCATGCCCATTGGCATGTGACCCAAATGAACCCCCGTGGATTTCCTCAATCATGTAGTTCACCTCTTTGGCATCTACGCATCGTAGGAGGGTCATGTCATGGTTTCGATTGTACAGGATGGTACCACTCATAAAGAAACCAGTAGCCAATCTCCTTAACGTTCTTTTGTCATTGTCAGAAATCCCTGGTGGATATTCTTTATTCTCAACATATTGTTTGATGTCGAAATATCACGGTTTCCCATCTCGCTCTTCCTCTATCGCACAACAATGTGTCGGCTTGCCCCGAGATCTGAATTCAATGTACGGCAGATCCCCGTGTGGGGCAAGTTGAAACATGGACGCCAAGGTGGCCAATGCATCGGCCATTTGGTTCTCTTCCTGAGGTATGTGGTGGAAGGAAATGTCTTCAAAAAATTCGGCTAACTTCAAGATATGAGTTTGATAGAGTATCAACTTCGGATCCTTGGTTTCCCATTCTCCTCTCAACTGGCGTATTACCAAAGCCGAGTCTCCATACACTTTGAGTAGCTTTACGTCAAAATCAATGGCCGCTTAAATCCCAAGGGCGCATGCTTCATATTCGGCCATATTGTTGGTACAATCGAAACCTAGCCTGGCCGTGAAAGGAATACACTGATCATCTGGGGATACAAGGACTGCCCCTACTCCATGGCCCAAAGCATTAGATGCCCCATCGAAGCAAACAATCCGTTTGTCTATATCCTCCTGTGTCCGCTTCTCTTCGAATAGGGCCATGATGTCTTCATCCGGGAACTCAGGGTGCATCGGCCGATAATCTTGGAGGGGTTGTTGGGCCAAATAATCTGCCAAGGCGCTTCCCTTTATCGCCTTCTGGGTGATGTACACAATATCGAATTCAGATAGTAGTACCTGCCACCTAGCGATTCATCCCATGAGGGCCGGTTTCTCAAAGATGTATTTCATGGGATCCATTTTGGAAATAAGCCACGTGGTATGACTGAGCATGTACTGCCTAAGACGATGTGACACCCATACCAAGGCGCAGCACGTCCTTTCCAGCATTGAGTAATTCATCTCACATGCGGTAAACTTCTTGCTTAGATAGTAAATGGCTTGTTCCTTTTTCCCAGAGTCATCATGCTGACCCAACACGCACCCCATAGACTCGTCTAACACAGTCATGTACAGGAAAAGAGGTCTTCCTGTTACAGGTGGCATGAGCACTGGGGGGTTTGCGAGGCTCTGTTAGATCTTCTTGAAGGCCTCTTGGCAGTCGCTGTTCCACAAGACCGCCTGGTTCTTACACAATAGTTTGAAGATGGGCTCACAGGTAGGGGTGAGTTGCGAGATAAATCTCGCGATGTAATTCAACCTGCCCAGGAAACCTCGAACCTGCTTCTCCGTGCGTGGCTCTGGCATTTCAAGAATGGCCTTCACTTTCTCGGTATCTATCTCTATCCCTTTCTGGCTCATGATAAATCCCAGTAACTTCCCTGATTTTACCCCGAAGGTGCACTTGGTTGGGTTTAGTTTTAGTTGGTATTTTTGCAGCCTTCCAAACAGTTTACGCAGATTGACAAGGTGTTCGTCCTCAGTCCGAGATTTGACAATCATGTCATCTACATTGACTTCTATCTCTTTATGCATCATGTCGTGGAATAACACTACCATGGCACGCTGATAGGTTGCCCCAGCATTTTTCAGCCCGAAGGCCATCACTTTGTAGCAGAACGTTCCCCATAGGGTGACGAAAGTAGTCTTCTCCACATTTTCAGGTGCCATCTGTATCTGATTATACCCTGAGAAACCATCCATAAAAGAGAAAAGGGCGAACTTTGCTGTATTATCTACCAGTATATCAATGTGTGGCAGGGGAAAATTATCTACTATGCACATTCGCACTTTGCCGTCCTTCTTTGGGACCGGGACAATGTTGGCTACCCACTCCGGGTATCGAGCTACAGCTAAGAAACCTGCATCGAACTGCTTTCTCACTTCTTCTTTGATTTTTAAAGACATTTCGGGTCTCATCCTTCGTAGCTTCTGCTTAACTGGGGAAGACCCAAGATTCAATGGCAACTTATGCTGCATAATGTAGAGGTCCAGCCCCGGCATGTCATGGTACGACCACGCAAAGATGTCTTGATATTCTTCAAGAAGGGTCATCAAGCCTTGGCGGATAGGTGCGGTCATACCGGTTCCTACTTTCACTTCTTTCTTTCCCTCTCCGATGTCTAAGTTTATCAGTTCGGTTTCCTCTTGGTGAGGCTTCATTTCACGTTCTTCCTAAGCGATCAACCTCTCCAACTCTGGTGAAAGGACGTCCTCTTCCTCTTCTTCGTTTATTGTTTGGCTTACATCTTGGTCAAAATCGATTATCAAACCTTCGTTGTTAGGATCCTCAAAGAATCGACCCTCATATCTATACCAATCAAGACAAAAGAAACAAAAAAATGCAAAATGATATGAGAAAAGGTGGAACCGCAAGAACAGATGAAACAAGATCTCTTTGTTATTTAATAAGGTAGGTTTCACAAAACAAAAGAGAAAGGAATCTATAGCCTCTAATTACATTGAATCAGCGGTATAGACCTTCGACTGGCTTATCATGCGCCAGTTCCCCACTTGGGAATCGGGATGGCATGGTCGCACGAAACTTGGCGGATCTAGTGGAGACTCCTCTCCTATTGCCGCCACCTCTTCCTTGAACATTATCCCGACATTGGTGAAACACTGGCTAACATGGCCGGGCCATTCCCTATCTGCCCGGAGTCTTGACGGCACATTCCTTCTTCTCGGCTTCCCAGGTTCATACCCCAACTCATATTTGTACGGGTTTCCCCTAATGTCGACCACATCGGCATTCCCGAGGCTGTCCTTGCCCAGACCCATTCCGGGCTCATAACTGTGCCTGAGCATTACTCGTGCCACCATTAGGGCTGTATTAGAGAGACAAGGTAACAACGGACTCGTTTCCACAGAGGCACAACTCACCACCTCGAAGGATTGGAAAGCTGTTTCCAATGATTCTTCCGCTGCATCTACATATGGTGCGGAGGAGGGGCAGCTCACCAACATATCCTCTTCGCCTGACACTATCACGAAGAGTCCACCAACCGCAAATTTCAGTTTCTGGTGAAGCGTCGAAGGGACCACTCCTAGCGCATGAATCCAGGGTCTCCCCAAGAGGCAGCTATAGTCGGGATTTATGTCCATCACTTGAAAAACCACATTGCAAGTTTGGGGGCCTATCTGAATGGGGATGTCGATTTCCCCCATCACTTCCCGCCGACTACCGTCGAAGGCTCATACTACCATCGAACTTGGTTTTAGACGTGACACATTAAAAGGAAGTTTCTCCAAGGTGGTCTTTGGCATCACATTTAAACTTGAACCATTGTCGATGAGTACCTTAGGGACGACCTGGTCCATGCATCTGACAGACACATGTAGAGCCTTGTTGTGCCCTCTCCCCTCAACGGGAATCTCTTCTTCCGCAAACGCGATATAGTTATTGGTAGTTATAAGATTAACAATGCCTTCAAAACCCTTAACTGAGATGTCGTGTGCTACGTGGGCTTCGTTGAGGACCTTTACCAATAATGCACGATGAGGCTTGGAGTTTATGAGCAGTTCGAGCAAAGAGATCCTTGCCAAAGTTTTATTCAGTTGCTCAACTACTTTGAACTCACTTTGTTGGATGAGACGAAGGAACTCATGAGCCTTTTCCAAAGTCACCGCCTTTCCTTGAAGACCTTCTTTCTTTTCAGTTCCTTTTACCACTGGGGGATCCACTTCTTTTGAGGGGGTGGCCACGTTTGCGGGCTCTTGGATCATGGGTGCTTTCCCCTTGGAGGGCAATTCCACTGAGTGAGGGGGAGCGAACACCCGGCCACTGCGGGTTACACCACTAAGGCCGGTGATGTTGGTCACCTTGGCTGACAAGGAGTCAACTTCGGTTGCAACTCTTTCTCCAAAAGCGGGAGGGGTATACTTCCACGGAACGACTTTATTGCTTTGATAGGAAAATGGCGTCGGCTTGGGCGCTGCCGGGGGGGTACATGGGCCTGGAGCCGGTCACATTCCTTGTGAAACATATTACTAGGGCTTTGGGGATTGGGGGAACCTTCTTTTCTTCTGACTGCATGCAAATCTGTGGTTCTTCCCTATCTCCCTTGGACACTTCGAGCTGCCCCCAGTCCATGAGCCGTTGAAGTAACTCTTCCACCGCTGGGCATGTTTCCATGTCGTGTGATTCCCCGAGATGAAACAAATATTCGTCGCTTTCGTCTCCGCCACGAGAGACCATGCATGCCGCCTGCAGCGATTGGTAGATGAATCGTCTAAACGTAGCCACATCTTCTAATCTCTTTGCCCCTAATGGCCCATCCTTTTCGATGGCATTTACGCTAGCCCCTCCATGACTGGCTAGTGGATTGGTTTTAACGTTGGGGCCCTCCTCTTGGAATGATAGCCAGCCGGCATTTATTAGATGTTGCACCATATACTTGAACGGCAGGCAAGAGTCAATGTTGGGTCCGGGGGCTCCACTATGGTATGCGCAAGTGGCATTCGAGTTGTACCACTTGGGGTATGGTGGTTGGAAGACCTTCCCGGGTATGGCCACCACCAAATGATTTTCCAATAATGAGGGCCACAACTCGGAATATGCAATGGGATTAGGAGAGAACTCGTCTTTCAGGGGGCGCCGTGCATTGTTATAGCTCGGGCCAGGAGTTGTATTATTGGTTGGCCGGGGAGTGGCTGGAGCTGTGTGTTGGGCAGACATTTTTTCTGTTGCGGGAGGCCCTTCCACTTGAGTTGGGAGGGAACTTCCGGCTCGGATTGAAAAGTTTGGATGGTTGTGCTGGTATGAGTTTTGGGCATTTTGGGGTGCTTTCATCCATGTTGGGGCGGTGGTGACCGCGTGGGTATCTCCTTCCTTTTTCCGTGTGCCCACCACCGGGGCTCTTCTATTGTTGTTGGGGGAAACGTTGGAGGCATATTCAAACTTGCCTTTTCTCAGTCCGGACTCGATTCTTTCTCCGGCGAAGACGAGGTCTGCAAAGTTAGCTGGCATATATCCTATTAGCTTCTCGTAGTAGAACGTAGGCAACGTATCTACCATAATCGTGATCATCTCCCTCTCAGTCATGGGCGGGACGACTTGGGCTGCTAGGTCTCTCCACCTTTGAGCATATTCTTTAATGGACTCATGTTACCGCTTGGTCATGCTCTGAAGTTGGTTCCGATCAGGAGCCATATCCGTGTTGTATTGGTACTGCCTAATGAAGGTAGTTGCCAAGTCTTTCCATGACCGGATCTGAGAAGCTTCCATATTGGTATACCACGCCACTACTGCTCCTGCTAAGCTGTCTTGAAAGAAGTGCATCAACAGCTTTTCGTCCGTAGAATATGCCCCCATCCTTCGGCAATACATCCGAAGATGACCTTTTGCACACGTTGTACTTTTGTATTTATCAAAATATGGTAGCGATGACGATGTCAGGTACCAGACACAGATCCGCTAAATCCAAGAACGGGTAGTTGCCGAGGCCTTCTACCACTCTCAGCCTTTCTTCAAGTAAATCAATCTTTCCCTTATCTTTTGCAAAGGGAACGAATTCTTTAACGGGTGCGGGTGGAGACGGGACGTGGCGGACTATGTTTGGTTGGGGCAATTCATGGGGGGTCGGATCCTTAAGGGGAAGTAAAGGGCCTAGATGGACATCTCCTTCATCATCTTCTTGCAGAGGATAGTCGGCATGAGGAGGGAGTTGCCCTTCGAAGGTAGGGGCTTGGCTCAAATCGTCTGGAGCGGTACGAGGAGTGAAGTCCGGAGGCAAACCATAAGGGTAGGCTTGAGGACTATACCTCCGACCGAAAACCGTCGTGTTTCTGTCTCGGCCCAAGTTGATTGCAGGCTGTAGCACCGGTTCCGCTTCCCTAGCTGTATTGGAAGCGGCCGCTGTAGCATTATCTTCTATAGTTTTCTGAAGCTATAGCATGGCCTCCTTGATAGAAGCCATTTGATCTTTTAAGGCCGATAGGTCGGCCTTCATCTATTCTTGCACTCCCTCTTCATTATCCATCTTTCTGGATCGAGTGTTATAGGGGTGCCTTTGCGCTTTTTTAGTTATGGTGAGTTCCCTAAAGAAACAAACAGTGGTGAGTATGCCACCAAAACATGAATATGCTAATGAATGATCAGAGCACTTGGATCCACCTCAAGGCCTTTTTTAGATAACGTGATGAGTTTCAGAACTTCTCTTTTTATAAAAAAGGAACAAAGGTTTTATCTAGCCAAGATCATACAAAAGTGTTACAACAGAACCTAATGGTTTCTAATTATATGGGCCATCAAATCTATCATGTGTTGACAGTAATTGATTAGCCCGTGAATTTCCTCAAGGGCTGAACACACTTCAGCGATGGCCTTTGCTTTGGCTAGTACTCGCGGGAGGTCTTGACTTCCATTTAAGGTCAAGGCGAACCTATCCATCCACATGGTCGCTTCTTGATGCAATGCATCAATCACCCTCCCTCTTGCTTCCTTCTCGGCGTACGCTTGTGCGAAGTCCTCTACTAGTTTTTGTTCATGGGTCAAAGACTGGTTTAACTCTTCTTTGTACTGCCCTATTATAGCTAGCATGCTTCGCTCCGTGACTTCTAAGTGTTGGGCCAAACCCCTCTTGGATCTTGAGCAAGCAGCTAACTCTTCCTTTAAGATCATGCCATGTACCCGTGACTGGTCTCTTTCCTCTCTCCGGAGCTTGAGCTCATTGTTGCTACCCCACAAAGCTCCTCAGAATTTATCTCATCCATGCTCTTCCTTGTGGGCCCTCTTGGTTTCTTGTTCAAGGGCTCTTGTAGTAGCCGCATTTTCCTCTCGTAACTCGGCACACTCTTTCCGGATGTTTGTAGCGGCTGACTTGAATTTTTCTTTTGCGAGTCTTGCCTTTCCTAGCTCTAATTTTAGAGCTTGGACTTCTTCATCCTCTTCCGAAGCTTCAAAATTCTCCTCGTTGATAACTTTCAACTTGGAGAGCCAATCTAACCCTCGTGTATGAACTCTTAGCCATTCATGATAACCACCGATGATGCCATTACGGATGCCCCTAAGTTCTTTATCTTTCCTCAACGGGCTTATCCACGCCTTGTGGACTCTTTGTACAACCTTGAGACTTTGCGCGCTGAAATCTCTCACAAGGAAAGGCGAGAGGCTCTCTTCCGTTGGTGCTCCCCTCATGGGGTACCCTAACTGTCTTATGGCAAGTGCGAAATTATAATTGATACAACCCCTCGTCCCTATCAATGGAACGTTTGGGTAGTCCCCACATGAGAAGAGAACTCCCTCCTTTCCTTCCTTCCATCGAGGAAACCAGTTGATTGTGCCGCCTCCTATCCCAGCCAAGTATTGGTCCCAACCTACTCTTCTCTTTTCGACGCACGAGCGATAACTTTGAAGCGGACACGGGAGCCTTATGTCTTGTTGGAATAGGTGCGAAACCAACCACACACAAAGAGCGGGTAAACAGTAGACAATCTGTGCGTTGTTCTTCTCGCACCTTTGGTCAAATGTATCAAATAAGTCCGCCAAGATAGCTACCACCGGGCTCTCCTTGCTATGGTGATATGCAAGGAAAACATCAATTGCGGCTAGGTCCACCAAACCATCCACGTTTGGAAAGAGGACAACCCCAAAGATCAGCAAAGCTAGTATATCCACAAATGGGACCCACTCTTCTTGAGTTGCCATATCCCTTGCCTTGCCTTCCAAGTATTTCCGCAGTAGGCCCACTACGCCGTTTCGAGTTTGCTTCATACGATCCAACTCCCTCGCCGAATCTCCGACCATAACTGCAATCTTGCTCAAGGAGGGAAGAAACCCGGAGAAAAGATACAATTTTCTTCCCCTGAGAGGGCATCCTAAAATCTCCTCAAATTCTTCAACAATCGGTACTATTTGGAAGTACCCAAACGTGAAGCATCTCAACGGCTGGTCATAGTATTGGGCGAGGGATACAATGGCTTCCGTAAATACTTCTACTGTGGTCAAATCTAAAATCTTTCCGTATACCTTGCGGAAGGCTTGCCTTTGGAGGGGTCCCATCAACCGTCCCAACTCCTTAAGGCTGGTGACATCTAGGCCCTCAATCTTGACTTGATAGAATCTTTTTTCGTTTTGATTTGTCCCTATCATTTACCTAAAAATAGGGGTGGATCAAGGCTCCGATATGAATGATGCAATGCGCATAAATGAAACGGTAAGAAAAACAATGGGTAATTTACATGTACGCGATCGAAAAAAGACCCATCCTTTTTTAATACTACGTTCTAGGCGTTGCGGCACCCCAACATATGTATTAAAAAGTGACGCATTACTCTAGAGAAACAAAATATCACTAGCAAAACTAATATTTATGTGCTATTTGCAGGAGAATGCATGAGAACAAATGGCACAGAGCGTGTTTCCTCCATGCCCCTATTTGGGGACCTATAGGATAATATCTAGGGGTCTCTAATAACTACTCCCAACGATTCATAACTCACATGGCTGTTTTCTAGAGGTATCATCACTTAAGATAATAATATTGTGGCAGTATGGAATACCAGCGACAACACATTATAAAGAGAGAAAGCTCTAGACGAGGTTTCACTATTATCAAGCAAGTCGGAGACCTAGCATGATCATAGATTCACCTCCACTCCTTAGATTCTCATGAACCCGGGTATAGGGCCCCTTTTTTACTCAAACCCGTGGGTGCTTAGAATGCAGTGTAAAAATGTGGAAAAAACAGCATTTATTATATTTACACAATTCAAAAAATGCACACACAAAGTTTCACAATTTACTAAAATAGGCCTAACTCACAAAAACAGTCCCCAGTGGAGTCGCCAACTGTCGCAATCTACCCTTTTGCGGGCGAGCGAGGCGAGGCTCACGGGTGCGTTTTCCAAAGGAGGAAAATGCGCGGAGTCGCCACCAACGTTTATTTGTGGAAAACGTCGGAAAAACCAAAGGAAACCGGTCATAAAGAATATTCCAAGTTCGGGAGTTGTATTTACGTTTGAGGAAGGTATTAGCACCTCTCACGTTTGTCTCAAAGGACAACAACCTTATTTTTAGAATTGTGTGAAATTGTGTTACCCTAACTTTTATTTCTTTATTTTTTTATTTTTGGGGTCGACAAAAGCGGGGTTCTTGCTCCTACGTACCCTCCATCGAAGAGGAAATCAGACCTACGTAGTTCTTTTTTAAGGGCGAATCAAGCGATTCTTTTTACTTGGAAGCTGGTCATTTTAAGGCGTTGGACCTTAAAAATGATCCTTTTTACTTGGTAAGAAAAACTGAGGTATTGAATCTTAAAATCCTTTTTTAGTGATTTTTCGCAGACGAGCTTGACTTTGCGAGTTGATTTTAGCCTTAGTTTCACTTTAGTTATTAGTCAATTCAATTAAGAAAGAGAAATGCCCGATTGATTTTTTTGCTTTATTTTACTAAAAGATATTTTTTTATTATTATATTATTATTTTACCTCTTTGATTTCCAACGTGGTTACGACACGACCGAACGGTCGGATTTCATTTTAACAGAAATTAACGAATATTACAAATCAAATGATCAGTGAAAATTTATTTTATTTTTTGATTAGGCGAGCAAATGACTTAAGTAAATGAATGAACCACGTCAAAAGGGGGTACGAAAAGTAAATGAAACGAGAATAAAAGTACATGAAACGAATAGGGACCACCACGGGTGTCGCAACGTGCCCTTCGCGGGCGAGCGAAGGCGAGGCTCACGGGTGCGCTTTCCAAAAGAGGAAAGATGCGCGGAGTCGCCACCAACGTTTATTTGTGGAAAACGTCGGGAAAACTGAAGGAAACCGGTCAAAATGAAAATTCTAAGTTCGGGAGTTGTATTTACGTTTGAGGAAGGTATTAGCACCTCTCACGTTTGTCTCAAAGGACAACAGCCTATTTTTTAGAATTGTGGAAATTGTATTGCCTTAACTTTTATTTCTTTTTATTTTTTGAGGTCGACAAAAGCGGGGCTCTTGCTCCTACGTACCCTCCATCGAAGAGGAAATCAAACCTACGTAGTTCTTTCTTATGCGTGAATCAAGTGATTCTTTTTACTTGAAAGGTGATCATTTTAAGGCGTTGGACCTTAAAAATGATCCATTTTACTTGGTAAGAAACTGAAATGATAAACTTTCAAAACCCTATTTTTGTGGACGAGCTTGACTAGGCGAGTTGATTTTAGCCTTAGTTTCACTTTAGTTATTAGTCAATTCAATGAAGAATGAGAAATCCCAAAGAGAAAACGTCCGATTGATTTTTCGCTTTATTTTACTAAAAGGTATTTTTTGATTTCCAACGTGGTTACGGCACGACCGAACGGTCGGAATTCTTTTTAACAGAAATTAACGGATGATACAATTCAAATGATCGGTGGAAATTTATTTTATTTTTAGATTAGGCGAGAAACAACTTAAATAAATGACTGAAGCACGTCAAAAGGGGGTATAGAAAGCGAATGAAAATGAGAATAAAAATACATGAAACAAAATGTGGACCACCACAGGTACATAGAATGAATTGAAAAGCTCGGTTTGAGGTACTTACCCGTTGAAGACTGAAGAAAACGAAGAACGAACAATGAATGTTAAAGAACGGTCCAGAATCTTCGCATAATTACTCACGGAAACGTTACGGAAGCGCCTCGGCTTGGATTTTCTTCACGGAAATAATTTTCCTCAGCAATTTCGAGAGAATAAGAAGTGCCAAGAAGGCTGAACCCCTTCTCCCTTCACTCCTCCCCCTATTTATAGCAAAATAGGGGAGGAGCTTGCCACCCAGCTCGCCCAGGCGAGCAAGGTTGCTTCCTCCAGAAGCAACAGCCTTCTGGAGGAAGAATCTGGAAGGCCCAAGTGGACTGATTGCTATTTGTACCCCCTTTTTACTAAATGCACCCCCCTTTACCTTTTTTGGTAATTCTTTTTCCGTAACGTTACAAAAATTTACGAATTTCGTAACGATACTTATTTTCCTTCCGCAAGGTTACGAGTCCTTACGAATTATGTATTTACTCTTTTTTAGCTTTCGAAGAAGTTACGAAAACTCACAGATTGCGAAAAATACCTCCTTTCGATTTCCGTCACATTACGGAATTTTCACGGATCGCGTAAGCCTGCTTCCTTTTGATTTTCGGCACATCTCGGGACTTCACATATTGTGCAACAAAGGGTGCCAAATATCTTGAAGTGGGCAATCAAAGGTTGTATATCATCAAATTATAATCCCCGGACGAAATTAGGGTATGACAGTTGCCCCTCTTTACTTACCTCTCATCGGAGATAAGAGGAAAGCAAATATAAGACACTGATTTCGTCCATCCTGCCCTTTCCGTGATGACAATTCTCGTTTCTACTCTTCTTTTTTTGCTGTACAACACAAAACAAAATACAAACAACAACAAGAACAACGAATATAATATACATATACACATATACGCATGTTTGGCGAAGGAACTGATCCGGAAAATAACAGAAAAAACATATTTCCCAGTCACCAGAGGCTCCGCGCTTGATAATGGAGGACACATGAACCGCGCTAGGCAATGACATTCATGGGGCTCCGAAAAAAGTGGAGAATGGAGGATTGCACTAGAGGGTCCACACTTAGGCAATCATGAAGCATAGCTCTAAACTCGAAGGTGGAGGACACATGAACAACGCTAGGCAATGACATTCATGGGGCTCCGAAAAAAGTGGAGAATGGAGGATTGCACTAGAGGGTCCACACTTAGGCAATCATGAAGCATAGCTCCAAACTCGAAGGTGGAGGAGACAGGAACAACGCTAGGCAATGACATCCATGGGGCTCTGAAAAAAGTGGAGAATGGAGGATTGCACTAGAGGGTCCACACTTAGGCAATCATGAAGCATAGCTCCAAACTCGAAGGTGGAGGACACATGAACAGCGCTAGGCAATGACATTCATGGGGCTCCGAAAAAAGTGGAGAATGGAGGATTGCACTTGAGGGTCCACACTTAGGCAATCATGAAGCATAGCTCCAAACTCGAAGGTGGAGGACACATGAACAGCGCTAGGAAATGACATTCATGGGGCTCCGAAAAAAAGGGGAGAATGAAGGATTACACTTGAGGTTCCACACTTAGGAAATCATGAAGCATAGCTCCAAACTCGAAGGTGGAGGACACAAGAACAGCGCTAGGCAATGACATTCATGGGGCTCTGAAAAAAAGGGGAGAATGGAGGATTGCACTTGAGGGTCCACACTTAGGCAATCATGAAGCATAGCTCCAAACTCGAAGGTGGAGGACACATGAACAGCGCTAGGCAATGACATTCATGGAGCTCCGAAAAAAGTGGAGAATGGAGGATTGCACTTGAGGGTCCACAGTTAGGCAATCATGAAGCATAGCTCCAACCTCGAAGGTGGAGGACGCATGAACAACGCTGGGCAATGACATTCATGGGGCTCCGAAAAAAGTGGAGAATGGAGGATTGCACTAGAGGGTCCACGCTTAGGAAATCATGAAGCATAGATCCAAACTCGAAGGTGGAGGACGCATGAACAGCGCTGGGCAATGACATTTATGGGGCTCCAAAAAAAAGGGGTTGGCAGGACCGAACGGTCCACCGGGTTTTTCCACCTGAAAGGCAAACATGCTTTTTGTAAAGAAAAATAAATCATTCGTGAGAGCACCATATCTTAGAGAAACAATATACTTGTGCCAAGGGTAATCTTCCTTGTAACCGAGAATGAAGGGCAGGATGTCAACTGTTAGCTTTTAAATGAACATGCAGGGGAAACATTGGGCTAAGCTGAAAATAAATCACTCATAGTGTATAAAACTCACAAGGCAAGTGTTTTATCCTATTCCCAAACCATAACTGCACCATGACTCTATTTTGCACACGACTTCCTATTGAATCAAAGATCAAACATACGATCACGGACCAATAGGATTTTCTCGAGGGTAGTGTTTTTTGGAGAGGAATCTGGGTGTTTCGGTCTTTTCCTCTTTATTCAGGTGGGGTGGGATATCGCCAGTCGAGAACGACCTTGAATGGCAATCTGAAAGGAAGAGACACCAAAAATGGGTTTTCCTTCGCCGGCAGTCACTTACCCTGCCGAAAATTTATCTGGTCTGAAGATCTTCCGTTCTCTCTCTTCCATTGATTGAGAATTGCTTCTTTTCCATTTTTACTTCCTTTCGACCTTTGATCGGGAATCCTTCTCTTTCTTTCTTTTTTTATTGTTCTTTTCTTTATTTTCATCTTTTTCTTTTTCTTTCTTCCCACTTTTTCCTTTTTTTTTTCTTCTCCTTCCCCCATCCCTTTCTTTGGGAAATTGGGTTTTAGAATTCTATTCGCTCTCCCTTGAGGAGATTCCGCTGTCCTTTGCTTCGGGGGAAAGAATGAGGATTCCTTTTTTACAGGCCAAGGTTCAAAAAGGTCTAAGGTTGTGTTTCAATGGGGTCTTTTATCGTGGGAACCCAATCTTGATATCTGGGGCGAAACAAATTTGGGTGTCAAGGTGTCGGTCTCGGGCCGAACTCCCCTATCACTCCATAAGGCACGCGTGACAATGATGATTTGAAAACAACGTGCAAAATTAGTCATGGCTACAGCCAGGTGGGCACTCAAGCATCCTGTTTATGGCATTGTGATACTACGGTTAGGAATTTACACAAACAGACCCAACGTTTCCCAATTATGTTCTTTTATCAGTTCAATGAATTCATCCATTCTTATCTTGGTTATTCCGGAAAATAAACTCTTAGCATCAGTCCCTTGTTTCCAGAAGATACGTTTGCTCTTTACGAATGATTTATACTTCTTAACTATAACATGTCGACCTTCGCGGTCTTTCTTTCTTTTTCCTTTTTGTTTCATTTTTATATATTCACAAAATTATACACCTACGGTCCTCTATGGAGAAATTTTTCTTCGTATATCTACATTCTTATACATGATGAACTTTTTCTATACACGCATTAGAACTCTTTCTCTTTACGTCACAGGGTCTATATACAAACCCTATTTACGTTCAAAGATTTTTTCATTTTTCCCAACACACACTTATGGTTCATACAAAAGTTTCTTCATATACACTCGTTGCTCACACACACAAGAATTCCTTTCCACGCATCATTTACACACAAAAATCCTTTTATACACACTTTCCTTTTTCTTTGTATACACAGAAATTTTATTCACAATGCTTCTTTCTTTTTATTAGGATTTTTGGTTCATTTTATTTTTAGGACGACGTTCCTAAATGAAAAACTCTACACGGTTCCGGAATTTCAACAAACACTATTGACAACAACGAAGTAAGCACTAACGCAATAGTCCAAACAAAATATATGCACAAAACAAATGACAATCGCGACATCAAAAAACAAACGTTAGTCCCTCAAGTCATGTAAATGATAAAGGATGAAACATAAAAGAACATGAATCTGGGGATCCCACGGTCATGTGGCTCCGCATGCCACCGGTCTCTTGGGACACGGTAACAAAAAGTGGGGTGATCGACAAAAGCAGGGTTTTTGCTCCTACATATCCTCAATTTGTGATGAGGAACTCAGACCTACGTAGTTCTTGACAACTGTGAGACTAAAAATAGTCTCGGTGTTTTCTTCACCAAAATGCGAACATGCTTTAGTAAAGAGACAAAACTTCCAACTGATCAGAGCAACATATGCTTTTTGGATGAAAAACAATGTGTCTATCGGGGAAGGAGAGTATGCTGATGAAATTTTCTCATAACCGTAAATGAGATTTTGGATGTTAGCATTTCATTTCTAAACGACCATTTAGAGGAAACACTAGGTCCAACAAAGATAGGAGAAAATCACTCAAAGTGTATCAATCTCACACAGGTAAGTGTTTTATCCTAATTCCGAACCATAAATATGTCATGACTTGATTTTGCAAATCATTTTCTATCAAATCAAAGATTACATGCGTGATCATGGATCAATAGGACTTATTTTGGGAATGATTTTTAGGTGGGGAATTTGGCTTTGAGTGTTTTTGCCTTTTCCTTTTCTGTTTTTGTTTAGTGCGTGGCGAGAAAGTCGCTAGCGCACAAGATTTTGTCAGCAATCAAAGGGAGAGGACCACTTTAGGTTGTGGTTTCCTTTTTCTTGGTTACTTGGTGACAATTCTGTACTATTCAGATATTGTCTGGTCCAAAGACCTTTCTGGATGTTTCTTTTTCTTCCGATCCTTGATCGGGAATTTTCTTTCCTTTTTTTGCTTTCTCCTACTCTTTGATTGGGAATTTTTCTTTTTTTTCTCTTTTTTTTTCGAGGGCAAGGATTGACATTCTCACCCTGGGTCAAGGTTTATGATAAGTTGGGATTTTGGCTCAAGGCTTGTAGAACGGCTGGTCATGATATATGTCAGGGTTTGGCCAGCGGTTCAGGGATAAAGGGGATGTCCTACATTATTTCCATGATACACATGCAACAATGATGATTAGGAAATTTTATGCAAAACTGGTCATGCATGCACCCATGTGGACACTCAAGCATCAAGTTTTTATGGTCATGTGACACTAGGGCTCAGGATTCATTTTCCCTATTTTAAGTCAACCCAGTGTTTCCAAAACACGTTCTTTTATCAATTTGTGCATTCATTCGAGTCCATTTTGGGCGTCCGGGAAAATTTTCACAGCATTCACCCTTCAGGTGTATACACATTCTTTCAAAAACTAGTTATGATCAGCAAATTTTTTCAAAGAAAAGTTGGAAGTCATCTTTTTTCAAAAGCATGTTGCTTTTTAGCTAGACAACTTTTTATTATTATTATTTTTTTTTATTATTTTTCTTTCTATTTTTTTTCTTATTCTTTTCTTGCTCGCTCTCTCTCTTTTTTCATGAGGTATTTTGCTACCAAAACATACGTATATTTTTGTGAGGCATTTTGCTACATACATGCGTGTCCAAGGTATCTTGCTACCTGAACATACATATATATGTTTTGTGAGATATTCTTGCTATATACATGCATATCCAAGGTATCTTGCTACCTAAACATACATATATATATTTTGTGAAGTATTTTTTGCTACATACATGCATATCCAAAGTATCCATCTACCTAAACATACATATATATATTTTGTGAAGTATTTTTGCTACATACATGCATATCTTACTAGAAGTATTTTGTGAAGTATTTTTTGCATATATATATATATATATATTTGTGAGATATGACTACCTTCCGAGCTTGTGCTTGTTTTATTTAAATTCCTAGGATCATGAGCAACTAGGTGTGTCCTGCTATGACTTGAGAAACAAAGGTGATCAGATAACAAGCAGAGATTTAAAAGGTACTAGGTTGCCTCCTAGTAGCGCTTCTTTAACGTCTTGAGCTGCACGCTTGATGGCTTGTCGGTCAAGGACCTAGTACTTTGCTTACCTTTGGCTCTGGACTTGGTCACCTATTGCTCGGTCATGGGTCGTAAGCAATGCTCTAACCTTTTTGTGGATGAGCTGAGGTCAACTCTAGAGGTGATGGCGGTGCGTCTGTTGCCCGCTGCTGGCCATCCCTAGGCTGTTGTGGTGTTTCGCCCTGCACCTACCTGGAGACGCAGTACTTCTTGATGAAAGCTCGATTAGTAGGGGGCCTGATGCCCTTGCTGGAGGTGACAGGTACTCCGTAGAACTGACAGAGACCCATAATTAGAGCTTGACAACTCCAAGAACCTATTGGACTTCTTCGGGTCCACTGGGTGTCTTGCAGGCACGATCCCTGCAAACAATAGATGAAATCAGAAATCAGTTGAGCGATGTGCATACTTACCTATGATGACGTGACCTTGCCGGGGGGAACGGGCACCCTGTAGGACTACAGAGGCCCGTAACCAGAGCTGGAAACCCCAGGGCCCTGTTGGACTTCTCCGGGTCCACTGGGTGTCTTTGTGGGTGCGATTCCTGCAAACAATAGATGGTATCAGAAATCAGTTGAACCATCTGTATACTTACCTATGTCACGATGGCATGACCTCGCTGGGGGAACGGGCACCCTGTAGGACTGACAGAGGCCCGTAACTAGAGCTGGAAACCCCAGGGCTCTGTTGGACTTCTTCGAGCCCACTGGGCGACTTGTGGGCGCGATCCCTGCAAACAATAGATGACATCAGAAATCAATTGAACCATGTGCATACTTACCTATGTCATGATGGCACAGACCAACCGATACATCTGCAGGGGGAGATTGGCATTGTGGTCGCCGGGCAGAATGTTACTAAATAGCAACGTCATCCATATCCATGTAAAAGTGGTCATGTTGGTGCGCACCACACTCGTCTTTTTGCAGCGGCACGGGTGAAATCTTGCCCCGGTATGCATAGTAGATGCGTGATAGCCTCCCTCTCTGGATGTGCTCGCACAGTTGGTCGCCCTCTAATATCAGGGGGTGACCCAGGAACTGATAAAAGGAAACTACTGGCCCCTTAACCGGGAGCGCAAGTCTCGGTTAAGCATCTAAGGGCAAAGGACCTTATATTCTCTTAAGGTGTGGATATGGAGCACATTGAAAATGAGGACGTGTAGCCCTCTAAAGGCGAGAACATGCAGCCCTCTACAGGCGAGAACATATAGTCCTATAAAGGTGATAGGTACTAGTACCCAAGGGTCCACCTTTATGAGAAAGCAAGAGATCGACTCATCGAGAGGGCAGGTCATCCAAAAAGATTGGACACGAGATGTAGGAAATCTATGTAGTTAACATGATTTTTAGGGATGCAGACGCATGCAACCTTTGTTGTGAAATTTGGTAATGCTGACCGCACATGAAACAATGCAATGCAATGGAAAGTTGTACAATGTTCATGACATTCTTTCCCTATTTCGTGATTTTGATTTTGATTTAACCTTTTTGGAAAACACAGATTGACTGTCCTTTTGAAAAAGGTGATAATTCATGCAACCTTATCCTATCTTTTGCAAATCTCTCTGGGAACTCCCTCAGAGTGTATGTTCTGTTTGATTTAGTCACTTGTCCATTTTGGAGTGACGACAATGGAGCCGTTTGACGTTTAATCAATCTATTGAAATTCCAAGGCTTGTCTCCTTTTTTTTCTTGTTTAAAAACATCGACGGGTGAGAACTTTTGATCTGCCCCTATGTTCACTTGAGGCTCATGCACGATGCCCCTCATTGCCTCAGTGTAAGGCTTTGGGGTACCAATTGTTATCTTTCATCATGACCTTGTAGCTGGGAACCTATTGGGTGAGAACTTCTAATCTGCCCCTAGGTTCGCTTGAGGTTTTTGCATGGTGCCTTTCGTTGCCCCAGTGTAGGGCTTAGAGGTACCAATTGTTGTCTTATTTTCACAACCTCGTAGTGAGGAAGAATGAAAGAAGCAGTTGATTCTTGCAAAAAGAATTTTCCAAGGACGAGAAATAGTTGAAGGATTTTTCAGTTGATGGATTAAGTCAAATGACTCCTATGTAGAAGCAAGATGTTTTGATGTCTTGATGATGCTAAAGGATCAAGTGCTTCCAAGTTTTATTCAAGACAAGAATCCAAGAAAATCAAGATATATGATCAAGTTGATCTCTAGAATCTTTAGGAAGAAGTTTCCAAATTGAAAACAAACAAAAGGTTTGACCAAAGAATTCTATCATTTCAAATTGAGATTTGCTCTCTGGTAATTGATTACCAGTAGTCGAAAATGTTTTAATTCAAATTTTTAAAACCTGTAATCGATTACACAAGTCTTGTAATTGATTACCAGAGGGGATTTTCAGAATATAATTCCCAAGAGTCACATCTATTCAAATGGTTTATGAATGGCCATCAAAGGTCTATTTATATGTGACTTGGAAACACGAATTTAAAGAGAGTTGCCAAAAAGTTTTATCCACTCAAAAGATTAAGAGTTTTTTTTTTTAACTGAAATGTTTTATCCTCTAAAAAAGATTCCTTGGTCAACCACTTGCATATTCAATAAGGAATTTTGATTGATCTTCATTGTACAAGCTATCTCTTTTAAGAGAGATCTCTTATTCTCTTCTTCTTATTTCTGAAAAGGGATTAAGAGATCGTGGGTCTCTTGTTGTAGAGGATTCTTGAACACAAGGGAAGAGTTGTCCCTGTGTGATTCAGACTTTGTAAAAGGAGTTTTACAAAGAGAGTAGAAAATCTCAGGTGGGTTGCTTGAGGACTGGATGTAGGCACGGGAAGTGGCCGGACCAATATAAATCAAGTTTGCATTCCTCTCTTCCCTTAAACTTCTTTTATTTATTGTTATTTATCTTTTGCTTTAAAGAAGTTTATTTTGCATTGTCTTTTGAGTAATTCATGTTTAAGGGTGCATTGTTAATCCCAAAAGAGAGAGTGAAAGTTTAATTGGGGAATAGTCTTCGTATCTTAATTCAATCCCCTCTTTTTCTTAAGGTAACTGAGGCCATTTGTCCAACATCCTATTCTTGATAACTCACTTCTCTCTAAAAAGACAAACTTTTCGGAATGAGGTCATATGAACGTCTAGAAAACACAGTCAATCAAATGTTTTTTTTTTAACCCTTTTTTTTAATTTTTATTTTTATTTTTATTTTGAAATTTATTTGTTTTGAACTTTACTTGTTGTTTTACGGCAGCCCCACCAACGTGCAAGATGAGTAATCTCTGATTGAATGGTCACAGGTCGCTTGAGCAAATAGACCAATGGCTTGCACCCGATTCCGGTAAAAGTTGAAAATCCTGATGAGTCATTAGAGACATCTAACAACAGCTTTCAAAATTGCCCCATGTGTGGCATCTCTTGTCAATGTCGGGATTTACACGCGATTCACCTCAAATTTCAGCCAGCCCGCATCAATTAGACCTTGCACCTTATGCTTTAGGCCCCTACAATGCTCAATGGAATGTCCCGGGGCTTCTCCATGACAAGCACACGTTGCGTTTGAGTCGTATTCTCGGAGAAATGGAGGTTGATGAACCTTGGTTGGGGTTATGGCTACCATTGAATTATCAAATAGATATGGGAGCAAGTCAGCATAGGACACTGGAATTGGGGTGAATTCTAAGGCTTTCTCGCTGCAAAATTCATTTCTTGGTTGGTGTTTTGGTTTACGCTAAAGGTGGTGTTTGTCATTGGAAGTGTGGTAGGTAGGCTTTGTGGTTGATTTTAGGGATGGCCTTTGTGGATAACTGGGCGGTGGGTAAGGAGAAGGTTTGTTATTGGCTGAGTAATGACATTGTTGGGTTGGTGGGAAACTTGGCTGTATTGGAATGGCAGTCACAGCACGGGCTTCTCCTTCATCCTCACCCTCTTCATTTGCCCCAGTTTTCTCATTCGTCCAAGCAGGGTGACTAAATTTGCCTTTTTTCAGACCCACATCGATCCTTTCACTGGCAAAGACCAAATCCGCAAAGCTTTGAAGGTGCGTAGCCCACCATTTTCCATAGTAGAATACTGGTAATGTGTCTACTATCATTGTCATCGTTTTTTCGTCATCGAGGTGCCACTTGAGCTGCCAGGTTCTCTATGCCCCCTTTGAAAGATCCGTGCCCCCTTTTTTGCACATATTTTGTAGTTGCATCCTATCCGAAGCCATTATACCGACACTGCCTAACGAAGGCAACCATTAGGTCCTCCCAGGAATGGACTCGGGAAGGTTCCAAGTTAGTGTACCAGGTAACAACTACCCCAGTAAGACTTTCCTGGAAGGAATGTATCAACAATTCCTCATCTTTTGCGTATGCCCCCATCTTCAGACAATACATCTTTAGATGGTTCTTGGGGCAAGTAATCCCCTTGTACTTGTCAAAGTCCAGCACCTTGAACTTGAGAGGGGTGATGATATTGGGTATTGGGAACAACTCTTCTAGGTTAGCAAAGGAATAATCTTCACCTCCTTCAATGGCCCTAAGCCTTTCCTCTAGATGATCCAACTTTCCCATTTCTGCCATAGCATGAGGGTTTTTACTTGTCGTGGAATGCAAGAGGTGTAGTTGTAGGTGATACTGAGGGCCCTCCAAAGGGTTTTGTAGGGGTATACCACCAACTGCTTGCCCTTCAGTGGCATATCCGAGCCAAGGCTCGAAGTCGGCTAGATTGTGATGGGGAATTTCATGTGTCTCCCCCATGGTTTAAGAGACATGTGCATGATCAGTTTGGGGTTGCTGGCTCTCAATGGGTATAGGAGTGGAGTTATTGACATTCTTATTGGGAGTGTACGCCACATTGGGTGGCGTATAGTTGAGAGGCAAGCCATATGGCAGGAAGGCGTGCTCGTTTTGAATTTGCACATCATGGGGGCCGCCCATACTTCCCAAATCTTTGCCTACCATATCTAAGGTTGGATGATTCATTTGGTTGATGCCGGATGGGGACGTCGGGTTCACCTTAGCAACAACGCTGGTAGCGGCAATTGCAACCGCATTGGCTTCCATTATCTTCTTCACGCTCATCATGGCCTCCATCATTGCGGCCATTTGCTCTTTCATGGCCTCCATGTCGGCCTCCATCTACTCTTGTACCTCCTCCGCTTTACCCATTACTCTAGCTCTAGCACAGGTTCGGTGAGGGCACTGTAAAGCATGCTTTTTTTTTTCTTTTTTATAACAATGATTAGGTTCTCTTTTTCTTTTCAAGGAAAGAATGCAATGAGCAATGCAACCAATGAACAACATGGATGTATGCGAATGATGCACAATTGAAGTATTGCAAATTTTTACACAGGATATGGGGTTGAATCAATTTAGATTTTCAACATGGTCCATGACATCTCCGTCAAGGTGAAATTGGAAGTAACAGGGACATCGACAACCCTAAATGTGTTTGGCAGTAGACGAAGGAGCGATGTAACACGCTCCATCTTTTGCCCCAATTTTTGCAAGATGGTTACTTCCATGCTTCAACTTGACTCGATGAACCTTTTTGTAAAAGCACGAGCTTGGTTCAACCCCATAACCCAGGGAATGGCAATTTTGATCGCCAATACTTCAACAACATTTCATAGGGGTGAATGATTCGAGAATACGCATGCTACGCATGGAAAATGTAATTATGAGATTGAGATGCCCGAAGAGACATCCTTTCTTAATTAACCACGCATTAGGTACCATGCTCAATCATTTTGTTTTGTTGTTTGTGTTTTTTTTTTAATTTTAGAAATGGGTTTATGATCCCAACATGGTTGGCTCATGGTACCTAACACATGCAACTAAGAATGCATCATGAATTTTCATGCTTCCCTTTTTTTTGTTTTTGTTTTGTAGAGGAAAATACAAGGATCATGTATGAGCAAACATGTAGAACAAAAAGTATGTTGAACGCATATGCATGATGATGCAATGACTCATGCAAAATGGGAATGTGATAACGGACAAATGCAGGAACGATATGTTCATTATGATAGTGAAGAGATGTTTATGCGGTGCATGATATGAATGCATTTACGGACACGAGAGCCCGGAAAATTATCTCTCCTTATTGCGCATTTGGGGGGCGCAGTGCCCTATGTGTGCAGTTAAGAAGACGATATGGATCTTCCGGCTTCCCATGACAAAAGACGAGACCCACATACAACGCATGTGTGATGGTATGATGCAGATGCGCATGCATGAAACGGAAAGAAAACAACACAAAGGGGTAATTCACACATACGAGACTGCAGAGATCCAACTTTAATGCTACTTTTTGGGCATGATGGCGCCTCAATGTAGTATTAAAAAGGTTACGTATTACTCTAAAGAAACCAAACATCACTAGCAAAACTATAAACTAGTGCTATTTACCAAAAAATGCATGAGAACGAATGGCACAGAGCGTGTTTGCTCTTTGCCCCTATTTGGGAACCTATAGGACAATATCTAGGGGTCTCTAATAACTATTCCCCAACAATTCATAACTCACACAGCTGTTTTCTAGAGGTATCATCACTCAAGATAACAATATTATGGCGGTATGGAATACCAGCGACAACACATTATAAAGAGAGAAAGCTCTAGACGAGGTTTCACTATTATCAAGCAAGTCGGGGACCTAGCATGATAACAGATTCACCTCCACTCCTTAAATTCCCATGAACCCGGGTATAGGGCCCCTTTTTTACCCAAACCCGTGGGTGCTTAGAATGCAGTGTAAAGAATGCGAAATAGACAATAGTTATTTACATTTTACACAGTTCAACAAATGCACACACGAAGTTTCACAAATCCACAATTCCTTAAAATAGGCCTAACTCACAAAAAGGTTCCCAGTGGAGTCGCCAACTGTCGCAACGTGCCCTTTTGCGGGCGAGCGAGGGCGAGGCTCTCGGGTGCGCTTTCCAAAGGAGGAAAGATGCGCGGAGTCGCCACCAACATTTATTTGTGGAAAACGTCGGGAAAATCGAAGGAAACCGGTCAAAATGAAAATTCTAAGTTCGGGAGTTGTATTTACGTTTGAGGAAGGTATTAGCACCTCTCACGTTTGTCTCAAAGGACAACAGCCTATTTTTTAGAATTGTGGAAATTGTATTGCCTTAAATTTTATTTCTTTTTATTTTTTGAGGTCGACAAAAGCGGGGCTCTTGCTCCTACGTACCCTCCATCGAAGAGGAAATCAGACCTACGTAGTTCTTTCTTATGCGTGAATCAAGTGACTCTTTTTACTTGAAAGGTGATCATTTTAAGGCGTTGGACCTTAAAAATGATCCACTTTACTTGGTAAGAAACTGAAATGATAAACTTTCAAAACCCTATTTTTGTGGACGAGCTTGACTAGGCGAGTTGATTTTAGCCTTAGTTTCACTTTAGTTATTAGTCAATTCAATTAAGAATGAGAAATCCCAAAGAGAAAACGTCTGATTGATTTTTTGCTTTATTTTACTAAAAGGTATTTTTTTATTATTATATTATTATTTTACCTCTTTTTGATTTCCAATGTGGTTATGGCACGACCGAACGGTCGAAATTCTTTTTAACAGAAATTAACGGATGATACAATTCAAATGATCAGTGGAAATTTATTTTATTTTTAGATTAGGCGAGAAACAACTTAAATAAATGACTGAAGCACGTCAAAAGGGGGTATAGAAAGCGAATGAAAACGAGAATAAAAATACATGAAACAAAATGTGGATCACCACGGGTACATAGAATGGATTGAAAAGCTCGGTTTGAGGTACTTACCTGTTGAAGACTGAAGAAAACGAAGAACGAACGATGAATGTTGAAGAACGGTCGAGAATCTTCGCGTAATTACTCACGAAAACGTTACAGAAGTGTCTCGGCTTGGATTTTCTTCACGGAAATAATTTTCCTCAGCAATTTCGAGAGAATAAGAAGTGCCAAGAAGGTTGAACCCCTTCTCCCTTCACTCCTTCCCCTATTTATAACAAAATAGGGGAGGAGCTTGCCACACAGGTCGCCCAGGCGAGCAAGGTTGCTTCCTCCAAAAGCAACAACCTTCTGGAGGAAGAATCTGGAAGGCCCAAGTGGGCCTGATTGCTATTTGTACCCCTTTTTACTAAATGCACCCCCTTTACCTTTTTTGGTAATTCTTTTTCCGTAACGTTACGAAAATTTACGAATTTCGTAACAATACTTATTTTCCTTCCGCAAGGTTACGAGTCCTTGCGGATTATGTATTTACTCTTTTTTAGCTTTCAAAGAAGTTACGAAAACTCACGGATTGCGAAAAATACCTTCTTTCGATTTCCGTCACATTACGGAATTTTCACGGATCGCGTAAGCCTGCTTCCTTTTGATTTTTGGCACGTCTCGGGACTTCACATATTGTGCAACAAAGGGTGCCAAATATCTCGAAGCGGCCAATCAAAGGTTGTATATCATCAAATTATAATCCCCGGACGAAATTAGGGTATGACAACGGGTACATAGAATGAATTGAAAAGTTCGATTTCGGGTACTTACCGGTTGAAAACCGAAGAACAATGAAGAACGAACGATGAATGACGAAGAACGGTTGATAATCTTTGCGAAATTACCCACGGAAATGTTACGGAAGCGCCTCGGCTTGGATTTTCTTCACGGAAACAATTTTCCTCAGTAATTTCAAGTGACTACGAAGTGCCAAGATGGCTGAACCATTTCCTTCTTCACTCCTCCCTCTATTTATAGCAAAATAGGGGAGGAGCTTGCCACCCAGCTCGCCCAGGCGAGCCAGGTTGCTTCCTCCAGAAGCACCGCCTTCTGGAGGAAGAATCTGGAAGGCCCAAGTGGGCCTGGTTGCTATTTGCACCCCTTTTTTACTAAATACACCCCTTTTGCTTTTCTTTTTTTGGTGATTCTTTTTCCGTAACGTTACGAAACTTTACGAATTTCGTAACGTTACTTGTTTTCTTTCCGTAAGGTTATGGAACCTTACGATTCATATAATTACTCTTTTTAGCTTTCGGAATGGTACGGAAACTCACGGATTGCGCAACAACACTTCTTTTTAATTTCCGGCGCGTTACGGAATTTCACGGATTGCGTAACGATGCTTCCTTTTGATTTCCGGCATGTCTCGAAATTTCACGTATTGTGCAACAAAGGGTGCTAAGAACCTCGGAGCGATCAAACAAAGGTTACATGCCATGAAACAATGGTCCCCGGACGAAATTAGTGTATGACAACCTGGATCTTTACATTTTTCAAGGATTTGGGGAATAGATTTACCAATCAATGCGCAGACATTTCTGCCCATGCTAATTCTTTCACTTCCTTTAAGCTTCCGCTTATGAGTGCACAGCTCTTTCAAGAATTTAGCATATCTTGGAATTTGCTTTATTGCATCCAGTAGAGGTATGTTTACCTCTACTTTTCTAAATGTTTCCAAGATCTCCTTCTCTGCCTCGTCTATTTTTTTTTTTGGAAATTGCTCTTGGAGGGAATGGAAGAGGGATATGCTGCTTCTATAAATCAGAATTACTAGTGGAAGATTCACCTGCATAGTAATTGTTAGGCAACTTACTTTTTAAATTTTTGTCATCCTCATTTTCTGGAGTAGAGTGAAGTTGGGCAGGTTCATTTGTGGATAAGGAAGATGTTGCTGGTTGAGGTCCTTGACACTGCTTTCCCGACCTCAATGTAATGGCACTCACATTTTTGGGATTCTGGACAGATTGAGAAGGTAATCTGTCAGAATTTTGGGACTGTTGTTGATTTAATTGTGTAGCCAATTGTCCCATCTGATTAGTTAAGCTCTGAATGGAGGCTCTGGTCTCTTGTTGAAACTGCATGTTTTGCATAGTCATTTTCCTCACAAGTTCTTCAAGGCAAGGTTGCGGAGGAGCCTCAACTGTTTGCTATTTTTGGGGTTGTTGTTGTTGTTGTTGTTGTTGCTGCTGGATTGGTGGAGGAACGTATGGTCTGCTTGGGCCAGCAGCATTATGAAAATAAGGCTGTTGTTGTTGTTGCTGCTGTTGTGAAGGATTCGACCATCTAAGGTTGGGATGGTTCCTTCACCCGGGATTGTACCTTTTGCTGGAGAGGTCATAATTGTTCTGTGGTGGCTGATTTTGTTGCTGAGGTTGAGGAGGTCTATTGTAGATGTTTGCAGCATAAGCTTCAGGTGTTCAATTGCTTCAGATTGCTGCACAGAAGGGCAAAGGTCTGTGTGGTGGTCGGCAGAGGAGCATAAACCACAGAGTCTGGCGACAGGTGCAGATTTTTTATTCAAAGCCAGCTGGGTTACCAGGTTAACCAAGGCATCTAGCTTACCTTCAAGCTTCTTAGTTTCAGATGATGTAGATGAGTTTGTGGCTACCTCATGCACTTCTCTAATGACTATAGCATCATTTCTGGCGCTAAACTGTTGGGAGTTGGAAGCCATCTTCTCAATTAAATTTCTAGCTTTAGCAGGAATCATGTCTCCAAGGGCTCCACCACTGGCAACATCTATCATACTTCTCTCCATGTTACTGAGTCCTTCATAAAAATATTGGAGAAAAAGCTGCTCCGAAATCTGGTGGTGAGGGCAACTGGTGCATAGTTTCTTAAATCTCTCCAAGTATTCATATAGGCTCTCTCCACTGAGTTGCCTAATGCCTGAAATATCCTTTCTGATGGTCGTGGTCCTGGAAGCAGGGATTTTTTTTCTAAGAATACTCTCTTGAGGTCATGCCAACTCGTGATGGACCTTGGAGCAAGGTAATATAGCCAGTCCTTTGCCACTCCCTCTCAAGAATGAGGAAAAGCTTTCAGAAATATGTGATACTCCTAAACATCTAGGGGTTTCATGGTGGAGCAGAAAATATGGAATTCTTTTAGATGTTTGTGCGAGTCTTCACCTGCAAGGCCATGCAACTTTGGAAGCAAATGGATCAGTCCAGTTTTAAGAACATATGGGATATCCTCATCAGGGTATTGGATGCACAAGCTTTCGTAGGTGAAATCAGGTGCAGCCATTTCCCTTAGAGTCCTCTCATGGGGTGGAGGTTGTGCCATGTTCTCAGAGTGTTCAAAATCAGAATGTTCAAAATTATAATGCTCAAAATCAGGATGTTCAAAATCACCAATAACAGAATGCACAAACTCACCAGTAACAAAATGCTTAGGATGCTTAAAAGGTATAAAATGATTGATGTGCCATCATTTTCTTCTATTTCTTAAACCCTTTTTGCACCATTTTAATTGCTGATTAGTCTTAATTGTCAAATTAATTAGGCAGTTTTATTATTTGGGCTCATTTAGCTAATTTGATGTTTTTAATCTAATTTCAGGAATTAATGAAACATTGGGCTTAATCTGGATTTTGGTTATGGACTTGAAGAGGGCAAATAAAGCAGCGCTTACCTTAGTTAATTTCTAATTAGGAGATTGCAATTTCATTTTATGTGGTTGAGCGTTTATTTCATTTTGGGCCAGAATATTGTAATAGGGCCCAGTGACTTTGAGTGACTCTTTTTAAATAGCAGCCTTGGGATTTGTGCAAGGCTATTCTGTTAGACTATTATTCAGAGCATAGGGTTTATGGTTTTTACGTTTTTCTGTTCTAATGCTACTGTTCACGTAATGCAATTTTCCATTTTCTGCTTCTAATTACAATTTCGTTCTTGTTTCTTCTTCTGCCTTCATTTACGTTTCTGCTTCGTTTACATTTCTGCTTTTAGTTTCATTTACGTTTTCTATTTGAATCTATGCAAGGCTAAATATTATGGTGTTGTTTCCTTTTGAGGACGAAGCTCAACTTTCTTTGAGGTTTCGTTTATAATGTGGCTTCCTGGCAGTTTTCCCTTCACCAGTTAACCCAAATTCGTTAACATTAATCTGTGCACGCTTCGTGTTCGATTAATTGCCTCTGAGCCTAACTTGCGTTCATGCTTAATGGATGAAGGGCTAACTGGTGTATGTGTTGTCTAATCATGTATTGACAACCCTAAGTTGATTTTCGCTTAGTTAATTGAAATAGGGTTGGATTAAGTGGTTAACTGTTAGGGACGAATTCTCCATAACCCAGGACAAGAGAATGGCTTCTGAATCAGAGGAAACAACCCGCTTTTAATATTATTAGTTTCGTATTCCAGTTTACTTGTTCTGTTCTTTAAATCACAAAACAAACAAACCCCCCCCAATCGTTACTGTTACTGCAAGTATATTATGAACATTTGGTTTATCATTGCTCGTTGGGAAACGACCTAGGATCACTTCCTAG
This sequence comes from Glycine soja, assembly GCF_004193775.1. Classification (NCBI taxonomy): domain Eukaryota; kingdom Viridiplantae; phylum Streptophyta; class Magnoliopsida; order Fabales; family Fabaceae; genus Glycine; species Glycine soja. Next base: position 24,436,571 of record NC_041005.1, on the reverse strand, counting down.
TTACTGCATTTTCATGTTTATTTGATTCGGGTACAACCTCGATCAAATTTGGCGCCGTTGCCGGGGAGCAATGTCCAAAGGTTCATAATAGCTAGTGTCGTGTTAGTGTTTAATTATTTTGTGTTTTATGTTTAATTGTTAATGTTGTGTTAGTGCTTGTGTTAGTGTTGTTTAGTGTCTTGTTATTTTGTTTAGTGTATGTTATGTTTTAGTTTTCCTATTAAGCGCTTCCCCTGTTTCAGTTTTGGGTGTTTTTCTATGAATAGTATTTTGCGACAGACTTAGCAACCACTGTTGTTTGCGGCAAAACAGAGTAGTAGTTGAAATCATGTAGCGACGGATTTTAGCGACCACCTATGCTGAATTATTTTGGATTTTTTTTTTGTTTTAGTAGCTAGGGTTGTTATTTTTGGCTGAATTTTTTTGTGGTAACTTCTTTTAATCTATATTTTGTGGGAAAAATAGCTAGAGCCTTTATTTTGGTCAGATTTGGAAGTTCCAAAAAAGTAGCAAATTTTGTTTTTGTCAAAACTTCAAACGACCATAACTTTTGCTCCGGTTATCAGAATCGCAATTATTAAGTATGTATTTGGGGTAGAAAAAAATTTCCTACGCCATGAAAGCCCGCCATAGGCCGGCTGAGGTCTCCATCATCCAAAAAAAAGTGATTCTGTCAAAAGTTTTTTTTTTTTGAAGTTTTATTCACTTATTTTTCTCAACCTACCATTTTTAGCTTCCATAGTTAGACTTTGAATTTTTGTTTGAAATTTTATGTGCTATCTTCTCATAATTTTATAAGGTTTCTCACAAAATTTCAAGTCATTTGGATATCATTTGAGGGTAGTTGTAGTTCAAACCTACACCGTTATTTACATGACAAGGCAACTAGTTGTGCATGCTGAATGTAGTGTATGACTAGAGGCAATCCATCTAACTTACAACCCTTTGATCCTGAGATAGATAGGACATTTCATAGATTAGTTAGACATCATTTTATACCTTTTGATCATCTTCAGCATTCCATTACTAGTGAATCTGTGCATTCTGTTATTGGTGATTTTGAACATCCTGATTTTGAGCATTATAATTTTGAGCATTCTGATTTTGAACATTCTGAGAACATGGCACAACCTCCACCCCGTGAGAGGACTCTAAGGGAAATGGCTGCACCTGATTTCACCTACGAAAGCTTGTGCATCCAATACCCTAATGAAGATGTCCCATATGTTCTTAAAACTGGACTAATCCATTTGCTTCCAAAGTTTCATGGCCTTGCAGGTGAAGACTTGCACAAACATTTGAAAGAATTTCATATTGTCTGCTCCACCATGAAACCCTCAGATGTCCAAGAGGATCACATATTTTTGAAGGCTTTTCCTCATTCTTTAGAGGGAGTGGCAAAGGACTGGCTGTATTACCTTGCTCCAAGGTCCATCACGAGCTGGGATGACCTTAAGAGAGTATTCTAAGAAAAAATTTTCCCTGCTTCCAGGACCACATCCATCAGGAAGGATATCTCAGGTATTAGACAACTCAGTGGAGAGAGCCTATACGAATACTGGGAGAGATTAATAAACTATGTGCCAGTTGCCCTCACCATCAGATTTCGGAGCAGCTTCTTCTCCAATATTTTTATGAAGGACTCAGTAATATGGAGAGAAGTATGATAGATGCTGCCAGTGGTGGAGCCCTTGGAGACATGATTCCTGCTGAAGCTAGAAATTTAATTGAGAAGATGGCTTACAACTCCCAGCAGTTTAGTGCCAGAAATGATGCTATAGTCATTAGAGGAGTGCATGAGGTGGCTACAAACTCATCTGCATCATCTGAAACTAAGAAGCTTGAAGGAAAACTAGATGCATTGGTCAACTTGGTAACCCAACTGACCATGAATCAGAAATCTATACCTGTCGCAAGAGTCTGTGGTTGATGCTCCTCTGCTGACCACCATACAGACCTTTGCCCTTCCATGCAGCAACCTGGAGCAATTGAGCAGCCTAAAGCTTATGCTGCAAACATTTACAATAGACATTCTCAACCTCAGCAGCAAAATCAACCACAGCAGAACAATTATGACCTCTCCAGCAATAGATACAACCCTGGATGGAGGAATCACCCTAATCTCAGATGGTCTAGCCCTCAACAACAACAACAACAGCCATCTCCTTCCTTCCAAAATGTTGTTGGCCCATGCAGACCATACATTCCTCCACCAATCCAACAACAGCAACAGCCCTAGAAACAGCAAACAGTTGAGGCTCCTCCGCAACCTTCCCTCGAAGAACTTGTGAGGCAAATGACTATGCAGAACATGCTGTCCTAGAATTCTGGCAAGCTGCCTTCTCAATCTATCCAAAATCCCAAAAATGTCAGTGCCATTTCATTGAGGTTGGGAAAGCAGTGTCAAGGACCTCAACCCGTAGCACCTTCCGCATCTGCAAATAAACCTGCCCAACTTCACTCTACTCCAGAAAAAGGTGATGACAAAAATTTACCTAACAATTTATGTGCAGGTGAATCTTCCACTGGTAATTCTGATTTGCAGAAGCAGCACATCCCTCTTCCATTCCCTCCAAGAGCAGTTTCCAACAAAAAAATGGAAGAGGCAGAGAAAGAGATCTTGGAAACATTTAGAAAAGTAGAGGTAACATACCTCTGCTGGATGCAATAAAGCAAATTCCTAGATATGCTAAATTCTTGAAGGAGCTGTGCACTAATAAGCGGAAGCTTAAAGGAAGTGAACGAATTAGCATGGGCAGAAATGTCTCCACATTGATTGGTAAATTTGTCCCCCAAATCCTGAAAAATGTAAAGATCTAGGTACATTTAGCATACCTTGTATTATAGGGAAAAGTAAGTTTGACAATGCCATGCTAGATTTAGGAGCTTCTGTTAGTGTTATGCCTCTGTCTATTTTTAATTCTCTATCTCTAGGTCCCTTGTAGTCAACTGATGTGGTAATTCATTTAGCTAATAGAAGTGTTGCCTATCCTGTTGGTTTCATAGAAGATGTCTTAGTTAGGGTTGGTGAACTGATTTTCCCTGTTGATTTTTATATTTGGAATATGGAGGATGGATTTTCTCAAGGATCAGTTCCCATCATTCTAGGCAGACCCTTTATGAAAACTGCTAGAACTAAGATAGATGTATATGCAGGCACACTATCCATGGAGTTTGGTGATATAACTGTTCATTTTAATATTCTGGATGCTATGAAATACCAATCTGAAGATCTTTCTGTATTTCGTGCTGAAATAATTGACCATGTTGTTGATGAATACATGATTGACCTTTATTCTAATCTGCATGCCTCTCACTCTTCATGCATTGAGTCTGAAATTGTACTTGATCATATGTCTGAATCTATACTTGATGCTGAGAGTGAATATGAAATTGATATTGATTGCATGTCTGGTGATGTTTTACCTCTTGAGATTGATTTTATAGAGTCAGATAGGACTAACCATGTTTCAGGAAGTACACATACCTCTGACTTTCTTTATGAGGTACAGGCTGAGAAACCATCTCCTTCTACCACTATCCAGCCGACCACACCAGAATTGAAGCCTCTGCCATCAAATTTAAAATACGCTTACTTGGATGATACCAAAATTTTTCCAGTGATTATATCTGCCTCCCTTGCTAATGAGCAAGAGGAGAAGTTGTTGTCTATTCTTAAGAAGCATAAGAAGGCTATAGGCTGGACCCTGGCGGACATTCCTGGTATTAGCCCATCCACATGTATGCATCGAATAAATTTAGAGGATGGAGCTAAACTAGTAAGACAGCCACAGAGAAGACTCAACCCGGTGATTCTTGATGTAGTGAAGAAGGAGATAACCAAGCTTTTGCAAGCTGGAATCATTTATCCTATCTCTGACAACCAATGGGTGAGTCCTGTTTAGGTAGTCCCGAAGAAGACCGGCCTCATAGTGATAAAAACTAAGAAGGAGGAGCTAATTCCTACTCGGGTGCAGAACAGTTGGAGAGTCTGCATTGACTATAGGAGGCTGAACCAAGTTACCAAAAAGGACCATTTTCCCCTGCCATTCATTGACCAGATGCTTGAACGCCTGGCAGGTAAATCTCACTACTGTTTCCTTGATGGTTTTTCTGGTTATATGCAAATTACTATTGCTCCTGAGGATCAGGAAAAGACCACATTCACCTGCCCCTTCGGCACTTTTGCCTATAGGAGGATGCCTTTCGGCCTGTGCAATGCCCCTGGTACCTTCCAGCGGTGCATGATTAGTATTTTCAGTGATTTCTTAGAAAATTGCATAGAGGTGTTTATGGATGATTTCACTGTATATGGATCCTCTTTTGATGGTTGTTTGGATAGTTTGGAAAAAGTTTTGAATAGATGCATTGAAACTAACCTTGTTCTAAATTTTGAAAAATGTCATTTTATGGTTGAGCAAGGTATAGTTTTAGGCCACATTATTTCCAATAAGGGTATTGAAGTAGATCCTGCAAAAATTTCTGTTATTTCACAATTGCCTTACCCCTCTTGTGTGCGAGAGGTGCGATCTTTTCTTGGTCATGCAGGATTCTACAGGCGCTTTATAAGAGATTTTAGCAAAGTAGCCCTTCCACTGTCCAACTTGTTGCAAAAGGCGGTGGAGTTTGACTTTAATGACAGATGCAAAGAGGCTTTTGATTGCCTCATAAGAGCGCTGACTACCACCCCCATCATCCAGGCACCCGACTGGATAGCCCCTTTTGAGCTTATGTGTGATGCATCAAATTATGCATTGGGGGTTGTCCTTGCTCAGAAAATTGATAAATTGCCCAGGGTGATATATTATGCTTCTAGGACTTTAGATGCTGCCCAAGCGAATTATACTACTACTGAGAAAGAGCTTCTAGCCATAGTTTTTGCTCTTGAAAAATTTTGATCTTATTTGCTTGGTACCCGCATTATTGTTTATACTGACCATGCAGCTCTAAAGTACTTGTTGAAGAAGGCTGATTCTAAGCCTAGGTTGATCTGATGGATGCTCTGGCTCCAAGAGTTTGACTTGGAGATCCGTGATAGGAGCGGGGCACAAAATTTAGTTGCTGATCATTTGAGTCGGATCGATCATGTATCTGATGCGGATTCACCCATTCGGGATGATTTCCCAGATGATCATTTGTATATACTGTATAGTATTTCTGACTCTCTTTCTACCCCCTGGTTTGCTAACATTGTCAATTATTTAGTTGCTTTTGTTTTTCCTCCCTCAGCATCTATGACCCAAAAAGATAAAATTAAAAGTGATGCTAAGCATTTTATTTGGGATGACCCCTACTTGTGCAAATTGTGCAGTGATCAACACAAGTTCTCCGAGAGTTCGATACTTCTCACCGTTTTATACTACTTGTGCTATCCGGTGCACTAGCCGACTGCGAACAAACATCATGCTCAGGATGTGGATGCACACACACACTCTTGTTAAAAAACGTGGGTAACTTTTTTTACAATAAACTTTATAATATAAAAAACATATTATAGAAATTGTAACAAATAATAGCAAAGTTTTGTTAAATGTGATTGCCTCGCATATTTAAAAATGTTGTATAAAGGCTAGTCATAAAATAAAAATTGGAAACTATGTTGCATATTACATAAAGAACAATGATTTGGTAAAAAATATCAATATACTAGCATGCATCATATGTCTATACATAATTGTAATAAAGTAAATTGTCATCAGTAGTGTGTCATAGTCAAAGTGTCAATATTATGATCAATACAACTATAAAGAAATCAAAATACATGATATCAAAAGAATTCAGAAAAAATGTCAAAAGTTGTGCAGTTCGCAGTAACTATACAACAAAAGAATAGTCCCGTGAAATCAAGACTAACTTCTTATCTTTGTACAAAATACCAAATCTCAACAACACTAATCCTTAGAGCATCTTTAACAATAGATCTTGAGCTGGGATCTTGAGCTCAAGATCTGATCTTCAATAGATTTATAACTAAGGGGGAGATAGGACCTCTATGCTAGAGCATGTGGTCTTCCAATAGATCCCTCAAGATCTGCACCCTTTAAAAAATCATTTTTTACTCTCTCTCCCTAATGAATTTTGGAGGGAACCAACAATGTCATGAGGGGGAACGGAGAAGAAGAAACAGAACAACAAAAGGAAGATCAGATCCCCACCCTAAACAATAACATATCCAAACAACAACTACAATGAAAATAATAAATTTTTTAACAAACAATTAAAAACATAGATCTAGTCCTAAAGAGGTATGGGCTGCGGTAGCCCACGTCTATGATTAGATAGTGCACAGTGGCCCCGAGGTGTACGGGCAAGCTCCATCGACAAGATGTTAAGTAGATCTAATGTATAAGAGAAAAAAGGAAGGGAGAGGCTACAGAGGGAGGTTGGGGGCAGAGGGGGTGGAGTGAGAGAAAATGGGGAGGGAGAAAGGGAACAAAAAAGGAAAAGGGAAAGGTTGCAGAGGGAGGTTGGGGGGCAGAGGAGGGTGTTGGAATAACTGAAAATCTAGAAGGGGTGTTGAATAGACCCCTTCAAAAACTTTACCTCTTAATTTGTTAATTCAATTAAACAACCCCTTTTGATTGTTAGACAAGTGGCCTCAGATATCTTAAGAAGGGGGGGGGGGGGTTGAATTAAGATATCACAAACTTTTCCTAATTAAAAATTCTATTTTGATTTTAACCCAAATCCCAAGATTCCTTTCAAAATGAACAATCAAATAATTATGCAAATTAAACTTACTAAAAAGAATCAATAAGCAATAAACAATAAAAGAGTTTAAAGGAAGAAAGATTGCAAACTCAGATTTATATTGGTTCGGCCACACCCTTGTGCCTACATTCAGTCCTCAAGCAACTAGCTTGAGAGTTCCACTATCTTGGAAAATCCCTTTACAAGTTCTGAACCACACAAGGACAACCCTTCCTTTGTGTTCAGAATGCTTTACAACAAGAGACCCTCGGTCTCTTAATCCCTTTTCAAAAATAAGATGAAGAGAAGAAGAAATCTCTCTTGAAAGAGATAGATTGAACAATTGAGCACTCAAAATAATTCCTTATTGAATTGCAAGTGTATTGGCCAAGGAATTTTTAAGAGGATAAGATAATTTTGCTTTTTGAGAGGATAAGACCTTTTTGTTCTGAAAAACTCTAAGCAAATTCGTGTTCCAAGTCACATATAAATAGACCTTTGATGACCATGTAAAAACCATTTCAATAGATGTGACTCTTGAAAATAATTTTCTGAAAATCCCCTCTGGTAATCGATTACGAGACTTGTGTAATCGATTACAGGCTTTAAAATTTAAATCGAAACGTTCAATAACTGCTGGTAATCGATTAGCATCCATGTGTAATCGATTACACAGTGTAAAATTTGAATTTAAATTTCTAATGGCTGTTATAAATCATTTTGGCCACTAGTAATTGATTACCTCCTCTGGTAATCGATTACCAGAGAGTAAATCTCTTGAAAAAGACATTTTAGCTTAAATCTCTTGGCCAAACCTCTTGTTGTTTCAATTTGGAATTCCCTTCCTAAATCACTAGAGATCTTCTTGATGATGTATCTTGAATTTCTTAGACTCTTGTCTTGAATTAAACTTGAGAAGCGCATAATCCTCTTGAATTAAACTTGAGAAGCACATGATCACATGGCATCATCAAAGCATCAATGTCTTTGCTTCTACATTGATTAATCAAATTTTTCTCAAAATTTTGTGACAAAAAGATTATCACAACCAAGAAAACAATGAAATCAATATCACATGAAAAACAAAGTTTTATTGCCCTTTCATATCAATTCCATTACCAAGATTGACTATCAAAATAAAGGTTTAGAGAAAGAGAGAATCGCACTCAAAATTTATACCGGTTTAGTCCTCAAGAGGACCTACATCCAGTTGTTCTAGAACCCCTTAAAACTTCCACTACTAGAGAATCAAGTACAAATGCTAGGCACTTGCAATTCCCTAATTCTACACTTTCCTTGAACCCTACAAGAGAAATAACAGGATTTGAAACCCTATTAATTCATACAAACCCTCGGTAATCCCAATCAAGATCAGAAACAAGAAAGAAATCAAAATTGGATTGAATACACATTTATGTGTAGATCAACATCTTCAAGCTCTTCTTCAAAGAATGATCAAATCATGATGAACAATGAATGAATCTTGATTAGCTTGAATCTCTTGTTAAAATGAAGAGTGGTTCCCTTAGATTGTTGGACAAGTGGCCTCAGATATCTTAAGAAGGGGGGGTTGAATTAAGATATCACAAACTATTTCCCTTATTAAAATTTTATTTCACTTTCTATTCAAGTTATAAATTCCCTTAAAAATGAACTTCTTAAATATTGATTCAAATAGAGCAATTTGAATATGAATATAAAACAATAATAAATAAAGGAGTTTAAGGGAAGAGAGATTGCAAACTCAGATTTATACTGGTTCGGTCACACCTTTGTGCCTACGTCCAGTCCCCAAGCAACCCGCTTGAGAGTTCCACTATCTTGTAAAAGCCTATTACAAGATCTGAACCACACAAGGACAACCCTTCCTTTGTGTTCAGATTTCTTTACAACAAGAGACCCTCGGTCTCTTAATCCTTTTTCAGAATAAAGAAGAAGAAAAGAAGTAATCTCCCTTGAAAAAGATAGATTGAACAATTTGAGCACTCAAATAATTCCTTATTGAATCACAAGTGTTTTGGCCAAGGAATTTGTAAGAGGATAAAACGATTTTTCTTTTTAAGAGGATAAGACCTTTTTGTTCTGAAAAACTCTTAGCAAATTCATGTCTCAAGTCACATATATATAAGCCTTTGATGGCCATTCAAGAACCAAGTAAAAACATGTGACTGTTGAGAATATTTTTCTGAAAATCTTCTCTGGTAATCGATTACAGTATATGTGTAATCGATTACAAGCTTTAAAATTTGAATTAAAACGTTCAATAGCTGCTGGTAATCGATTACCATATATGTGTAATTGATTACACAGTGCAAATTTTGAATTCAAATTTTAATAGCTGTTGTAAATTAGTTTTGGCCTCTGGTAATCGATTACATCCTCTGGTAATCGATTACCAGAGAGTAAATCTCTTGAAAAAGACTTTTTAACTTAAATTTCTTGGCCAAACCTTTTGCTACTTCAATAGGAATTCCCTTCCTATTTTAATATACTCTTTCTAAGACTCTAGAAACTGTCTTGATCATCCATCTTGAATATCTTTGTCTTGAATAAAGCTTTGAGAAACATGTAACCCTTTGGCAAGCTTTCCCTTTGGCATCATCAAAACATTCAGCTTGATCCTTTGTCTACAATCTCCCCCTTTTTTATGATGACAATCCTGAAATCAAGACAAGCTATATACAAGATGATAGCACGTTCACACAGCCCTTACTCCCCCTATCTTTTGGCATGTATGCCTAATTTTAATTTTAATTGATTTCTAACCCAAGTTCTCTCCCCCTTTGGCAACATCAAAAAGAACTAAGCAAGACAATCAATAGCTAAACAACAACAACAACAACAACGCCTTATCCCACTAGGTGGGGTCGGCTACATGGATCAACTTCCGCCATAATGTTCTATCAAGTACCATACTTCTATCCAAATCATTAAGTTCGAGATCCTTTTTGATAACCTCTCTTATAGTCTTTTTGGGTCTTCCTCTGCCTCGAATTGTTTGCCTTCTCTCCATCTGGTCTACTCTCCTCACTACAGAGTCTACCGGTCTTCTCTCTACATGCCCAAACCACCTAAGTCTATTTTCCACCATCTTCTCTACAATAGGCGCTACTCCAACCCTCTCTCTAATAGCTTCATTTCTAATTTTATCCTGTCGAGTCTTACCACACATCCACCGCAACATCCTCATCTCCGCTACACCTACTTTATTCTCATGTTGGCTCTTGACCGCCCAACATTCTGTTCCGTACAAAATCGCCGGTCTTACCGCAGTCCGATAAAACTTTCCCTTTAGCTTGATCGGTACCTTTGCATCATATAACACCCCCGATGCTTTTCTCCATTTCATCCATCCTGCTTGAATGTGATGATTCACATCCCCTTCAATTTCTCCATCATCCTGTATTACAGACCCAAGATATTTAAACCGTGTGACTTGAGGGATAATATGGTCTCCTATTTTCACCTCTGAGTTAGAAACCCTCCTTCTTTTGTTGAACTTACATTCCATATACTCTGATTTGCTTCTGCTTAGGCGAAAGCCATGTGTTTCTAGAGCTCGTCTCGAAGTTTCCAACCTCTCATTCAACTCCTCCCTCGACTCTCCAAGGAGGACTATGTCATCTGCAAAAAGCATGCATCTCGGCGCTATCTCTTGGATTTGTTTCGTGAGGACATCCAGAATTAAGGTAAAAAGGTAGGGGCTAAGGGTTGACCCTTGATGCAAACCAATTATGATGGGAAAATTGTCTGACTCTCCACCCTGTGTCCTAACACTAGTCGATACCCTATCATACATATCTTGGATAGCTCGAATATATGCAACCCTAACCCCTTTCTTCTCTAGAGCTTTCCACAAAATCTCTCTAGGCACTCTATCATACGCTTTCTCCAAGTCAATAAAAATCAAGTGCAAGTCTTGTTGGTCCATGCGATATTGCTCCATCACCCGCCGTAATAAATAAATCGCTTCCATGGTCGACCTTCCCGGCATGAAACCAAATTGATTCTCAGTAACTTGAGTCTCCTTTCTTAATCTCCGTTCGATCACTCTTTCCCATAATTTCATGGTATGACTCATGAGCTTGATTCCCCTATAATTTGCACAATTTTGTATATCCCCCTTGTTCTTATAGATTGGCACTAACGTGCTTCTCCTCCATTCCTCCGGCATGCGTTTTGACCTCATAATTTCATTAAAGAGTTTGGTGAGCCACTCAAGACCTCTATCTCCAAGAGTTTTCCACACTTCAATAGGTATGTTGTCTGGCCCCACCGCCTTACCGTTACTCATTCTTTTCAACGCTTCCTTTACTTCCTGTTTCTGAATCCAACGATAGTACTTATAGTTCCGGTCCTCTTCTCTTGTGTCTAGACTGCTAGAGTCATATCCATATCCATCATTAAATAAGTTGTGGAAATACGCCTTCCACCTTTCCTTTATATCTTTTTCCTACACTAAGACTTTGCCTTCTTCATCCTTAACACACTTTACTTGATCCAAATCTCTAGTCTTCCTCTCTCTACCCTTAGCAAGCCTATATATAGATCTTTCTCCGTCCCTGGTGCCTAGAGCTTGGTATAGTCCGTCAAAAGCTTGGGCTCTTGCCTCACTCACCGCCTTTTTGGTTTCATTTCTAGCTATCTTATACTTATCCCAAGTTTCAAAATTTCTACACCTAGACCACTCCTTGAAACACTCCTTTTTTACTCTAACTTTGCTCTGAACACTTTCATTCCACCACCACGATTCTTTACCCCTAGGTCCAAAACCTCTAGATTCACCCAACGTCTCTTTAGCCACTTTAATAATCTCTTGGGACATCTTGTTCCACATATCATTTGCACTTCCTTGTGATTGTCCACACCATCCCTCCCATATCTTTTGTTGGAAGATTCCTTGTTTCTCACCCTTCAAGTGCCACCATTTGATCCTTGGTGCTACCATAGGACTTCTTCTCTTTGCCCTATCTCTAATTCTTACATCCATAACCAAAACTCTATGTTGGGTAGTCAAGCTCTCTCCCGGGATAACTTTACAGTTCAAGCAATACTTCCTATCAGACTTCCTGATAAGGAAGAAATCTATCTGAGAACATGTCCCTCCACTTTTGTAAGTGATAAGATGTTCCTCTCTTTTCTTAAACCATGTATTGGCTATAGAAAGATCCAAAGCCTCCGAAAACTCCAAGATGGATTTACCCTCCCCATTCATCTCCCCTAGGCCAAAACCCCCATGCACCCCCTCAAAACCTCTAGCCACGCTACCTACATGTCCATTGAGATCCCCTCCTAGGAAAACTTTCTCTCCTTGGGGTATATCCTGAAGTACCCCTTCTAGATCCTCCCAAAATTTTACCTTAAAGTGTTCTGCTAACCCAACCTGAGGTGCGTACCCACTAATAACATTAAAGGTGTCCTATCCCACTACCAATTTTAAGGCTATGATACAATCTCCTACTCTTCTTACATCCACGACATCCTTCTTCCACTCCTTGTCCACAATAATCCCTACCCCATTTCTTGATCTGATTTTTCCCGTATACCACAGCTTAAATCCAGAGTTGTCTAATTCTTTCGCTTTTTCACCTGTCCACTTAGTTTCTTGTAGGCACATAAAATTGATCTTCCTCCTCACCATAACATCCACTATTTCCATAGATTTTCCAGTAAGTGTGCCTATATTCCATGTACCAAAGCGAATCCTTCTGTCATGAACTAGCTTCTTTACCCACACCCGTTCACGAAAATGTGGGAACCCTTGCTTACTTTTCACTACATCCGGGCGGCGATGCAGTGGCCCTTGCTCTTTTGACACTGTACTCGAGCCATACAGCGCGTTGCTTCCGGGCAACGACCTAGCATTCACATTATTACGTAATTGATCCATGTCGTAGAGATTCGACAAAGTTTTACGTTGGCTGTCGAAAGCCTAACACAACCCTCTCCTTTTATCCGGGCTTGGGACCGGCTAAGAATAGCAAAGCTAACCTAGGCAGGATTAAGACAATCAATAGCTAAACAGAGCCAAACATTAAACCAAAATAAATCCATACATTGCCATAATCAACCAAAGCAAAGTCTAGAAATATAATAATAGTGCAAGATTACGATAACTAGAGCAACAAAAAGCCAAATACACGGCGATAAAACAAAGTACTAATAATACTTAATCACTAATAATACTTAGTCATAATAATAACATATAAGCTAAGAAGATGATGGAGGCGGTGGTGGTGGATCAAAGCAAGTACGGATGAAGGAGACATCTTCTTCAACTTTGGTGATCCTTGATTCCATGGCATCGAACTACATGTCGACTTGCAATTCCATAGCATCAAACTTGTCACCAACAAAAGTCTGAAGACCATCGAACTTGTCCAAAAGCTTTCGAAGAAGAGAGGAATTATCTTCAACTGGTAGGTTGCCTTCATCATCAGCGGGTTAAGCACCCTTTTTGACCCAAGAGCCATCATGCTCTTTGCGGTAACCAAAAGAAGAAATCACAGCAGCACCAATTAAAAAGGATCTCTTGATTGGAACGTAAGGTTCAGAATCAAGAGGAATTTGAAAATGGCGAAAAAAGAGAGTGACAAGATGTGGATATTGCAAAGGAGCATTTAATCGCAACGCCTTATGCATGCGATATTTGACTAAGTGTGCCCAGTCAAGTTGACGCCCGGTATGAAAGGCCCACGTGATAACAAGATCTTCCTCGGAAACTTGGGCAAGGTTGGAAGATCGTGGAAGCAAAATACGCACAATTATATAATGAAGGATGCGGCTTTCAAAAGCCAATGAACCGGCAAGAAGGCGTCCGGTCATATCCGCATGGTTGGTGTAGACCAACTGGCAGGCATCATGTGCAAAGAAGTCAAATTTCCAATCGTCATTCAGTGTACCTTCAAATGGTACACTGTCACTGGACAATTGGGTTAAGTCATGGAAAAGGGATAGGTCAATGACCATTTTTATCCCAAAAACCTCAGAAATCAAAGTACTTTCCTGAATTTCAAGATTACAATAAAAAGCTTTAACCAATTCAGGATAAACAGACAATTGTAATGACATGAAAGGTATGAGACCTAAGTTCTGAAATGCTTGAATGCAATCAAAAGTTTCAGCAGAGAAGAATTCCATATCAATGAACTTAGGGTTGATAATGGAACGAGATGAAAAGAGATTTGAGTACTGTTTCTGCTGTTCTTCGGAAGAGAACAATGTGGAAGAGGATAAGGAGGGTGGAATTGGTGCTGTGGATGCGCTGTTGGCTTCGGAACGATGAGCTCTTGAAGCCGAAGCGGAGGTGGATGAACCCTTACGTTTCTTTGATGATTCTGCCATATGATGGAGTTTTTGCAGATTTCAATCGGTGAAATCAAAAGGAAATTGAAAAAGAAGAAGATTGCAAGTTACGGGAGTCGATTTGATGAAGAAATGAGTAAGATAGGAAGGTTTGAAGGTTTGGGAATGGAGGAACGTCGCAAGGGGGAAGAGGCTGCGCAGGGGTTTCTGAAAAACGTGATATTTATAGACCAGGACGCATTGTAATCGATTACAGGTGGAGGCAGCCTACTGGGTCAACTTTGAAAACAGCAAGTTTACTGAATTCTGCACATCTGAAGATATGCCTATGTTGTTGTGGATGATTTCTCCAGATTTACCTGGGTCAACTTTATCAGAGAGAAATCAGACACCTTTGAAGTATTCAAAGAGTTGAGTCTAAGACTTCAAAGAGAAAAAGACTGTGTCATCAAGAGAATTAGGAGTGACCATGGCAGAGAGTTTGAAAACAGCAAGTTTACTGAATTTTGCACATCTGAAGGCATCACTCATGAGTTCTCTGCAGCCATCACACCACAACAAAATGTCATAGTTGAAAGGAAAAACAGGACTTTGCAAGAAGCTGCTAGGGTCATGCTTCATGCCAAAGAACTTCCCTATAATCTCTGGGCTGAAGCCATGAACACAGCATGCTATATCCACAACAGAGTCACACTTAGAAGAGGGACTCCAACCACACTGTATGAAATCTGGAAAGGGAGGAAGCCAACTGTCAAGCACTTCCACATCTTTGGAAGTCCATGTTACATTTTGGCAGATAGAGAGCAAAGGAGAAAGATGGATCCCAAGAGTGATGCAGGAATATTCTTGGGATACTCCACAAACAGCAGAGCATATAGAGTATTCAATTCCAGAACCAGAACTGTGATGGAATCCATCAATGTGGTTGTTGATGATCTAACTCCAGCAAGAAAGAAGGATGTCGAAGAAGATGTTAGAACATCGGGAGACAATGTAGCAGATACAGCTAAAAGTGCAGAAAATGCAGAAAATGCAGAAAACTCTGATTCTGCTACAGATGAACCAAACATCAATCAACCTGACAAGAGTCCCTCCATTAGAATCCAGAAGATGCACCCCAAGGAGCTGATTATAGGAGATCCAAACAGAGGAGTCACTACAAGATCAAGGGAGATTGAGATTGTCTCCAATTCATGCTTTGTCTCCAAAACTGAGCCAAAGAATGTGAAAGAGGCACTGACTGATGAGTTCTGGATCAATGCTATGCAAGAAGAATTGGAGCAATTCAAAAGGAATGAAGTTTGGGAGCTAGTTCCTAGACCCGAGGGAACTAATGTGATTGGCACCAAGTGGATCTTCAAGAACAAAACCAATGAAGAAGGTGTTATAACCAGAAACAAGGCCAGACTTGTTGCTCAAGGCTACACTCAGATTGAAGGTGTAGACTTTGATGAAACTTTCGCCCCTGTTGCTAGACTTGAGTCCATCAGATTGTTACTTGGTGTAGCTTGCATCCTCAAATTCAAGCTGTACCAGATGGATGTGAAGAGCGCGTTTCTGAATGGATACCTGAATGAAGAAGTCTATGTGGAGCAGCCAAAGGGATTTGTAGATCCAACTCATCCAGATCATGTATACAGGCTCAAGAAGGCTCTCTATGGATTGAAGCAAGCTCCAAGAGCTTGGTATGAAAGGCTAACAGAGTTCCTTACTCAGCAAGGGTATAGGAAGGGAGGAATTGACAAGACTCTCTTTGTCAAACAAGATGCTGAAAACTTGATGATAGCACAGATATATGTTGATGACATTGTGTTTGGAGGGATGTCGAATGAGATGCTTCGACATTTTGTCCAACAGATGCAATCTGAATTTGAGATGAGTCTTGTTGGAGAGCTGACTTATTTTCTGGGACTCCAAGTGAAGCAGATGGAAGACTTCATGTTCCTCTCACAAAGCAAGTATGCAAAGAACATTGTCAAGAAGTTTGGGATGGAAAATGCCAGCCATAAAAGAACACTTGCACCTACTCACTTGAAGCTGTCAAAGGATGAAGCTGGCACCAGTGTTGATCAAAGTCTGTACAGAAGCATGATTGGAAGCTTACTATATTTAACAGCAAGCAGACCTGACATCACCTTTGCAGTAGGCGTTTGTGCAAGATATCAAGCCAATCCCAAGATAAGTCACTTGAATCAAGTAAAGAGAATTCTGAAATATGTAAATGGCACCAGTGACTATGGGATTATGTACTGTCATTGTTCAGATTCAATGCTGGTTGGATATTGTGATGCTGATTGGGCTGGAAGTGCAGATGACAGAAAAAGCACTTCTGGTGGATGTTTCTATTTGGGAAACAATCTTATTTCATGGTTCAGCAAGAAGCAGAACTGTGTGTCCCTATCTACTGCAGAAGCAGAGTATATTGCAGCAGGAAGCAGCTGTTCACAACTAGTTTGGATGAAGCAGATGCTGAAGGAGTACAATGTCGAACAAGATGTCATGACATTGTACTGTGACAACATGAGTGCTATTAATATTTCTAAAAATCCTGTTCAACACAGCAGAACCAAGCACATTGACATTAGACATCACTATATTAGAGATCTTGTTGATGATAAAGTTATCACACTGGAGCATGTTGCCACTGAGGAACAAGTAGCAGATATTTTCACAAAGGCATTGGATGCAAATCAGTTTGAAAAACTGAGGGGCAAGCTGGGCATTTGTCTGATAGAGGAGTTATAGCAATTACTTCTATCTGAACGTGCTCAAACGTTAATAGCACGTTCACTACTGGGCCAAAACAAATTCAACCTTCGTTTCACACGTCCCCCTACATTCCTCATTCAAACTTACATTTTCGTGGCAATCTTGTTTTCATCAGCATTCCCCAACACTTCTCAGATATTCACGAAACCACTCCAAAAGCTCTGCTTCTCCATGGCTACCTCACCAAAAGAAACCTCATCCCCTGTTTCACCCTCTGTACCATCATCTCCATCATCCACCAAAACTCCATCAAACCAGGAACAACCTGAATTCAATATCCAACCCATACAAATGATTCCTGGTCCAGGCCCTGTTCCTGAGAAACTGGTCCCTAAAAGACAACAGAGAGTGAAGATTTCTGAAAACCCTAGCTTTGCAACAAGCCCTAGGGAAGAAGACACTGAGATGGATAAGAAGATCCGCAGTCTTGTGAATAGCATTTTGAAAAATGCTTCTGTCCCTGATGCTGATAAAGATGTCCCAACATCTTCCACCCCAAATGCTGAAGTCCTCTCTTCATCCAGTGAAGAGGAATCAACAGAGGAAGAGGATCAAGCCACAGAGGAGACCCCTGCACCAAGGGCACCAGAACCTGCTCCAGGTGACCTCATTGACCTAGAAGAAATAGAATCTGATGAGGAACCCATTGCCAAAAAGTTGGCACCTGGCATTGCAGAAAGATTACAAAGCAGAAAGGGGAAAACCCCCATTACTAGGTCTGGACGAATCAAAACTACTGCACAGAAGAAGAGCACACCAATCACTCCTACCACATCAAGATGGAGCAAAGTTGCAATCCCTTCCAAGAAGAGGAAAGAAATTTCCTCATCTGATTCTGATGATGATGTCGAACTAGATGTTCCCGACATCAAGAGAGCCAAGAAATCAGGGAAAAAGGTGCCTGGAAATGTCCCTGATGCCCCATTGGACAACATTTCATTCCACTCCATTGGCAATGTTGAAAGGTGGAAATTTGTATATCAACGCAGACTTGCTTTAGAAAGAGAACTGGGAAGAGATGCCTTGGATTGCAAGGAGATCATGGACCTCATCAAGGCTGCTGGACTGCTGAAAACTGTCACCAAGTTGGGAGATTGTTATGAAAGTCTAGTCAGGGAATTCATTGTCAACATTCCCTCTGACATAACAAACAGAAAGAGTGATGAGTATCAGAAAGTGTTTGTCAGAGGAAAATGTATTAGATTCTCCCCTGCTGTAATCAACAAGTACCTAGGCAGACCAACTGAAGGAGTGGTGGATATTGCTGTTTCTGAGCATCAAATTGCCAAGGAAATCACTGCCAAGCAAGTCCAGCATTGGCCAAAGAAAGGGAAGCTTTCTGCAGGGAAGCTAAGTGTGAAGTATGCAATCCTGCATAGGATTGGCACTGCAAACTGGGTACCCACCAATCATACTTCCACTGTTGCCACAGGTTTGGGTAAATTTCTGTATGCTGTTGGAACCAAGTCCAAATTTAATTTTGGAAACTATATTTTTTATCAAACTATTAAGCATTCAGAATCTTTTGCTGTCAAATTACCCATTGCCTTCCCAACTGTATTGTGTGGCATTATGTTGAGTCAACATCCCAATATTTTAAACAACATTGACTCTGTGAAGAAGAGAGAATCTCCTCTATCCCTGCATTACAAACTGTTTGAGGGGACACATGTCCCAGACATTGTCTCGACATCAGGGAAAGCTGCTGCTTCAGGTGCTGTGTCCAAGGATGATTTGATTGCTGAACTCAAGGACACATGCAAGGTGCTGGAGGCAACCATCAAAGCCAACACAGAGAAGAAAATGGAGCTGGAACGCCTGATCAAAAGACTCTCAGACAATGGCGTTGATGATGGAGAAGCAGCTGAGGAAGAAGAAGATGCAGCAGAGGATACAGAATCAGATGATGATGATTCTGATGCCACCCCATGACCATCAGACCTTTATTTGTTTTTTGCTTTTTACTCTTACTAGCTATTGGGGCATGTCCCTTTGAACAATTGATTGTTATTGGTCTGTAATATTTGCACATTACTTTCATGCATTCTGCTTTTGCCAAATTCTGTCTAAAAAGGGGGAGTAGTAGGATATTATGCATGATATGCATGATTTATGATTTTGAGGGGGAGTAGTATTTATACTGCTGCTGCTGATGATGATTGATGTAAGCTACTGAAACTAGTAGCTGATAGAAGATGCTGCAGTTCACAGCAGTAAGAGCATGGAGACAGGGGGAGCAGAAAGCTGATGTCACGTGAGATGTCTTGACATCCTGGAAAAGACTTGTAGATTTGCAACTTGCAGAATTTTGCTGTCACCACTACAGATACTGCTGTGCTTGATTACTCTGATAATGAAAGTTGCTGATCCCACTTGCATGACTGCTCGTACCTGCTCAGGAAGTGTCTAAGTATGTTTTAGACAAAATTTGCCAAAGGGGGAGATTGTTAGTGCTTAGCTTTACTTAGTTTTAAAAGATTGGCTAAAATTTTGTTAAAACATAAGCACTTAGACAATGAAGGAAAGCTGGAGTTGCTGCACATGATGTCTAACATTATGTCAAGGAATCAGATTGGGCTGCACAATGCACAAGGCAAGATAAAATGTCAAATGAAGAATTGAAGCTGCAGGATCCACGATGTCGGATACAATGTCCAGGACATCCTGCCCGAAAATACTGGACACATAAATCTGTTATATCTTTAACAGATTAATGTGCAGTCAGCAACAGATTAGGAGCTCTATCTTTAGGAACGAATTAAAAGATAATTAAAGATCAAATTACAAACTTGAATAGTTTCGTTCAGGGATTAGAGATTGAAGATAAAAACTAAAAGATAAAAATTTATCTTTTAGATCTTTAAGTGCAGATTTTTCAGGAGAATGATAGAGCTTATCCAGCGCAAGCTGTTGCAGCCCAGATACGCACACTGCTATATAAACATGAAGGCTGCACGGGTTTTTCATCAAGTCAGAGATTGAAGAGTTATTTTGTGAGTTTTGTGACTTGAGTGTTTTGTGAGCCACCTTGATGTTACCCTAACATCAAGTGTTGGACCTGAGTGTGTAGAGTTGATCTCTATTGTTCAGAGAGCAATCTCTGGTGTGTCTTTGATTTGTTTGTAAACACGGGTGAGTGATTGAGAGGGAGTGAGAGGGGTTCTCATATCTAAGAGTGGCTCTTAGGTAGAAGTTGCATGGGTAGTGGTTAGGTGAGAAGGTTGTATACAGTGGCTGTTAGATCTTCGAACTAATACTATTTTAGTGGATTTCCTCCCTGGCTTGGTAGCCCCCAGATGTAGGTGACGTTGCACCGAACTGGGTTAACAATTCTCGTGTGTTATTTACTTGTTCATACTGTCATATATAATCTGTATGTTCTGAAGCGGGATGTCGTGACATCCTGTACGACATCTGTCCTCAGTATCAGAATTTCAATTGGTATCAGAGCGGGCACTCTAAATCACTGAGTGAGATCTAGGGAGATAAATTCTGATGAACATGGAGAAAGAAGGAGGACCAGTGAACAGACCACCAATTCTGGATGGAACCAACTATGAATACTGGAAAGCAAGGATGGTGGCCTTCCTCAAATCACTGGATAGCAGAACCTGGAAAGCTGTCATCAAAGGCTGGGAACATCCCAAGATGCTGGACACAGAAGGAAAGCCCACTGATGAATTGAAGCCAGAAGAAGACTGGACAAAAGAAGAAGACGAATTGGCACTTGGAAACTCCAAAGCCTTGAATGCCCTATTCAATGGAGTTGACAAGAATATCTTCAGATTGATCAACACATGCACAGTTGCCAAGGATGCATGGGAGATTCTGAAAACCACTCATGAAGGAACCTCCAAAGTGAAGATGTCCAGATTGCAACTATTGGCTACAAAATTCGAAAATATGAAGATGAAGGAGGAAGAATGCATTCATGACTTCCACATGAACATTCTTGAAATTGCCAATGCTTGCACTGCCTTGGGAGAAAGGATGACAGATGAAAAGCTGGTGAGAAAGATCCTCAGATCGTTGCCTAAGAGATTTGACATGAAAGTCACTGCAATAGAGGAGGCCCAAGACATTTGCAACATGAGAGTAGATGAACTCATTGGTTCCCTTCAAACCTTTGAGCTAGGACTCTCGGATAGGACTGAAAAGAAGAGCAAGAACCTGGCGTTCGTGTCCAATGATGAAGGAGAAGAAGATGAGTATGACCTGGATACTGATGAAGGTCTGACTAACGCAGTTGTGCTCCTTGGAAAACAGTTCAACAAAGTGCTGAACAGAATGGACAGGAGGCAGAAACCACATGTCCGGAACATCCCTTTCGACATCAGGAAAGGTAGTGAATACCAGAAGAAGTCAGATGAAAAGCCCAGTCACAGCAAAGGAATTCAATGCCTTGGGTGTGAAGGCTATGGACACATCAAAGCTGAATGTCCCACCCATCTCAAGAAGCAGAGGAGAGGACTTTCTGTATGTTGGTCTGATGATACAGAGAGTGAACAAGAAAGTAATTCTGACAGAGATGTGAATGCACTCACTGGGAGATTTGAATCTGATGAAGATTCAAGTGATATTGATATTGAAATCACTTTTGATGAGCTTGCTATATCCTATAGAGAACTATGTATCAAAAGTGAGAAGATTCTTCAGCAAGAAGCACAACTGAAGAAGGTCATTGCAAATCTGGAGGCTGAGAAGGAGGCACATGAAGAGGAGATCTCTGAACTTAAAGGAGAAATTGGTTTTCTGAACTCTAAACTGGAAAACATGACAAAATCAATAAAGATGCTGAATAAAGGCTCAGATATGCTTGATGAGGTGCTACAGCTTGGGAAGAATGTTGGAAACCAGAGAGGACTTGGATTTAATCATAAATCTGCTGGCAGAACAACCATGACAGAATTTGTTCCTGCCAAAAGCAGCACTGGAGCCACGATGTCACAACATCGGTCTCGACATCATGGAACGCAGCAGAAAAAGAGCAAAAGAAAGAAGTGGAGGTGTCACTACTGTGGCAAGTATGGTCACATAAAGCCCTTTTGCTATCATCTACATGGCCATCCACATCATGGAACTCAAAGTAGCAGCAGCGGAAGGAAGATGATGTGGGTTCCAAAACACAAGATTGTTAGTCTTGTTGTTCATACTTCACTTAGAGCATCAGCTAAGGAAGATTGGTACCTAGATAGCGGCTGTTCCAGACACATGACAGGAGTTAAAGAATTCCTGGTGAACATTGAACCCTGCTCCACTAGCTATGTGACATTTGGAGATGGCTCTAAAGGAAAGATCACTGGAATGGGAAAGCTAGTCCATGATGGACTTCCTAGTCTGAACAAAGTACTGTTGGTGAAGGGACTGACTGCAAACTTGATCAGCATCAGTCAGCTGTGTGATAAAGTATTCAATGTAAACTTCACAAAGTCAGAATGCTTGGTGACAAATGAGAAGAGTGAAGTTCTAATGAAGGGCAGCAGATCAAAGGACAACTGTTACCTATGGACACCTCAAGAAACCAGTTACTCCTCCACATGTCTATCCTCCAAAGAAGATGAAGTCAAAATATGGCATCAAAGATTTGGACATCTGCACTTAAGAGGCATGAAGAAAATCATTGACAAAGGTGCTGTTAGAGGCATTCCCAATCTGAAAATAGAAGAAGGCAGAATCTGTGGTGAATGTCAGATTGGAAAGCAAGTCAAGATGTCCCACCAGAAGCTTCAACATCAGACCACTTCCAGGGTGCTGGAACTACTTCACATGGACTTGATGGGGCCTATGCAAGTTGAAAGCCTTGGAGGAAAAAGGTATGCCTATGTTGTTGTGGATGATTTCTCCAGATTTACCTGGGTCAACTTTATCAGAGAGAAATCAGACACCTTTGAAGTATTCAAAGAGTTGAGTCTAAGACTTCAAAGAGAAAAAGACTGTGTCATCAAGAGAATTAGGAGTGACCATGGCAGAGAGTTTGAAAACAGCAAGTTTACTGAATTCTGCACATCTGAAGGCATCACTCATGAGTTCTCTGCAGCCATCACACCACAACAAAATGTCATAGTTGAAAGGAAAAACAGGACTTTGCAAGAAGCTGCTAGGGTCATGCTTCATGCCAAAGAACTTCCCTATAATCTCTGGGCTGAAGCCATGAACACAGCATGCTATATCCACAACAGAGTCACACTTAGAAGAGGGACTCCAACCACACTGTATGAAATCTGGAAAGGGAGGAAGCCAACTGTCAAGCACTTCCACATCTTTGGAAGTCCATGTTACATTTTGGCAGATAGAGAGCAAAGGAGAAAGATGGATCCCAAGAGTGATGCAGGAATATTCTTGGGATACTCCACAAACAGCAGAGCATATAGAGTATTCAATTCCAGAACCAGAACTGTGATGGAATCCATCAATGTGGTTGTTGATGATCTAACTCCAGCAAGAAAGAAGGATGTCGAAGAAGATGTCAGAACATCGGGAGACAATGTAGCAGATACAGCTAAAAGTGCAGAAAATGCAGAAAATGCAGAAAACTCTGATTCTGCTACAGATGAACCAAACATCAATCAACCTGACAAGAGTCCCTCCATTAGAATCCAGAAGATGCACCCCAAGGAGCTGATTATAGGAGATCCAAACAGAGGAGTCACTACAAGATCAAGGGAGATTGAGATTGTCTCCAATTCATACTTTGTCTCCAAAACTGAGCCAAAGAATGTGAAAGAGGCACTGACTGATGAGTTCTGGATCAATGCTATGCAAGAAGAATTGGAGCAATTCAAAAGGAATGAAGTTTGGGAGCTAGTTCCTAGACCCAAGGGAACTAATGTGATTGGCACCAAGTGGATCTTCAAGAACAAAACCAATGAAGAAGGTGTTATAACCAGAAACAAGGCCAGACTTGTTGCTCAAGGCTACACTCAGATTGAAGGTGTAGACTTTGATGAAACTTTCGCCCCTGTTGCTAGACTTGAGTCCATCAGATTGTTACTTGGTGTAGCTTGCATCCTCAAATTCAAGCTGTACCAGATGGATGTGAAGAGCGCGTTTCTGAATGGATACCTGAATGAAGAAGTCTATGTGGAGCAGCCAAAGGGATTTGTAGATCCAACTCATCCAGATCATGTATACAGGCTCAAGAAGGCTCTCTATGGATTGAAGCAAGCTCCAAGAGCTTGGTATGAAAGGCTAACAGAGTTCCTTACTCAGCAAGGGTATAGGAAGGGAGGAATTGACAAGACTCTCTTTGTCAAACAAGATGCTGAAAACTTGATGATAGCACAGATATATGTTGATGACATTGTGTTTGGAGGGATGTCGAATGAGATGCTTCGACATTTTGTCCAACAGATGCAATCTGAATTTGAGATGAGTCTTGTTGGAGAGCTGACTTATTTTCTGGGACTCCAAGTGAAGCAGATGGAAGACTTCATGTTCCTCTCACAAAGCAAGTATGCAAAGAACATTGTCAAGAAGTTTGGGATGGAAAATGCCAGCCATAAAAGAACACCTGCACCTACTCACTTGAAGCTGTCAAAGGATGAAGCTGGCACCAGTGTTGATCAAAGTCTGTACAGAAGCATGATTGGAAGCTTACTATATTTAACAGCAAGCAGACCTGACATCACCTTTGCAGTAGGCGTTTGTGCAAGATATCAAGCCAATCCCAAGATAAGTCACTTGAATCAAGTAAAGAGAATTCTGAAATATGTAAATGGCACCAGTGACTATGGGATTATGTACTGTCATTGTTCAGATTCAATGCTGGTTGGATATTGTGATGCTGATTGGGCTGGAAGTGCAGATGACAGAAAAAGCACTTCTGGTGGATGTTTCTATTTGGGAAACAATCTTATTTCATGGTTCAGCAAGAAGCAGAACTGTGTGTCCCTATCTACTGCAGAAGCAGAGTATATTGCAGCAGGAAGCAGCTGTTCACAACTAGTTTGGATGAAGCAGATGCTGAAGGAGTACAATGTCGAACAAGATGTCATGACATTGTACTGTGACAACATGAGTGCTATTAATATTTCTAAAAATCCTGTTCAACACAGCAGAACCAAGCACATTGACATTAGACATCACTATATTAGAGATCTTGTTGATGATAAAGTTATCACACTGGAGCATGTTGCCACTGAGGAACAAGTAGCAGATATTTTCACAAAGGCATTGGATGCAAATCAGTTTGAAAAACTGAGGGGCAAGCTGGGCATTTGTCTGATAGAGGAGTTATAGCAATTACTTCTATCTGAACGTGCTCAAACGTTAATAGCACGTTCACTACTGGGCCAAAACAAATTCAACCTTCGTTTCACACGTCCCCCTACATTCCTCATTCAAACTTACATTTTCGTGGCAATCTTGTTTTCATCAGCATTCCCCAACACTTCTCAGATATTCACGAAACCACTCCAAAAGCTCTGCTTCTCCATGGCTACCTCACCAAAAGAAACCTCATCCCCTGTTTCACCCTCTGTACCATCATCTCCATCATCCACCAAAACTCCATCAAACCAGGAACAACCTGAATTCAATATCCAACCCATACAAATGATTCCTGGTCCAGGCCCTGTTCCTGAGAAACTGGTCCCTAAAAGACAACAGAGAGTGAAGATTTCTGAAAACCCTAGCTTTGCAACAAGCCCTAGGGAAGAAGACACTGAGATGGATAAGAAGATCCGCAGTCTTGTGAATAGCATTTTGAAAAATGCTTCTGTCCCTGATGCTGATAAAGATGTCCCAACATCTTCCACCCCAAATGCTGAAGTCCTCTCTTCATCCAGTGAAGAGGAATCAACAGAGGAAGAGGATCAAGCCACAGAGGAGACCCCTGCACCAAGGGCACCAGAACCTGCTCCAGGTGACCTCATTGACCTAGAAGAAATAGAATCTGATGAGGAACCCATTGCCAAAAAGTTGGCACCTGGCATTGCAGAAAGATTACAAAGCAGAAAGGGGAAAACCCCCATTACTAGGTCTGGACGAATCAAAACTACTGCACAGAAGAAGAGCACACCAATCACTCCTACCACATCAAGATGGAGCAAAGTTGCAATCCCTTCCAAGAAGAGGAAAGAAATTTCCTCATCTGATTCTGATGATGATGTCGAACTAGATGTTCCCGACATCAAGAGAGCCAAGAAATCAGGGAAAAAGGTGCCTGGAAATGTCCCTGATGCCCCATTGGACAACATTTCATTCCACTCCATTGGCAATGTTGAAAGGTGGAAATTTGTATATCAACGCAGACTTGCTTTAGAAAGAGAACTGGGAAGAGATGCCTTGGATTGCAAGGAGATCATGGACCTCATCAAGGCTGCTGGACTGCTGAAAACTGTCACCAAGTTGGGAGATTGTTATGAAAGTCTAGTCAGGGAATTCATTGTCAACATTCCCTCTGACATAACAAACAGAAAGAGTGATGAGTATCAGAAAGTGTTTGTCAGAGGAAAATGTATTAGATTCTCCCCTGCTGTAATCAACAAGTACCTAGGCAGACCAACTGAAGGAGTGGTGGATATTGCTGTTTCTGAGCATCAAATTGCCAAGGAAATCACTGCCAAGCAAGTCCAGCATTGGCCAAAGAAAGGGAAGCTTTCTGCAGGGAAGCTAAGTGTGAAGTATGCAATCCTGCATAGGATTGGCACTGCAAACTGGGTACCCACCAATCATACTTCCACTGTTGCCACAGGTTTGGGTAAATTTCTGTATGCTGTTGGAACCAAGTCCAAATTTAATTTTGGAAACTATATTTTTTATCAAACTATTAAGCATTCAGAATCTTTTGCTGTCAAATTACCCATTGCCTTCCCAACTGTATTGTGTGGCATTATGTTGAGTCAACATCCCAATATTTTAAACAACATTGACTCTGTGAAGAAGAGAGAATCTCCTCTATCCCTGCATTACAAACTGTTTGAGGGGACACATGTCCCAGACATTGTCTCGACATCAGGGAAAGCTGCTGCTTCAGGTGCTGTGTCCAAGGATGATTTGATTGCTGAACTCAAGGACACATGCAAGGTGCTGGAGGCAACCATCAAAGCCAACACAGAGAAGAAAATGGAGCTGGAACGCCTGATCAAAAGACTCTCAGACAATGGCGTTGATGATGGAGAAGCAGCTGAGGAAGAAGAAGATGCAGCAGAGGATACAGAATCAGATGATGATGATTCTGATGCCACCCCATGACCATCAGACCTTTATTTGTTTTTTGCTTTTTACTCTTACTAGCTATTGGGGCATGTCCCTTTGAACAATTGATTGTTATTGGTCTGTAATATTTGCACATTACTTTCATGCATTCTGCTTTTGCCAAATTCTGTCTAAAAAGGGGGAGTAGTAGGATATTATGCATGATATGCATGATTTATGATTTTGAGGGGGAGTAGTATTTATACTGCTGCTGCTGATGATGATTGATGTAAGCTACTGAAACTAGTAGCTGATAGAAGATGCTGCAGTTCACAGCAGTAAGAGCATGGAGACAGGGGGAGCAGAAAGCTGATGTCACGTGAGATGTCTTGACATCCTGGAAAAGACTTGTAGATTTGCAACTTGCAGAATTTTGCTGTCACCACTACAGATACTGCTGTGCTTGATTACTCTGATAATGAAAGTTGCTGATCCCACTTGCATGACTGCTCGTACCTGCTCAGGAAGTGTCTAAGTATGTTTTAGACAAAATTTGCCAAAGGGGGAGATTGTTAGTGCTTAGCTTTACTTAGTTTTAAAAGATTGGCTAAAATTTTGTTAAAACATAAGCACTTAGACAATGAAGGAAAGCTGGAGTTGCTGCACATGATGTCTAACATTATGTCAAGGAATCAGATTGGGCTGCACAATGCACAAGGCAAGATAAAATGTCAAATGAAGAATTGAAGCTGCAGGATCCACGATGTCGGATACAATGTCCAGGACATCCTGCCCGAAAATACTGGACACATAAATCTGTTATATCTTTAACAGATTAATGTGCAGTCAGCAACAGATTAGGAGCTCTATCTTTAGGAACGAATTAAAAGATAATTAAAGATCAAATTACAAACTTGAATAGTTTCGTTCAGGGATTAGAGATTGAAGATAAAAACTAAAAGATAAAAATTTATCTTTTAGATCTTTAAGTGCAGATTTTTCAGGAGAATGATAGAGCTTATCCAGCGCAAGCTGTTGCAGCCCAGATACGCACACTGCTATATAAACATGAAGGCTGCACGGGTTTTTCATCAAGTCAGAGATTGAAGAGTTATTTTGTGAGTTTTGTGACTTGAGTGTTTTGTGAGCCACCTTGATGTTACCCTAACATCAAGTGTTGGACCTGAGTGTGTAGAGTTGATCTCTATTGTTCAGAGAGCAATCTCTGGTGTGTCTTTGATTTGTTTGTAAACACGGGTGAGTGATTGAGAGGGAGTGAGAGGGGTTCTCATATCTAAGAGTGGCTCTTAGGTAGAAGTTGCATGGGTAGTGGTTAGGTGAGAAGGTTGTATACAGTGGCTGTTAGATCTTCGAACTAATACTATTTTAGTGGATTTCCTCCCTGGCTTGGTAGCCCCCAGATGTAGGTGACGTTGCACCGAACTGGGTTAACAATTCTCGTGTGTTATTTACTTGTTCATACTGTCATATATAATCTGTATGTTCTGAAGCGGGATGTCGTGACATCCTGTACGACATCTGTCCTCAGTATCAGAATTTCACAAAAATTATATCATCAACATATATTTGAACCAACAAAATATCATTATGCTTTCTCTTTATGAACAATGTGGTATCCACTTTTCCTCTAGAAAATTCTTTTTCTAGGAGAAAATTGCTTAAACGTTCATACCACGCCCTAGAGGCTTGTTTCAAACCATAAAGAGCCTTTTGCAATTTATAAACATGATTTGGTTTATCCGGGATTTCAAAACCTGGGGGTTGTTCAACTTATACTTCTTCTTGAATTAAGCCATTTAGAAAAGCACTTTTAACATCCATTTGATAGAGCTTAAAATTTATTATGGATGCATATGCTAAGAGCATTCTAATGGCTTCTAATCTTGCAACTGGAGCATATGTTTCTTCATAGTCTATTCCCTCTTCTTGATTATACCTTTTTGCTACTAACCTAGCCTTATTTATAATAATTATGCCATGTTCATCTAATTTATTTCTAAAAACCCATTTTGTTCCTATGATAGGATAATTTTCAGGTTTTTCTACTAGTTTCCACACATTGTTTCTTTCAAATTGATTTAATACTTCTTGCATGGCAATGATCCAGTTATCATCTACTATGGCTTCTTTTATATTTTTAGGTTCAATCATAGATACAAAAGCCATATTATTGCATAAATCTTTAAGAGAATGTCTAGTTGTTACCCCTTTTGAGATATCACCAATAATGTTGTCGAGGGGATGATCTCTTGAGGCTTTCCATTCTCTTGGAAGTTCATTATTTGCTCTAACTCCATTATCTTGAGAATCCTCATTGCTTCCTTCATCTTTTTCTTTAGAATCATTTCCATGAATATGTGTATCTTCTAAGGAATCTGAAATATCATCTAAAAGATCCTTCCTTGGAAGAATGGCATTATACTCATCAAAGGAAACATGTATAGACTCTTCAATTGTCATTTTTCTTTTATTATATATTCTATAAGCTTTACTATGCAGAGAATATCCAAGAAAAATACCTTCATCTGACTTAGCATCAAATTTTCCTAAGTTATCTTTTCCACTATTCAATACAAAACATTTACAACCAAAGATATGAAGATGCGAGATGTTTGGTTTTCTGCCATTGAACAATTCATATGGAGTTTTCTTTAAAATGAGTCTTATTAAAGCCCTATTTAAAATGTAGCATGCAGTGTTAACGGCTTCAGCCCAAAAGTATTTTGGAAGAGGAGTATCATTTAATAAAGCTCTAGCAATCTCTTCCAAAGATCTATTTTTCCTTTCAACAACACCATTTTGTTGAGGGGTTCTTCCAAAGCTCTAGCAATCTCAAGATTATATCAAGATTATATCTAGCAATTTGAATTATATCCTTCCAAGTTTTCTAAATGCTTGAAATGCATCATTCTTATGAGTGATAAAAAGAGTCCATGTGTATCTAGAATAATCATCAACTATAACAAGAACATAGTAACTTCCTCCAAAACTCATGATTCTGGAAGGACCAAACAAATTCATATGTAGTAATTGTAAGGGTTGAGTAGTTGAAACAATGTTTTTAGATTTGAAAGAAATTCTAGTTTGTTTTCCCTTTTGACATGCATCACATAGCCTATCTTTTTCAAATCTTAGTTTTGGCAAACCAACAACTAAATCTTTTGATATTAATCTATTTAAATGTTCCATGTTTATATGTGCAATCCGTTTATGCCACAACCATGGATCATCATCTTTACTAAGAAAACATTGATTATTATCTAGTTTTTGACTTAAGTCTATCATGTAAACATTGTTGACTCTAAACCCTATATGCTTTATATTCGTATCATGTTTATGTTCAATGACACACTTTTGAGAATCAAATGATACCAGATAGCCTTTGTCACATAATTGACTCACACTAAGCAGACTATGTTTAAGACCTTCAACAAGTAGAACATTTTCAATGGAGGTTGAAGAATTTGTACCTATTTTTCCAACTCCAAGAATTATACCTTTGTTATTGTCACCATAAGTTACATGTCCGCTTTTCTTGGGAGAGATATGTGTGAATTTTGATTCGTCTCCCGTCATATGTTTTGAGCATCCGCTATCTATGTACCACTTTTTCCTCAAGGGTTCCTACAAAATCAAGGTTGTAACTTAGGTACCCAAACTTTATTGGGTCCTTGTGTGTTAGTATGGGTAACAGATCCTTTTGGGACCCAAATCATTTTAATATTGTTACAATTTCTTCTAAAATAGCATGTAGATGTGCCATGCCCTTTTCTTCCACAGTAAAAACATGTGATAGAACTAGAATTATATTTTTGTGTGGAAGTAGAGAAATTTTTATGAAATTTTTGTTGTTTTTCAGATTTATATCCTAGTCCAGCCTTATTGGAGGCATGTCTTTGTTTTCCTAATATGACATCTAAATTATTTTTACTATAAGAAAATTTTGCAAGTGAGTTTTTCAACTCTTTAATTTCTTTTTCATAATTTTCACAACAACTACAAGAATCTTATATTTTCTTGTCAGAAATAGTAGAGATATGAACTTTTTCATTTGGTTTAGAAATTGAGACTTCATTTCTAAGATGATCTAATTCTTTGTTTAATTTTGAGATTTCATTTTCTAAATTTGAGATTGTTTTCTTAGAAGATGAGACTAATTTTGCAAGTTTAATTGACTCTTTATGCAGATCAGCAAATGCATCTTGCAATTCATCAAAAGAAATAGATAAGTTGTTTGAAGATGTTACCTCTTCATCACTTTCATAACTTTTAGCCATAAGGCAGAGGTTTATCTCTTCATTTTCTGAATCTTCAGAAGATTCCATATCGTTTTCATCCCATGTAATGTATGCTTTCTTCAATTTCTTTTCATTAATATTTTTCTTTTCAGACTTCTCCATCTTTTTCTTGAAGATGGGACAATCAACCCTCAGATGTCCAGGTTGATTGCACTCAAAGCATTTTAGAGTAGAGGATGAAGTTTTTGTCCTTCTTTTAGATTTAAAATTGGGTCGCTTTTGATTTCCTCTGACTCTCAGGAACTTGTTGAATCTTTTCACAAAAAGACTAATATCTTCATCATTATCCAGTCAATTGAATCTTCTTTATCACTGTCTTCTTGGATAGCAGATGAGGCTTTAAGAGTGATTCCCTTCTTCTTCTTATTAGTTTCTTCATGTTGATTTAATCTCAATAATTCCATTTCATGCTCCTGCAATTTTCCAAATAACGTAGCAAGAGACATATTAGACAAATCTTGAGATTCTGTGATGGCTGTTACCTTTGGTTGCCATTCTCTATTAAGACATCTTAAAACTTTATTTACTAGATCTTCATTTTGAAAAGTTTTTCCTAGAGATGCAAGATGATTAACTATGTGTGTGAACCTCTTTTGCATGTCTTGTATACTTTCATTTACAATCATTCTAAACAGTTCATATTCACGAGTTAATGTGTTTATCCTAGATCTTTTAACATCTGTTGTGCCTTCATGTGTTACTTGTAGTGTATCCCACATATCCTTAGCACTTTTACAATTTGAAACCCTAAAGTATTCATCTATTCCTAGGGCAGATGTAATAATATTTTTGGCCTTTAAATTATATTGTACTAATCTTCTTTCTTCCTCAGTCCAATCTGCTCTAGGTTTTTCTATTGTTGCACTTCCGGCCACTATAGAGGCAACATAAGGTCCTTGTTCTATGGCTTCCCAAATATTTAAATCTATTGCCTCTATAAAGATTTGCATGCGGGTTTTCCAGTAGTGGTAACCCACTCCATTAAAGATGGGAGGTCTATTTATAGAATTTCCCTCGGGAAACAAGTAGTTTGATGAGGCCATAATTCTTGAAGCTTCTAAACTTTATACAAGAATGAAGCTCTGATACCACTTGTTGGACAACTGGTATCATATATCTTAAGAAGGGGGGGGGGGTTGAATTAAGATATCACAAACTATTTCCCTTATTAAAATTTTATTTCACTTTCTATTCAAGTTATAAATTCCCTTAAAAATGAACTTCTTAAATATTGATTCAAATAGAGCAATTTGAATATGAATATAAAACAATAATAAATAAAGGAGTTTAAGGGAAGAGAGATTGCAAACTCAGATTTATACTGGTTCGGTCACACCCTTGTGCCTACGTCCAGTCCCCAAGCAACCCGCTTGAGAGTTCCACTATCTTGTAAAAGCCTATTACAAGATTTGAACCACACAAGGACAACCCTTCCTTTGTGTTCAGATTTCTTTACAACAAGAGACCCTCGGTCTCTTAATCCTTTTTTCAGAATAAAGAAGAAGAAAAGAAGTAATCTCCCTTGAAAGAGATAGATTGAACAATTTGAGCACTCAAATAATTCCTTATTGAATCACAAGTGTTTTGGCCAAGGAATTTGTAAGAGGATAAAACGATTTTGCTTTTTAAGAGGATAAGACCCTTTTGTTCTGAAAAACTCTTAGCAAATTCGTGTCTCAAGTCACATATATATAAGCCTTTGATGGCCATTCAAGAACCAAGTAAAAACATGTGACTGTTGAGAATATTTTTCTGAAAATCTTCTCTGGTAATCGATTACAGTATATGTGTAATCGATTACAAGCTTTAAAATTTGAATTAAAACGTTCAATAACTGCTGGTAATCGATTACCATATATGTATAATCGATTACACAGCCCAAATTTTGAATTCAAATTTTAATAGCTGTTGTAAATCAGTTTTGGCCACTGGTAATCGATTACATCCTCTGGTAATCGA
Source organism: Glycine soja (assembly GCF_004193775.1). Lineage (NCBI taxonomy): Eukaryota > Viridiplantae > Streptophyta > Magnoliopsida > Fabales > Fabaceae > Glycine > Glycine soja. The sequence goes on along the minus strand of NC_041005.1, from coordinate 24,403,392 downwards.
TTACCAAAGAGTTAATCTCTTGAAAAAGACTTTTTAACTTAAATTTCTTGGCCAAACCTTTTGCTACTTCAATAGGAATTCCCTTCCTATTTTAATATACTCTTTCTAAGACTCTAGAAACTTTCTTGATCATCCATCTTGAATATCTTTGTCTTGAATAAAGCTTTGAGAAACATGTAACCCTTTGGCAAGCTTTCCCTTTGGCATCATCAAAACATTCAGCTTGATCCTTTGTCTACATAGATGACTCTCAAAAAGCACTTTCTAAAAGATAAGATCGAATCAAAAGTCACTAATAAGAAAGAACAAGAAATGGTATTTATAATTTTAACAAACAAAACTGATTTCATCAATTATCAAATGTGGTAATTGATTAATTTGCTAAATTTCCTCTTTGTTCCGCATTTCCAAAAACATGGTAATCAATTACAAATTGTGGTACTTGATTATCTCGTTTCACAAAGAGCTTCTCAAGCTTCCATGGTTTCGAAATAATCAATTATTTTGACACAAAGAGCTATTAAAGTTTCCAGATGTGATGGAAGCTTGCTTGTGGAGCTTCTATGGAGGCTGGTTCTTTGAGCTTCAATGAGGTCCTTTAATGGTGGTTTTCCACCATGGAGATGCAGCGGAAGACAAAGGAGAAGAGGTGAGAGGAGGCGCCATCCACTAGGGAATAAGCCATGGAAGAAGGAGCTTCACCACCAAGATGAACCTTGGATAAGAAGCTTGGAGAGGAGGCTTCAATGGAGGAAAAGAAAGAGGGAGAGAAAGAGAGAGGGGGGAGCACGAAATTGAAGGAAGAAAAAGGGAGAGAAGTTGAACTTTGAGTTATGTCTCACAAGACTCTCATTCATCAAAGTTACAACAAGTGTTACACATGCTTCTATTTATAGACTAGGTAGCTTCCTTGAGAAGCTTTCTTGAGAAAACTTCCTTGAGAAGCTTCTTTGAGAAAACTTCCTTGGGAAGCTAGAGCTTAGCTACACACACCCCTCTCATAACTAAGCTCACCTTCTTGAGAAGCTTCCTTGAGAAGATTCCTAAAGATGCTAGAGCTTAGCTACACACACCTTTCTAATAGCTAAGCTCACCTCCTTAAGATGAGAAGCTAGAGCTTAGCTACACACCCCCTATAATAGCTAAGCTCACCCCCATGACAAAATACATGAAAAAACATAAAAAGTCCCTACTATAAAGACTACTCAAAATGCCTCAAAATACAACGCTAAAACCCTATACTACTAGAATGGCCAAAATACAAGGCCCAAACGAAGGAAAAACCTATTCTAATATTTACAAAGATAAGTGGGCTCATACTTAGCCCATGGGCTCGAAATCTACCCTAAGGCTCATAAGAACCCTAGGGCCTTCCCTTGGATCTCTGGCCCAATCTACTTGGAGTCTTTTATCCAATGCCCTTGCGGGGTAGGATTGTATCATTCCCTGCACCTTGGAAAGGATTTGACCTCAAATCCTGAGGTTCTTCATACTCTAGGATCCTTCCCTGAACACCTGTAAAAAGAACAAAAACATATGTATTAGTGGTGTTTGGTATGTTGAAGTAAGGTAAGGTTTGAAAATCCATTTCCTGGGCATCTTCCCATGAAGGAACATGGTTCCTCATCAACTCAATGAGTGGTGCTACAAGTATAGAAAAATATGGGACAAACCTTTTGTAAAAGTTTATTAAGTCATGGAAGCCCCAAATTTTTCTTATACTTGGGGGAGTGGGCCACTTAGGATGACCTTTATTCTCTTAGGGTTCATGGGAACCCCTTTATCACTATTTGAAAAATTAAGAAAAGTAACACAATAAAACATACCTTTTTCTGTATTTTCATATTGATTATTCCTACCAAAAAGTATGACAAACCTAAGGTGTCCCATATGAGTACCTAAGTTTGTATTGAAATTAAAAATAAGAACAAACCTACCTAATGGGTCCCTATGTACACACTCCATGAAGATGTTAGGTGCACAAGTGATTTTACAAAAGAGGGTTGCACCACTCAAAACATTCATCATACCACCTATTTTAGGGAATTGGTGTCTAATAATACCTATTTTGGGCACCAACAAAGCACAAGGATTTAAGCTCTTGCAAACCAAACCCTCATCCAACAACTTCTTTACTTGAGGAATAAACTCAAGCCCAAGAGTGTGGCAATGCTAGCAAGTGTCTTTTTACAAAAGAGAAAATGTGGAGGTTGTCTAAGAGGGATAGTTTCTTTAATGTTTGTCTTTATTGTAAAATGAGTTTCCTTCTTAGCTAACCTCTTGGAGGAAACACTTACCTCCTTACATTTCTCTTTAACCACTAATGGTTGTCCTTCTTCTTGGGGGTAGATTTCTTCACTAGATTCTTCCCCTTTTGCTTCTTCACTTTCACTAGAGGAAGGTGAAGTAGTAGCCTTATCTTGGCTAATATAAATGTCTTAGCCCCTCATAATCATGGTTTTTGTGGTGGGGCATTGAGAAGTAATGTGTCCTCTTCCAAGACATTTAAAGCATTTTATAGAGCTAGTTTTCTCTTGCATACTAGCCTTAGGGGCTTGCTTTTCTATTGTCTTCCCCTTATCATCTTTGGGCTTAGAAGGTGTCACCCCTAAGATGCCTTGACCTCGGTATTTCTTTGGATAAGAGTGAGAGCCATAAGATTTTGATGTAGACTTCTTTTTAAGTTGTTGCTCTACCCTTATTTCCCAAACTAAGTTAGCCTCTACATTGTCCTTCCTATAGAAGTATGGGAGGTTAATGTTAGCCTCTTGAGGCTTTCTTTCCTTTTCTCTCCTATGTGAGTGAGGTCTAAGGTGTGACCTATGCCTTCCTTCGTAATAGTCACAAAGTTCTTCACTTAGGCTCTTGCAAGAGTTACGACTACTATAGGAGGTATATTTTTCTCTTTTCATTTCTTTCATTATTTTTCTTCTTTCTTCCTCTCTTATTTTCATTCTTTTATCTTGACGTATTTCTTCCACTCTTTTTTTCCTTTTTCTTTTCTCTCCTGTTTTTCTTTCCATAACTTGAGGGAACTCAACTCATCTAAGATTCTAGATAAAGGGTCTTTATGACTAGTACCCTCGCCATTAACACTAGATGAATGATGACTCATGTTGGTTCCTAAGTTGTGGTTCTTTCTTGTTGGAGGTTTGAAAACAAAAGGTAAAAGAAACTTCTAGCCAAAATAAACACTAAAAGAGGTGTGAAAGATAAGGTAAAAAAACTAATTGGTAAAATGCAAGCTATCTAGGCGGTTTGACAATGGAAGGTAAAAGAAATAAACTATGAAAGTAAGCAAGAAAAGTTAACTAGGTGAATCCTAAGAGTGTTTGGATGACCACATCAAGGTTCCCAACAAAACACTCACTATCCTAAGGAAATATTGCCTAAAATTATTACACACAAATGGAAGTTTGGTAACCTATTGGAGGCTCCCAACACACTTCCAATGAAAGGCCTTTTTGTTACAAAACTTGAAAGAAATAAAGGTAAGTAAATTGAAAATTAAAAAAATTACAAAACGTCCTCAATTTTGGTGGTTGTTATCTCTTTGGTGATTCACTCAATTTGGAGTGCTTCTTAGTCCAATAGCTCTTAAGGTGGTTGGCCCCTTGCTTCTTGACTCAAATTCTTCAAGGGATGGCACCAATCCTCCTTTCCAATTCCCTATATGGCAACTCACAAACAAGGAAACAAAGAGACAAGCAATAACCAAAGACAAAAAAATGAAATGAAAGCTAAACCAATGGACTTCTAACAAGACAATTTTTCAAGGATTATTCAACAATTAAAGCAATGAAAAGGACATACAAGCAAGCTAGGACTCAAAGAGAAACTTAGAATGGCTCTAGAGTAGAGTAAAAAAAACTAAAAAAAAAGACTCAACAAAACTCTAGCTTTGGCACTTGTCTTCACACTAATTTTCAATTGAAATTTCCAATTATAGAATAAATTTTGAGCCAAAACAACAAGCACACTTCCCTTTCACCTTTTTTTGGATACTGATTTTCCTGCCAACTTGTGTGATTTTTCGTATTTTTTCCTTTTATCCAAATCACTTGTTTTTTTTTCAAATTTTGTTTCCAGATGTCTAGAAAATTCAGTAAAAATTTCAGCTCCAAATTCGAAGTAACCAATTCTCAGTAATTTTTACAAGTTTTTATGTCCAAGCTGCCAGCACCAGCGATTTTTTTTTAAGCATGGTATATTGATTGCCTTGGGCTTACTTTCAACCTTCCTATGTATGTTGAACTCACTAGTATTGTTTACCACAGTTTTAGGAGTTCAATTTTCACTTAGGATCAACATTTCAGCCAGCAATTCAATCACCAAAACTCAAATTCACAATAGACACAATGATAAGGAAACCTAAAAGTTCAAGAAAAGGTTCACAATCAAAGACTCTCTAAGAATTTTGCATGAACATGTTAAGGACTAATTAACATGAAAGATTTTGACTCAAATCAAATAATAGGCTAAAAGAATTTCATACACTCATTAACAAATGAGTTAGACAAAGAAACAAGAAAATAAAATTCAGCACAACATAAGAAATCTTATGTGACAAGTTTCATGACTAGACATGACTTCTATGACAAAACTACAATAGGTGAACAAGTCATTCTAGATTTTTGAGGTTTTCTTCTACTTTAATATTTTTGTAAGAATTTTATGGTTTGGGTTTCAGCCACAAAAAATAACAAGACAAAACTCAAAGGAACCTAAACTAAACACAATTCATGGTTCAAGAACAAGAACAAGAAATTTGAACAATAGAAGATCAAATCTAGCTTCTATAGCAAGTTTAATCGGTGGAAACTCTAAAGAATTATGTTAAAAACATTTAGCACAAGACATGTGAGGAGATAAATGGAGAAAAATGAAGAAACAACAATGTAAGACAAGGTAAAGCAAAAAAAATAATGGAGGTTTAAGGAGCACCTACTTGAAGCTCTTATGCTCTGATACCACTTGATGGAAGCTTGCTTGTGGAGCTTCTATGGAGGCTGGATCTTCGAGCTTCAATGAGGTCCTTTAATGGTGGTTTTCCACCATGGAGATGCAGCAGAAGACAAAGGAGAAGAGGTGAGAGGAGGCGCCATCCACTAGGGAATAAGCCATGGAAGAAGGAGCTTCACCACCAAGATGAGCCTTGGATAAGAAACTTGGAGAGGAGGCTTCAATGGAGGAAAAGAAAGAGGGAGAGAAAGAGAGAGGGGGGAGCACGAAATTAAAGGAAGAAAAAGGGAGAGAAGTTGAACTTTGAGTTATGTCTCACAAGACTCTCATTCATCAAAGTTACAACAAGTGTTACACATGCTTCTATTTATAGACTAGGTAGCTTCCTTGGGAAGCTTTCTTGAGAAAACTTCCTTGAGAAGCTTCTTTGAGAAAACTTCCTTGGGAAGCTAGAGCTTAGCTACACACACCCCTCTCATAACTAAGCTCACCTTCTTGAGAAGCTTCCTTGAGAAGATTCCTAAAGAAGCTAGATCTTAGCTAGACACACCTTTCTAATAGCTAAGCTCACCTCCTTAAGATGAGAAACTAGAGCTTAGCTACACACCCCCTATAATAGCTAAGCTCATCTCCATGACAAAATACATGAAAAAAAAATAAAAAGTCCCTACTATAAAGACTACTCAAAATGCCTCGAAATACAACGCTAAAACCCTATACTACTAGAATGGCCAAAATACAAGGCCCAAACGAAGGAAAAACCTATTCAAATATTTACAAAGATAAGTGGGCTCATACTTAGCCCATGGGCTGGAAATCTACCCTAAGGCTCATAAGAACCCTAGGGCCTTCCCTTGGATCTCTGGCCCAATCTACTTGGAGTCTTTTATCCAATGCCTTTGCGGGGTAGGATTGTATCAAGATGCAATCTAATCGGTTATTAAATGTGGTAATCAATTATCTAGAGAAGTAATTTTTGTTGAAACATGCTTATGTAATTGATTAATTCAAGGATTCTTGGCAAATTTCAAGAGAAGTAATTTTTGTTGCTTGTTCTAACACTTTGTAATTGATTACTAAACTTGGTAATCAATTACACTGTGTTGAACTCATTGCTTCAAAGAAACTTTGAGATCAATACATTTATCTTATCATGTTTGATTTCTACTAAGAATGAATAATACAACTAGGTCTCAAACACTCAAAATGCCTAGTCTAAAAACATTCAATACAAAGGCCACATTTTTAGAAACTTGTTTGGCATTGTAAAATTTATTAAAACCAAATGATCCTAAGGCTAATCTTCAAGTCTTGAATCTCTTAGATTCTACAATCTCCCCCTTTTTGTTTTTGATCATGCCAGACTAAATGATGTGTATTGATATTTTTCTTGTGCTTGTACCTATTTTAAATCATGCTTAACAAACATACTAGTAGGATCTATTCAAAACATAACATCTAGGTACATAGACAAATCAATCATATCTTTCTCCCCATTTTGGCATCACAAATCCAAAAAGTGTGTATCAAAAGAAAATCCAAATGTAGGTATAGCATAGAAGCTAGGTAGAGAGAAGAAAATATCATTTAATTCAAACTAAAGTCATTACATACTTTATTAATTAAATCACAAAACAACTAAAGGAATGCAAATATATATGTACATGAAATGAATGTAGGCTCTCATATTGGCTCAAGTGACATTGGACTCACTTAAAATACAAAGTTTGTTACAAAGATGGTAGAGCTTATCTCTTGCTAAAGGTTTGGTAAAGATGCCAACTAGTTGTGAGTCTGTATCCATAAACTCAATGTCACAATCAACTATGTGAGTATGATCCATAATAAAATGATGTATAATCTCTATATGTGTTTTCCTAGAATGCATAATAGGATTCTTAGTGAGACTAATGACACTGGTGTTATCACATCTTAAAGGAATGTGTTCTAAGTAAAATCCAAAGTCAGAAAGTTGTTGGTTAAGCCACAAGATTTGTGCACAAAAACTCCCTACAACAATGTACTCAACCTCGGTCATAGACAAGACAACACATGCTTGCTTCTTACTATAGCATAATACTAAGCCATTACCTAACAAGTAAGTGTCACTAGTACTTTTCCTATCTAGTTTACATCTAACAAAGTGAATTTGAGTATCCTACTAGAAAGATCTTAGCACCTTTAGGGTACCATAGGCCAACATCTAAAGTTCCTTTTAGATATTTCATGATCTTTTTTACAATAGAGAAGTGAGACTCCTTAGCACTAGATTGATAGCATGCACACATGCAAACACTAAACATGATGTCTACTTGCAATCAAGTAAAGTAGGGAACTAAGATACCTCTATACTTTGTTTGGTCAATTGACTTTCCATTTTCGTTTGCATTAAGGTAGCAATTAGTAGCCATAGGAGTTCCAACGTCCTTGCTTTTGTCCATCTCAAACTTCTTAAGAAGTTTCTTGCAATATTTTGTTTGATGGAGAAATATTCCATGATCCTTTTGCTTTACTTAGAGACTAAGAAAGTTATTTAATTCCCTCATCATTGACATTTCAAACTCTCCCTACATCTTGTGCACAAAATCTTCACAAAGAGATTTTTTAGTGGAACAAAAAATGATTCCATCCACATAAACTTGCACAAGTAAAATTGTTATGAGAGGACTTTTTAATGAAAAGTGTTTTTATCAACTTTTTATCTATCAAACTTTTGTTGAAGAAGAAAATTGCTAAGTTTCCCATACCATTGCCATGGTGCTTGTTTAAGTCCATAAAGATCTTTCTTAAGCTTGTATACATAATTTGAATTTTTATGATCCTTAAAACCGAGAGGATTGGAAACATAAAATTCCTCTTCAATGTATCCATTTAGGAAAACACTTTTGACATCCATTTGGTATAACTTGAAATCGATAACATAAGCATAAGCTAATAACAATCTTAATGCCTCTCATCTTGCTACCGGTGCATAGGTTTCACCAAAGCCTATACCCTCTTGTTGGTTATAGCCCTCGGCTACTAGCCATTCTTTATTTCTAGTGATCAAACCATGTTCATTCAATTTATTTTTAAACACCCATTTTAGTGCCAATGATGTTCATGTTTTTTGAATAAGGTACTAATTCCCATACATCATTTCTTTTAAATCAGTTCAACTCCTCATGCATGGATATTATCCAAAACTCATCTTTGAGTGCCTCCTCTTTAGACAAGGGTTTTACTTTAGACACAAATTCAGTACACTCACAAAACAAGTTCAAAGAGTGTCTAGTAGTTACTTCCTTTTCTATGTCTCTAATAATGTTATCCATAGAGAGATCCCTTGGTGCTCTCCATTCCTTGGGAAGTGTTAACATTTTTAATTGCATTAGGATTTACGTTGGCCAAGTGTAACCGAATCCCAATTGTAGTACTGAACCAAAGGTTAGGTCGTCTCCCAGGGTAATAGTGCAAGGATAAATATTCAAATTAAAACCTTTCGGATAAAGATATTTTTGTTTTTATATTTTAAACTACCTAAAAATAAAACTAATCTAAATAGAAAATAAAAAGATATTTTTCTAGATAGAATAATGTGCTGAAAATTTAATAACAAAAATTAAAAGAAAAGGTAAGAAGTTACTTATTGACTCAATAAGAAATGTAGACAAAAATAATAACGTTGAGATGCTAAGATTGTACTCGAAATCCCCCTATTTTCTACAATTCCTCACAATTCTAGATCAATATATTGTTCATCCTCAATTCACTAATGTATTATATCCCTAATCCCTTAGGTGATAGACCGTAAATCATTTGCCTTGATTCCCAATCCCTTGGCCAACCAACACAAGCAATCAACATTATCGTTTGAGAATTAGTGAGGCTTAACCAAGATTATTATATCCCTAGAGATAACCCCAATTAAGTATCCAATTAGTTCGGGTTTCAATGAGACTCGTCAAAGTGCATGTCAATTCCTGAAATCATTTATGAGGTACCCATGCTCACTAAGCATTAAGTATAGAAGATGAATAATGAACTCAAACAATATATTAATGTGAGAAAATTACATCAAATAGAGAGTGCCAATCCTTTCCTTTCCTAGCTAAAAAAGAAACTAGCCACTCATGATTTTAAGTGAAAGGTGGTGTGTGGAGGTGTGATTTTCAAAGAAGGGTGTGTAGAGGTGTGATTTTTAGCTGCAGCCTATGCCTCTTTATTTATAAAATTATAGATGTGTTTAATAAAGGCAAATAATCTCCTTAATTTACAAAATAATATAATCTATACAAGAAAATTATCTATTCAGCTGATATAATCTACTTTAATTATTGCAATTACCTTCCAAGTGATTTTCTTCATTTATCTTCGAGCTATATCTCCAAAATTATCTTTGATTTGAATTAATTCAGTTTTTGGATGCATTGTCTAGTGTGCTCCTCGTTTAAGCAAGATATCTTCTAAAAAATTTCATCTTCTCATTTGTTTGAGTTGACTTGAGCAGCCTATACCTCACTTGAGCGAGGCTACCTTGTAAAATTGCCCCATTTCTCTATAAAAACTGACAAAATCATATTAAAAACTTCTAAAATCATAATTCTTATCTAAAATATATTAAAAACTGGAAACATAATGAGTTTGATTCAAAACAAGGCCTAAAGTATACTAAAGTATCAAATAAATGTCTCAAATTGCATATGAAAATACGGTAAATTTGACCTTTATCAGGAAGAAAGTTGTGTTGTGATGAGGGTCCTTCTTAAGGTTTATTGCTCACCACCTCTTTACTCCTTTGGAGAAGCTTCTGTTGGACTCCCTACATCATCATAAAAAATAGGCACCTTCCCCAACATTTGGGGATTAAATTCATCAAACATAACATGGGTAGATTCTTCAATCTTTAATGAATTCTTATTGAAAACTCTATATGTCTTGCTAGTAGATGAGTATCCTAAAAATAAAATTTCATCTGCTTTTACATCAAACTTGCCAAGTGATTCTTTATCGTTGTTTAACACAAAGCACTTATAACCAAAGACCTTGAGATGTGATATATTTGACTTGCTAACATTGTAGATCTTATAAGGTGTCAATTTCAAAATTGGTCTTATAATCACTCTATTGAGAACAAAGCAAGTTATACTTACCGCATCCACTCAAAAATATTTCGGTAGATGGTTTTCATTTAACAAAGTTCTTGCTAGTTCCTTAAGAAATCTATTTTTCCTCTCCACAGCTCCATTTTGTTGAGGAGTTCTTGGAGTTGAAAAATTATGATTCATACCATTTTATTCACAAAAAAGTTTCAAATTTATCATTTTGAAATTCACCAGCATCATCACTTCTCAAAGCTTTGATTTTCAAATCCTTTTCTTTTTGAAACAATTTGGCTAGTTTACAAAAAACTTTGAAAGCATTGTTTTTCAAGGATAAAAACAAGGTCCATGTAAATCTAGAATAGTCATCCACAATTACCAAGGCATAATAGTTCCCTCCTATGCTCATAGTTCTAGAAGGACCAAACAAATCTAAATGCAAAACTTAAAGTGGTCTAAAAGTTGAAATCATATTTTTAGATTTAAAAGAAACTCTAGATTGCTTACCCTTTTGACATGCATCACACAAGCCATCCTTCACAAACTTAAGCTTAGAAAGTTCCTTAACTAGCTCTTTAGAGATGAGTTTGTTTAAATGACTCATGTGAATATGAGCGACCCTTCTATGCCATCACACTGTGGGAAGAGAATGATTCGGGCACTTCAAGTGATTCAAGCAATGAAGAAGAGACAAATCTATTTCTTATGGAAAATGGTGAAGTTGAAAGTGTTGTAAGTTCTTTTGATTTTGAAGTTGAACTTGATGAAAACTATGATCAGCTTTTAGATGCCTTCAATGAGATGCATGAAGAGGCTCAAAAATTATCTCAAGCCAACAACTCTCTCAATGGAAATTTGAGATGGCATATAGATAAGATATTGAGTTGTCAAAATGAGTTATCTAGCTTGAAATTGAAAAATGAAGAACTTGAAAAAGCACTAGAAAACTCTTCTTGAATTGACAAAAGTATTTACACATCTTCCTCCTTCCAATGTGAAATGTGCAAGTCACTTAAATTGAAAAATGAATATTTACTAAAACCTTGTCCAAGTTCACATTGGGAAGAGTTAATCTAGATGCACTTCTTGCAAAACAAAGGTGCATGTTTAACAAAGTGGAAATTGGCTATATATTTGACAAGAAACAAAAGTCTTTTAAAATTTTCTTCAACTTTATCAAAGCATCTAGCATCCCTTTCACAACATGTCACTATTGCATGCATAAGGGTCATTTCTTTAAAAATTGTGTGATTAGGAGATATGGAGTTCCAAATGGGAGATATAAATGGATTCCCAAAAGAACAGGAAAGGTTACTAACCAAAAAGGACCCAAAATCTCTTGGGTAGCTAAATCTACCCTCTAAATTGTCTTGTAGGTACGCCTTGATGCCAAAGAGCTTATGTGGTATTTGGACAATGGTTGTTCAAGGCATATGATGGGAGACAAGAACAAATTTGTCTCTTTGAAAGCAAAGGAGGGAGGCTATGTAACCTATGGGAACAACAACAAAGGCAAAATTCTTAGTATTGGTAATATTGAAAACTCATTACCTACCTTGATAGAGAATGTTTTGTTTGTGGATGGATTGAACCATAACCTTCTAAGCATTAAAAAATTGTGTGATAAGAGTTATAAAATTTCTTTTAATAAATATCATTGCATTATTTCTAATCCAATCACCAATCAAATTGAGTTTGTTGGCAACCGGATATGTAACACCTACATGTGGATATGGCATAGAAGGGTCGCTCATATTTAAATTTATTTCCCAACACACATCAAATATTCACTTAGTGCATGTGAAATTACAAAACTACCCCTAATACAAAAACTAGTCTAGGTGCCCTAAAATACAAGGGCTGAAAAATCCTATATTTCTAGGGTACCCTACCTACAATATGGAGCCCTAAATACAAGGACCAATTATAATGACATCCTAGTCTAATATGTACAAAGATAAGTGGGCTCGTACTTAGCCTATGGGCCCGATATCTACCCTAAGGCTCATAAGAACCCTAGGGCCTTCTCTTGCATCTCTAGCGCAATCTACTTGGAGTTTTCTATCCAATGCCCTTGCGGGGTAGGATTGCATCATAAGTTCTCGTAACCTAGGATAAGAGACTTGCTTTTGAATCAAGGGGAATCAACATGTTTTAATTCTGTTATTTCTTTAATTCGAGTTTGCTTGTTGTTTGAATTATAAAAACAACAACCCTCCCCCATTTCGTTACGGTTTCACTATTACATGTTATGAACGTTTGGTTGATCATTGGTCGTTGGGAGACGACCTAGGATCACTTCCTAGATACTGCATTTTAATGTTGATTTGATTCAGGTACGACCTCGATCAATGCTTTACATGTCTCACGACACCTAAACACACTTAGTGGAGAATCTTGAACTTGATCTTGGATTAGTGGTCCAAAGGTTCATAATAGTGTTTAGTTGTTTTGTGTGTAGCTCTGTTGTTTAGTGTTATGCGTGTGTGTTGTTTTGTTTTGTGTACTGTTCTATTTTACATTTCAGTCGCGTCCCCTGTTTAGCGCTTCCCTGTTTCAGTTTTGTGTAATGTTGTGAATAGTGATTAGCGACTGAACTAGCAACTGATTTTGCAATTTAATTGGCGATTTTTGTTTTGATAGCTAGAGTTGTTATTTTTGTATGGTAGTTTCTTTTGATCCATATTTTGTGTGAAAAATACCAGAAGCACTTGGTGTGGCTGAATTTGAGAGAGACAAAAAAATTTGGGAACTTATTTTTAGCAAAACTTAAAACGGCCATAACTTTTGCTCCGGTTATCAGAATGACTATTATTATATATGCATTTGGGGTGGAAAAAAATTTCCCATATTGTAAAAACATTCTTTAGCCGGTTGGGGTCTCCCAAACTTCAAAAATCAGTTTTTACTTAATTTTTTTTCCAAGTATTATTGTCCTATTTTTCTAAACTTTGCTTAGGCTGTTTTCATGGTCATTCTTTGCTTAGGCATTCGACTGCTAATTTTCATACTGAGAACATGGCTCAACCTCCACCTCGTGAGAGGACTCTTAGGGAGATAGCTGCACCTAATTTCTCTTATGAAAGCCTGTGCATTCAATATCTTGATGAGGATGTTCCATATGTTCTCAAGACTGGACTAATACATTTGCTACCCAAGTTTCATGGTCTTGCAGGTGAAGATCCTCATAAGCATTTGAAGGAGTTCCATATTACCTGTTCCACCATGAAGCCCCCTGATGTCCAGGAAAATCATATCTTTCTAAAGGCTTTTCCTCATTCTCTGGAGGGAGTGGCGAAAGATTGGTTGTACTACCTTGCTCCCAGGTCCATTTCTAGCTAGGATGACCTTAAGAGGGTGTTCTTGGAGAAATTCTTCCCTGCATCTAGGACCACTTCCATTAGAAAAGACATTTTAGGCATCAGGCAACTTAGTGGAGAGAGCTTGTATGAGTACTGGGAAAGATTCAAGAAATTGTGTGCAAGCTGTCCTCACCACCAGATTTCTGAGCAACTCATTCTTCAATATTTCTATGAGGGACTTAGAAACATGGAGAGGAGTATGATTGATGCTGCCAGTGGTGGAGCTCTTGGTGATATGACTCCTGCTGAGGCTAGGAATCTGATTGAGAAGATGGCTTCCAACTCCCAACAATTCAGTACAAGAAATGATGCTATTGTCCTTAGAGGAGTCCATGAGGTGGCCACGAATTCATCTTCATCTGCTGAAAATAAGAAGCTTGAGGGAAAACTTGATGCCTTGGTCAACCTAGTAACTTAGCTTGCCATGAATAAGAAATCTGCACCTGTTGCAAGAGTCTATGGTCTATGTTCTTCTGCAGATAACCATACAGATCTTTGCCCTTCTTTGCAGCAATCTGGAGTCAATGAGCAACCTGAAGCTTATGCTGCAAACATTTATAATAGACCCCCTTAGCAACAAAACCAATAACAATAGAATAATTATGATCTTTCAAGAAATAGATACAATCCAAGTTGGATGAATCATCCAAATCTGAGATGGGCAAGTCCTCTACAACAACAACAGCCTGCCCCTCATTTCCAGAATGCTGCTGGTCCAAGCAGGCCATATGTTCCTCCTCAAATGTAGTAGCAGCAACAACAACAAAGACAACAAGCAACTGAGACCCCTTCTCAACCTTCCTTAGAGGAGTTAGTGAGGCAAATGACCATCCAGAATATGCAATTTCAGCAAGAGACAAGAGCCTCCATTCAGAGTCTGACAAATCAGATGGGGCAAATGGCTACTCAGTTGAACCAAGCCCAGTCCCAAAATTCTGACAAATTGTCTTCACAAACTGTGCAAAATCCGAAAAATGTGTGTGCCATCACCTTGTGGTCTGGCAAGAAAATTGAAGTGCCTCCACCAGTAGCAGCACCTGCACCAGAACATGTCAAGCTTCATTCTTCACCTGAAAAAGAGGATGAGCTAGCTGCACAAAAGAGAAAGCTTCCTGATCATGAGGGAGCTAACAAAAATTTTCATGCAGGTGGACCTTCTTCTAGTAGTTCTAACTTGTAGCAACCTCCTATTCGTCTTCCATTCCCACCTAGAGCAATTCCAAACAAAAAGATGGAAGAAGTGGATAAGGAGATCTTGGAGACCTTCAGGAAAGTAGAGGTGAACATACCTCTGCTAGATGCCATCAAGCAAATTCCAAGATATGCCAAGTTTCTAAAGGAGCTATGCACCCACAAATGGAAGCTCATAGGCAATGAAAGGATTAGCATTGGCAGAAATGTGTCAGCATTGATAGGTAAATTTGTTCCTCACATTCTTGAGAAATGTAAGGACCTAGGTACTTTCTGTATACCTTGCATTATTGGGAACAACAAATTTGAGAATGCCATGCTAGATCTAGGAGCATCAGTTAGTGTCATGCCTCTGTCTATTTTCAATTCTTTATCTCTTGGACCTTTGCAATCTACAGATGTGGTGATTCATTTGGCAAACAGAAGTGTTGCTTACCCCACAGGTTTTATAGAGGATGTGCTGGTTCGGGTTGGTGAACTTATTTTTCCTGCTGATTTTTATGTTCTTGATATGGAAGAGAGATTTTCCCATGGTTCAGTTCCAATTATTTTAGGTAGGCCATTTATGAAAACAGCCTGAACCAAGATAGATGTTTATGCTGGCACATTGTCTATGGAATTTGGTGATATTGTTGTTCATTTTAACATTCTTGATGCCATGAAACATCCATCTGAGGATCATTCTATTTTTCGTGTTGAGATACTTGATCAGATTGTTGATGATTATATGTTTGATTTTGATTCTCTTCATGGTAGGAAACATCCATTTTTATCTGATCTGCATACTTGTCATTCCTTATGCATTGAATCTGAATCTGAATTTGATCCTATATCTGATTTTATGCTGAGAGTAAATTTGAATTTGAGTCTGGCTCTGATTTTCTAGGAGTTGTACCTCTTGATGTTGATTTTTTAGAGTCAGAATGCACTAACCATGTCGCAGGAAGTACATATACTTCTGACTTGTTTTATGAGGTACAGGCTGAGGAACCTTCTTCTTCTCCTACCCTGGTTCCTCCCACTATTCAGCCACCACCCACACTAGAGTTGAAACCCTTACCAGCAACCCTCAAGTATGCTTACTTGGAGGACAAGGAAAAATTTCCAGTGATCATCTCTGCCTCCCTTGCTGCTGAGCAAGAGGAGAAGTTGTTGCTAGTGCTCAAGAAGCACAAGAAAGCCATTGGATGGACTTTAGCAGACATTCCTGGTATTAGCCCATCTACTTGCATGCATATGATACTTTTAGAGGATGGAGCTAAGCCAGTGAGGCAGCCACTGCGGTCACTCAACCTCGTCATTCTAGATGTGGTGAAAAATGAGGTGACCAAGCTCTTACAAGCTGGAATCTATGGCGTCCCCTAAATAATGACTGGTTTATTAGTAATGATTTAAATAACAAAACATGGGAATTTTTTTTTTTCTTTTCCGTTTCTTTCTCTATTTCACAGTAATTAAGTTCAGAAGGAAAATCATCGCCATGGAGTCCTGAATGGCCAGTTCACAACTCTATTCGGAGTCATTTCTTTCTGATCACACATAACATCTAAAATATTTTGCTTTTTCAAAGGAAAGGTATGCCAGCCATTACTTTAGGTCGTCACGTGAAAACAATAAAGTAAAATACGGTCGGTAAACTCCTTTGCAAATAAAGTTTGCTAATGCTTTCTTTTCAAATAACAAGATTAAACATAAGTGCATTCATCATTTAAAGCTGTCCAAAAGTAGGAAGTCTCACCCTTCCACACTTCCTCATTCCAAGCTTGTAGGATTATGGGGTACCCATCACATGTGGTACTAGGTGGCGGTCGGGCGATGGTGCAAAACAATTCTCCACATCCACAAATCACGTATAAACCCACCATCCCCTATTGCCCACCTCAACTGAGCTCACGTACTCCCACGTAGCCCTTATCCTCGTTCCTCTCAACATCGGGTCCCCATAAATCCTCCCAAGCTTCCACAACATCCAAGTAATTCAACATCCAAGCATCATGAACTAACACAACCAAGAAAACAGGGCAGAGGCAGAAAACTCTGCCCAAAACACAAACCAACATCACAACTTTTCACACTCAAATACCCCAGTAATATTCTCTTCGTTCCAATTCGTTAACCGTTGGATCGACTTGAAAATTTTACTGGAAGTCTCTAGCACATAAAACTACATTATGACCGATGGGATCTGGTAGAAAACGTCCAAAACCCTATCTGTACTACTCTTTCCACAACCAGCAAATACACAACACTTTCTGCACAAAGCCAAAATTCTGGTGCACCTATTTGACAGCAAAATTCTGCATAAAGTGCAGATTTTCGAAATCACACTTTCCCTCATCCAATTTTGCCCAAATTGAATCCTACAAGTCCCAAATCATGTATCAATCATGTCTAAACCAAGGACAAGCTTCAGACCAAAGCAATTCAAAATCTAGGTATCTAAAACCCCTCAATTTAGTGGATTTTCAAGGTTTGAGAAGTGAAAATGAGAATGGGGTAAATTTAGAGCAAACTCTCACCTCACACAAGTCTATAACCTTAATCTAAACTTGCTCAAACTGGTTTTACGCCTAAAATTCCACCAAATCAAAATTTGACTCCTCAACACCCAATTTTACCCTAGAAATGGCTCTTGCCTTCACTTTGGTCTTTTGTTTTTCTCTCTTGCACAGCCCAAGCTTTCTCATCAGTCCTAAATGACATTTCAAACTAGGACTAACTCACTTTAACCTCCAATTTCTACTGAATCCAGATTTAGCCTTTCAAACCCTCAGAACATCACACTTTTCCACTCATAACACTACATTCTCACTTTCTAACCCTAGGTTAACTCTACCCTTCATCCCTAGTAGTTTTCCATCAGCAATTTCAGCACATAAACATCACAAGCATCATCATAAAAACCCTAAAACAGAATGGGTAAGCTTGACTCACACCAAACATGGCAAGTTCAACATGCTTTCAACAAATTCCTTCACAAATAACTACCACAATACATAGAGATGCGCTTCATATCTCCCAAAACCCAATACCCATGAAAGTTTAGGTGAGAAGAAGTCTACCCAAACCTGAGATTTCGAGGTCCTACACGTAGAGATGCGCTTCACGACTCCGAAAATGCCTTCCTTTCCCGATTTGGAGCATAAATGGTGACCAAAGGTTGGAGCTTTAATGGAGGCTTCAATGGAGAGGAAGAAGAAAGAAAAAGCAACGTGAGGGAGAGGGAGAAAGCTTCTGAAATTTTTTGTTGAGTGAGGAGAGAGAGAAAACAGCTTTTTGGTTTAAAGAGGCTTTTCTCTTTTCTATTATTTTATTTTAAGCTATGCCACATGTCTCCATTTGAGTGGAGCAAAAGGGCCCACTTTTTCTCTTGATGTGACTCATGCTCAGCCACATGAAGAGAAAAATCTGACCTTTTGAAATGCCAAAATCCTGCCTCGGGTTGCGTGCCGTTTCGATGGTTTTAGTCCCTCACGTTTCTCTGCGCCCGTCGGGGCCAGTTTTCGAAAGTAGGCAATATATATATCAAAATGCTCAGAATAAAACCCCGAGTGTGGTGCAGAGGTTGGTTTTGTTAAATTTTAAGTTGCACGCAAAACGATGATTTTTAGACTAATTAATGGAGAATTAACCTATTACCATCCAGTTATGGATTTCTCTTTGTTAATTAGCCTAATTCGCGTATCTTTCCCCCAAAATACCTATATATATATATACATACACTGAATAATACTTATATATATATAGTCATTCAAAATGCACCATTTACAAAAATTCCGAGTAGAAATTTCCAGGATGTCACAGAATCATCTACCCCATTTCTGACAGCCAATGGGTGAGTCCAGTCTAAGTGGTTCCTAAGAAGACAGGCCTCACAGTGATCAAGAATGAGAGGGATGAGCTTATCCCCACAAGAGTTCATAACAACTTGTGAGTCTACATTGATTATAGGAGGCTGAATCAGGCAACCAGAAAAGATCATTTTCCCTTACCATTCATTGATCAAATGCTTGAGCGCTTGGCAGGTAAGTCTCATTACTATTTTCTTGATGGTTTTTCTGGTTATTTTCAAATTCATATTGCTCTTGAGGATCAAGAAAAGACCACATTCATCTGTCCCATTGGTACTTTTGCCTATAAGAGGATGCCCTTTGGCCTATGCAACGCCCCTGGTACCTTCCAGCGGTGTATGCTTATCATTTTTAGTGACTTTTTAGAGAGTTGCATAGAGGTGTTTATGGATGATTGTACTGTTTATAGATCCTCTTTTGATGCATGTTTGGATAGTCTGGATAGAGTTCTTAATAGATGCATTGAAACTAACCTTGTGCTGAATTTTGAAAAATGTCACTTCATGGTAGAACACGGTATAGTTTTAGGGCATATCATTTCTAGTAGGGGCATAGAGGTAGACCTTGCAAAAATAGCTTCTATTTCACAATTGCCTTAGCCCTTTTGCATGCGAGAGGTTCATTCTTTTCTTAGCCATGCAGGGTTTTATAGGAGCTTTATTAAGGACTTTAGCAAAGTGGCCCTTCCGCTATCCAATCTGCTGCAAAAGGAGGTGGAGTTTGATTTTGATGATCGGTGCAAAGAGGCTTTTGATTGCCTCAACCGTGCGGTGACTACCACCTTTATCATTCAGGCACCTGATTGGATAGCCCCATTTGAGTTGATGTGCGATGCATCCAATTATGCATTGGGGGCTGTCCTTGCTCAAAAGATTGACAAGCTGCCTCGGGTGATTTACTACGCTTCCAGAACTTTGGATGCTGCTCAAGCAAATTACACTACCACAGAGAAGGAGCTATTAGCGATAGTTTTTGCTCTTGAGAAATTTCGTTCATATTTGCTTGGTACTCGTATTATTGTTTATACTGACCATGCAGCTTTAAGTACCTGTTGGAGAAGGCTGAATCAAAGCCTAGATTGATCAGGTGGATGCTTTGGCTCCAAAAGTTTGATTTGGAGATTCGTGATCGGAGTGGTGCACAAAACCTCGTGGCTGACCACCTGAGTAGGATTGAGTGTGTGTCTGAGGACTCACCCTTTCAGGATGATTTTTCGGATGACCATTTGTACATTCTGTATAATATTTCTGATTCCTTCCCTACTCCTTGGTTTGCTAATATTGTGAATTATTTGGTTGCTTCTGTTTTTCCTCCCTTAGCATCTAAAGCTCAAACTGACAAAATTAAGAGCGATGCTAAGCATTATATTTGGGATGACCCCTATTTGTGGAATTTGTGCAGTGACTAGGTTATTAGGAGATGCATTCCAGACAATGAGATTGACTCAATCCTGCAATTTTGTCATTCTTCCGCACCAGGTGGCCATGTTGCATACAGAGGACAGCTCGCAAGGTGCTTGACTGTGGTTTCTATTGGCCCACCATATTCAAGGATGCGTGGAGAATCTGTAGCACTTGTGAGCCTTGTCAGAAAGCAGGCGGCTAACTTTCATGGAGAGAGCAAATGCCTCAAAACCTCATGTTATTCTGTGAGGTGTTTGATGTCTGGGGTACAGACTTTATGGGGCACTTCCCTGTCTCTTTTGCTTTTGTTTATATTCTCCTTGCTGTTGATTATGATTCAAAATGGGTGGAAGCCAAAGCCACCAGAACTAACGATGCTAAGGTTATTGTGGATTTCGTTAGATCTAATATGTTTTGCAGGTTTGGAGTCCCTAGAGCCATCGTTAGTGATCAAGGCACCCATTTTTGTAACAGATCCATGTATGCCTTGCTCAAAAAGTATGGGGTCATGCACAGAATTTCCACACCTTACCACCCCCAAACTAATGGGCAGGCCGAGATTTCAAATAGGGAGATAAAAAGGATCTTGGAGATGATTCTGCAGCCGAACAGAAAGGATTGGAGCACCAGGTTGGATGATGCTCTTTGGGCGCATAGGACTGCCTACAAAGCACCCATAGGAATGTCTCCTTATCAGGTTGTCTTTGGCAAGGCATGTCATCTTCTTGTAGAGATAGAGCACAAAGCCTACTGGGCTGTAAAGACCTGCAACTTCTCTATTGATCTGGCTGGAGAGGAAAGGAAGTTGCAACTAAGTGAGCTAGATGAGATCCGTTTAGAATCCTATAAGAATTCCAAATTCTACAAGGAGAAGACCAAGAAGTTCCATGATAGCTTGATAGCTAAGAAGGACTTCGTGGTTGGACAGAAAGTTTTATTGTATAACTCTAGGCTCAGACTCATGAGTGGTAAGTTGAGGTCAAAGTGGATTGGTCCTTTTATGGTGACTAATGTGTTTCCTTATGGTATAGTTGAGATCAAAACTGAATCCACAGATAAGAGCTTCAAGGTCAATGGACACTGGCTAAAACCATTCCTCACAAATCGTTCCTTGGTGGATGTAGTGGTGGAGGAGACCTCCTTACTTCACCCTACTTCTCTTCCGCCATGACTTAGGGAATTTTCTTTTTCTATCTCCTTTACTTTTATTGCACTTGTCCAAATTTATTGATTTTTGTGATTGCTCTTGATCTTATGATTGAGCTACATTGAAGACAATGTGTTGTTTAAGTGTGTGTGTGGGGGGGGGGAGATTGCTCTTTCTTTGGGGTTTTCTAGGTTAATTTTGTTATTTTGGTTTTATGTTTTGTGTACAATATTGCATGTTTCTCTTTGAATTTTGGGTTATGTACAAGTAATGGGTAATTGTTTTTGAAATAGGAGTTTTTTGGCATTTTGTGAATTGAAATCCTTGTTTTTCTCTACATGTCAAGTTAGTTTTGAAAGGTTGAATTAAAAGTGATAGATTTACCCTTGGTAAGATTTTGAGCCATCATCATCTATTTTATTCAGTGTGTTTTGCCCCATTGATTGCTTGCACAATAGCCTTGGCTTGACTCTTGTTGATACTTCTTGGTTCACATGCATGTTGGGAGATGATTTAGGCATTTTGTTCTTATAAGCCTCCAGCCAAATGAGCCTACCTTGAATTAATTCCTTTGATAGCCCCTATGAACCTATGTTCCCCTTTCTTTGTTTTGAAGCTCATTACAAGCCTTAAGTGAAAAACCATGATCTCACCATACCCTTAAGGGGTATGTTTCATTGGATGTTTTGGCCATGCTTGATGTATATACATATATTGCCTAATTGTTGCTTTATTTTTCAAATATTCAAAATGCTTTTAAATTTTCATTTTCTGTTCTAAAAAAAATAGAAGAGAAAAACAAAAAAAGAGTGAAGTTGAATAAATGAGGTCTTGTTTTGAGGACTTGGACTAGTTTGAAGACTTGGTTGATTTTGTTGATACTGGAGGTTTTGGGTTTACTACTTTTGCTTAATTTCCACTTATTCCTCATTGCTCCTCTATTCCTTTGGGTTTTAGCTACTTATCCCACACTTTCCTCTACCTTGTCCCTGGCCCCATTACAACCTTAAAAGACCTTTTGATCCTTATGTGTATGTGTTTATCGAGTTTGGTTGTCAATTTTAGAGTTTTGCCAAATCTATGTGGTGTTTGTTTTCATGGGTGCTCTGAGAGTAAAGAGTAGCCTAGACACTTGAGAGATAGAGTGCATATCTTGTGAGGCTTTATCACTTTTCATTCAATTCTTGAGCTGATTGACTACCTTGCCATGATTGAGGTGCTTGGATGATTTTCATGACTATCTTGATTCTTTAACTCTTTACGTGTTGGATGTTGCCCATTCCTTTCATTCCTTGGGATTCATTAAGAAATATATAAATGATTTTGTGTTTGTTTGTCTCTCTTTAATGTCTCTGGATTTGTTCCTTGCTCTGCTTTTTGATTTTGCCCAAGAGTGCAAAAGGCTAAGTGTGGCGGAATTTGATGTGTCATTATTTTCTCCTATTTCTTAACCCTTTTTGTCACAATTTTAATTACTGATTAGCCTTAATTGTCAAATTAATTATGCATTTTTATCATTTGGGCCTACTTGACTAATTTTGTGTTTTTAATTTAATTTCAGGAGAATTATCAGCAATTGGGCCTGGATCCGGAATTGGGATGAACCGGCTTGAACTTGAAGAGAGCAGAAAATTTTATTTTATTTCGTCCATTTTTATTTTATTTTGTTTTTGGGCTTGGACTTAAAAGAGATTTGTAAGCTTTGGGGCTGAGGATCTTTATAATAGCACCAGGGTTTTAGTAGAAGGAGACGGTTGACACAGGAGAAAATTTTTAGGGTTTTGCATTTTCAGTTTTGTGTTACTGTTCACGCGCATTGTTCATGTAGCAATCAAATTTCGTTTTCTGTTTCAAATTGCAATTTCATTTTTTGCTTCTGCCCCTTGAATTCATTTTCATTCTGCTGATTAATGGAAGGCAGAGTCTCCAGTGTTGTTTTCTCTTGAGGATCAAGCACAACTCTCTTTGAGGTTTTGTTATTACTATTGAATTCTTATCAGTTTTTCCCCTTCACCAATTGCTCTATAATTGTTGCTATTAATCCATGCATGCTTAATGCTTGATTAATTGTCTCTGTGCTTAATTTACGTTCATGCTTAATGGACATGTGAGAAGGATTAATTGGTGTATGTGTTGCTTAATCACATAATGACAACCTTATGTTAATTTTCGCTAAGTAAATTAATTTAGGGTTGGATTAAGTGGTTGAACTGATTCGGGATACATTCTTGTAACCTAGGATAAGAGACTTGCTTTTGAATCAAGGGGAAACAACATGTTTCAATTCTGTTATTTCTTTAATTCGAGTTTGCTTGCTATTTGAATTACAAAAACAACAACCCCCCCCCCCCATTTCGTTACTGTTTCACTATTACATGTTATGAATGTTTGGTTGATCATTTGTCGTTGGGAGACGACCTAGGATCCCTTTCTAGATACTACATTTTAATGTTTATTTGATTCGGGTATGGCCTCGATCAATGTTTTACATGTCTCACGACACCTAAGCACACTTAGTGGAGATTCTTGGACTTGATCTTAGATTAGTGGGCTGAACAATAACTAAAATTCACTAATCATAATTAGTGAAATTTTGGCTCCAAAATTTGGCTCCACAAATTCAATTTCAAATCCAAGTGAAATTCAAATTTCCCTCCAATTTTGTGTGGCACTTAGGCTATAAATAGAGGTCATGTGTGTGCATTTTTTTTCAACTTTGATCATTTGAAAATTAAACTTCAGATTTCAAAGCTCTCTTAGAGCATAAAATATCGTGCTCTTCTCTCCCTCTCCCTTCATTCATCTCCTTCTTCCTCCTAGCTCTTATCCATGGCCTCCTATGGTGGTGAGCTTCTTAGGATTGTGAGTGTTTTGTTGGGAACCTTAAATGTGGCCATCCAAACACTCCTAGGATTCGCCTAGTTTACATTTCCTGGTTACTTTCAAAGCTTATTTCCTTTATCTTCCATTGCCAAACTGCCTAGATAGCTTACCTTTTACCAATTAGTTTTTACCTTATCTTTCACACCTCTTTTAGTGTTTATTTTGGCTAGTTTCAACCATAGTTTCTTTGACCTTTTGTTTTCAAACCCCCAACAAGAAAGAACCACAACTTAAGAACCAACATGAGTCTTCATTCTTCATCTAGTGTTAATGGTGAGGGTTCTACTCCTAAGGACCCCTTGTATAAGATATTAGATGAGTTGAGATCCCTTAAGTTGTGGAAAGAAAAACAAGAGAGAAAAGAAAAAGGAAAAAAAAGATTGGAAGAAATAAGTCGAGATGAAAGAGAGAAAATAAGAGAGGAAGAAAGAAGAAAAATAATGAAAGAAATGACAAGGGAAAAACATGTCTCCTATAGTAGTCATAACTCTTGCAATAGCTTAAGTGAAGAACTTCGTGACTATTATGAAGGAAGGAATAGGTCACATCTTAGACCTCACTCCCATAGGAGAGAAAATGAAAGAAAGCCTCAAGAGGCTAACATTAACCTCCCATACTTCCATGGGAAGGACAATGTAGAGGCTTACTTAGATTGGGAAATAAGGGTAGAGCAAAAACTTAAAAGGAACTCTACTTTAAAATCTTATGGCTCTCATTCTTATCCAAAGAAAGACCAAGGTCTAGGCATCTTAGGGGCAGCACCTTCTAAGCCCAATGATGATAAGGGAAAGACAATAGAAAAGCAACCCCCTAAGGCTAGTATGCAAGAAAAGACTAGCTCTATACAGTGCTTTAAATGTCTTGGAAGAGGACACATTACTTCTCAATGCCCCACCAAGAAAACCATGATTATGAGGAGCCAAGACATTTATAGTAGCCAAGATGAGGCTACTACTTCACCTTCCTCTAGTGAAAGTGAAGAAGCAAAAGGGGAAGAATCTAGTGAAGAAATCTACCCCCAAGAAGAAGGACAACTTTTAATGTTTAAGGAGGAGTGTAAGGAGGTAAGTGTCTCCTCCAAGAGCTTAGCTAAGAAGGAAAGGCATTTTGAAATAAAGACAAATATTAAAGAAATTTCCCCTCTTAGGCAACCTCCACATTTTCTCCTTTGTAAAAAGACACTTGTTAGCATTGCCACACCTCTTGGGCTTGAATTTATTCCTCAAGTAAAGGAATTGTTGGATGAGGGTTTGGTTTGCAAGAGCTTAAATCCTTATGCTTTGTTGGTGCCCAAAATAGGTATTATTAGGCACCAAATCCCTAAAATAGGTGGTATGATGAATGTTTTGAGTGGTGCAACCCTCTTTTGTAAAATCACTCGTGCACCCAACATCTTCATGATTTGTGTACATAGGGACTCGTTAGGTAGGTTTGTTCTTATTTTTAGTTTCAATACAAACTTAGGTACTCATATGGGACACCTTAGGTTTTTCATACTTTTTGGTAGGAATAATCAACATGAAAATACAGAAAAAAGGTATGTTTTATTGTATTACTTTTCTTAATTTTTTAAGTAGTGATCAAGGGGTTCCCATGAACCCTAAGAGAATAAAGGTCATTCCTGAGTGGCCCACTACACCAAGTATAAGAAAATTTTGGGGCTTCCATGACTTAACAAACTATTACAAAAGGTTTGCCCCATATTTTTCTATACTTGTTGCACTACTCATTGAGTTGGTGAGGAACCATGTTCCTTCATGGGAAGATGCCCAGGAAATGGGTTTTCAGACCTTACCTTACTTCAACATACCAAACACCACTAATACATATGTTTTTGTTGTTTTTACAGGTGTTGAGGAAAAAAACCCAAAGTTTCAAGAACCTTGGGAGTTGAGGTCAAATCCTTTTCAAGGGGGAGGGAATAATGCAATCCTACTCCACAAGGGCATTGGATGGAAGGCTCCAAGAAGATTGGGCCAGAGATGCAAGAAAAGGCCTTAGGGTTCTCATGAGCCTTAGGTAGATTTCGGGCCCATGGGCTAAGTATGAGCCCGCTTATCTTTGTACATATTAGATTAAGGTTTCATTATTTCTTGGCCTTGTATTTAGGGCTCCATAATATAGGTAAGGTACCCTAGAAATGTAGGATTTTT
Source organism: Glycine soja (assembly GCF_004193775.1). Taxonomy (NCBI): domain Eukaryota; kingdom Viridiplantae; phylum Streptophyta; class Magnoliopsida; order Fabales; family Fabaceae; genus Glycine; species Glycine soja. The sequence goes on along the minus strand of NC_041005.1, from coordinate 24,377,359 downwards.
AAGCCCTTGTATTTTAGGGCACCTAGACTAGTTTTTGTATTAGGGGTAGTTTTGTAATTTCACATGCATTAAGTGAATATTTGATATGTGTGTTGGAAAAAAAATTTAATTGAATTGGGAGAAGCTCAATCCAATTAAATTTTAGAAGGGGAGGTGCGCATTTGCTTGTTACACCCCATTGCCACATCATATAGTCACACTTTGTGCATGTCCTTCATGCTTTACATGCCTCATGACACCTAAGCACACTTAGTGGAGAATCTTGGACTTGATCTTGGATTAGTGGGCTGAACCATAACTAAAACTCACTAATCATAATTAGTGAAATTTTGGCTCCAAAATTTGGCTCCACAAATTCAATATCAAATCCAAGTGAAATTCAAATTTCCCTCCAATTTTGTGTGGCACTTAGGCTATAAATAGAGGTCATGTGTGTGCATTTTTTTCAACTTTGATCATTTGAAAATTAAACTTCAGATTTCAAAGCTCTCTTAGAGCACAAAATATCGTGCTCTTCTCTCCCTCTCCCTTCATTCATCTCCTTCTTCCTCCTAGCTCTTATCCGTGGCCTCCTATGGTGGTGAGCTTCTTCTAGATTCATCTTCTCCTTGAAGTGGCATCCCCTCTCTCTTCCTTCTCCATTCCACTGCCAATCATCTTCCAAGAAGCAAAGGAATCCATTGATGAAGAAGATCCTAGGACTACAAGCTCCAATGGAGCTTACGTCACCCAACTTTGGTCCATGGGCTCAAAAATCTACCCCGAGGTTCATAAGAACCCTAGGGCCTTCTTTAGCAGCTCTAGCCTAATTCTCTTGGAGCTTCTTGCTCATGGCTCTGGTAACTGGTCCCTTCCTAGGGAGGATTTCATCAAAAACCTTCTGCAGTTTCTTCACCACCCACATTCCTAGATGGTATGGAGAATTTAGTGCTAAGCCTTTACTTTTCTTCTCCTTAGCCTCCTCTTTGGCCATTCTAGTCATGCCCATTTCATATTCTCTTAATTTTCCAAATAGCTCAACAGGTGTGATGGAGGTAAGATCTTTGGACTCGGAGACTGCGATGACCTTCGTTTGTCATGTTCTATTGAGGGACTTTAGTATCTTTCAGTTCTTCTTCCTCAAACACTTTCCCAAGGCCCTTGAGATGGTTTACTGTATAAATGAACCTCTTTCGAACATCTCTAATTGTTTCTACTTGTTGCATCTAAAATGTCTCATACTCTTGAATGAGAGAATTTTTCCTTACTTTTCTAACTTCTGAAGTACCTTCATGAGTCACTTGTATGACATCCCACATCCCACATGCTGACACCCTAAAAAATTCATCACAATTGAATGACGAGGGAACAATATTCATGGCTTTAGAGTCATATTCTACTCTTCTAATTTCATTTACAGACCATGATTTAAAGCATTTTTCTATAGTTTTCCCATCAACAACTTGAGTTGGAATTGTGTAACCATTTACCACCACATGCCAAATTCCTCTATTAATAAATTCCATAAAACATTTCACTTGAACTTTCTAAAAGGGATATTTCAAGACACGAAAGAAGGGATTGAATAGATTAATTTTCAAGATGGTAACTGATTCTCGGCCATATTCCACAAATGGGCTCACCTTCCACAAATGGTAATTGATTCTCGGCCATATTCAAAGGCTTTTGATAAAGTCTTGATTAATTTTCAAGACCCTAGCTTTAGATACAAATTGTTGGAATAATTGGGAATATGAAATGAGAGGTTGAATAGATTCTTTTGAAAACTTTACCTCTTAATTTCATAATTAAATTAAAACAAACCCTTTTGATTAATGAAAGTTTTCTCAAAAACTTGTCACAAAAAGATTAACACAACCAAGAAAACAATGAAATTAATACCATATGAAAAACATAGTTTTATGGCCTTTTCATATCAATTCCATTACAAGATTGATTAACAAAATAAAGGTTTAGAAAAAGAGAGAATCACACTCAGAATTTATACTTGTTCAGTCCTCAAGAGGACCTACTTCCAGTTGTTCTAAGACCCTTTAGAACTTCCATAAATAGAGAATCAAGTACAAATACTATGCACATAAAATTCCCTAATTCTACTCTTTTCTTGAACCCTACAAGAGAAAGAACAGGAGTTGAAACCCTATCAACTCATACAAACCTATCAAAATTGGATTGAATACACCTTTAAGTATGATCAACATCTTCAAGCTCTTCTTTCAAAGAATGATTGAATCGTGATGAACAATGAATGAATCTTGTCGCAACGTGCCCTTTTGCGGGCGAGCGAAGGCGAGGCTCATGGGTGCGCTTTCCAAAGGAGGAAAGATGCGCGGAGTCACCACCAACGTTTATTTGTGGAAAACGTCGAGAAAACCGAAGGAAACCGGTCAAAATGAAAATTCTATGTTCGGGAGTTGTATTTACGCTTGAGGAAGGTATTAGCACCTCTCACGTTTGTCTCAAAGGACAACAGCCTATTTTTTAGAATTGTGGAAATTGTGTTATGTTACCTTTTATTTCTTTTTATTTTTTGAGGTCGACAAAAGCGGGGTTTTTGCTCCTACGTACCCTCCTTTGGAGAGGAAATCAGACCTACGTAGTTCTTACTTAGGCATGAATCAAGCGATTCTTTTTACTTGAAAGGTGATCATTTTAAGGCGTTGGACCTTAAAAATGATCCATTTTACTTGGGAAGAAACTGAAATGATAAACTTTCAAAACCCTATTTTTTATGGACGAGCTTGACTAGGCGAGTTGATTTTAGCCTTAGTTTCACTTTAGTTATTAGTCAATTCAATTAAGAATGAGAAATCCCAAAGAGAAAACATCCGATTGATTTTTCGCTTTACTTTACTTAAAGATATTTTTTTGATTATTATATTATTATTTTACCTCTTTTTTGATTTCCAACGTGGTTACGGCACGACCGAACGGTCGGAATTCATTTTAACCAAAATTAACGGATGATACAATTCAAATGATCGGTGGAAATTTATTTTATTTTTAGATTAAGCGAGAAATGACTTAAATAAATGGCTTAAGCACGTCAAAAGGGGGTATAAAAAGTAAATGAAAACGAGAATAAAAATACATGAAACAAAATGTGGACCACCACGGGTTCATAGAATGAATTGAAAAGCTTGGTTTGAGGTACTTACCCGTTGAAGACTGAAGAAAACGAAGAACGAACGATGAATCTTGAAGAACGGTCAAGAATCTTCGCGTAATTACTCACGGAAACGTTACGGAAGCGCCTCGGCTTGGATTTTCTTCACGGAACTAATTTTCCTCATCTATTTCGAGAGAGAGAGAAGTGCCTAAGGGGCTGAACCCTTTTCTACTTCACTTCTCCCCCTATTTATAGAAAATTGGGGGAGAAGCTTGCCACCCAGCTCGCCCAGGCGAGCAAGGTTGCTTCCTCCAGAAGCAACAGCCTTCTGGAGGAAGGATCTGGAAGGCCCAAGTGAGCCAGATTGCTATTTGCACCCCCCCTTTTTACTAAATGCACCCCCTTCTATTTTTTGGTAATTCTTTTTTCGTAACATTACGAAACTTTACGAACTTCGTAACGATACTTATTTTCCTTCCGCAAGGTTACGAATCCTTACGGATTATGTATTTACTCTTTTTTAGCTTTCGAAGAAGTTACGGAAACCCACGGATTGCGCAAAAACACCTCTTTTCGACTTCCGCCACATTACGGAATTTCACGGATCGCGCAAGCCTGCTTCCTTTTGATTTCCGAGACGTCTCGGGACTTCATTTATTGTGCAACAAAGGATGCCAAGTATCTCAAAGCGGGTAACCAAAGGTTGCATGTCATCAAGTAATAATCCCTGGATGAAATTAGGGTATGATAGTTGCCCCTCTTTACTTACCTCTCATCGGAGATAAGAGGAAAGCAAAGATAGGACACTGATTTCGTCCGTCCTGCCCTTTCCGTGATGACGACTCTCGTCTCTACTCCTTTTTCCTTCTGCACAAAACGAAATACACACAACAACAAGAACAACAAACATAATATACATATACACATATACACATATTTGGCGAAGGAACCGATATGGAAAACAACAGAATAACGTGTTTCCTAGTCACCAGAGGCTTCACACTTGATAATGGAGAACACATGAACAGCGCTAGGCAATGACATTCATGGTGCTCCGGACAAAGGTGGAGTATGGAGGATTGCCTTGAGGGTCCGCACCTAGGCAATCATGAAACTCAGCTCCAAACTCGAAAGTGGACGACACATGAACAGCCCTAAGCAATAACATTCATGTGGCTCCAGAAAAGGGTGAGAATGGAGGATTGCCTTGAGGGTCCTCACTTAGGCAATCATGAAACACAACTCCAAACTAGAAAGTGGAGGACACATGAACAGCCCTAAGCAATAACATTCATGTGGCTCCGAAAAAGGGTGAGAATGGAGGATTGCCTTGAGGGTCCTCACTTAGGCAATCATGAAACACAACTCCAAACTCGAAAGTGGAGGACACATGAACAACCCTAAGCAATAACATTCATGTGGCTCCGGAAAAGGGTGAGAATGGAGGATTGCCTTGAGGGTCCTCACTTAGGCAATCATGAAACACAGCTCCAAACTCGAAAGTGGAGGACACATGAACAGCCCTAAGCAATAACATTCATGTGGCTCCGGAAAAGGGTGTTGGCGGGACCGAACGGTCCACCGGGTTTTTCCACCTAAAAGGATAACATGCTTTTTGCAAAGAAAAATAAATCATTCGCGAGAGCACCACATCTTAGAGAAACAATATACTTGTGCCAAGGGTAATCTTCCTTGTAACCGAGAATGAAGAGTAGGATGTCAACTTCTAGCTTTCAAATGAACACGCAGGGGAAACATCGGGCTAAGCTGAAAATAAATCACTCATAGTGTAAAAAACTCACAAGGCAAGTGTTTTATCCTATTCCCAAACCATAACTGTGCCATGACTCTATTTTGCACGCGACTTCCTATCGAATCAAAGATCAACCGTATGATCACGGATCAATAGGATTTTCTCGAGGTCAGCGTTTTTTTTTTTTTTGGAGAGGAAGCTGGGTGTTTCGGTCTTTTCCTCTTTGTTCATGTGGGGTGGGATATTGCCAGTCAAGAATGATTCTGAGTGGCAATCTGGCTTTGAAGAATTTCTGTCCTCTTTCTTTCATTGATCGAGAATTGCTTTTTTCTTTTTCACTTCTTTTCGATCCTTGATCGGGAACCCATCTTTCCTTTCTTTTATTCATTTCTTTATTTTTCTTTTTCTTTCCTTTTTTTTTCATTTCTTCCTTCTCTTTCTTTTCACTTTTCCTTCCCCATCCCTTTCTTTGGGAAATCAGGTTTAGCATTCTATTCGCTCTCCCTTGAGGAGATTTCGCTGTCCTTTGCTTCGGGGGAAAGAATGAGGATTCCCCTTTTTTTATAGGCCAAGGTTCAAAAAGGTCTAAGGTTGTCTTTCAATGGGGTCTTTTATCGTGTGAACCCAATCTTGATATCTGGGGCGAAACAAATTTGGGTGTCAAGGTGTCGATTTCGGGACGAGCTTCCATATCGCTCCATAAGGCACGCGTGACAATGATGATTTGAAAACAAACGCAAAATTAGTCATGGCTACAGCCAGGTGGGCACTCAAGCATCCCTTTTATGGCATTGTGACACTACGGTTGGGAATTTACACAGACAAACCTAACGTTTCCAAGTTATGTTCTTTCATCAGTTCAATGAATTCATCCTTCCTTATCTCGGTTCATTCCGGAAAATAAACTCTTAGCATCAGTCCCTTGTTTCCAGAAGATGTGTTTGCTCTTTACGAATGATTTATACTTCTTAACTATAACATGTCGACCTTCGTGGTCTTTCTTTCTCTTTACCTTTTTGTTTTATTTTTATATATGTTCACTAAAACTATACACTGTGGTCCTTTATGAGGAAAACCTTTCTTTGTACATCTATATTTTTATACATGACAAACTTTTTCTGTACACGCATTAGAACTCTTCTCTTTACGTCACACGGTCTATACACAAAGCTTATTTACATTCAAAGATTTTTCATTTTTCCCAACACACACTTATGGTTCACACAAAAGTTTCTTCATATACACTCGTTGCTCATACACACAAGAATTCCTTTCCACGCATCATTTACACACAAAAACCTTCTATACACATTTTCCTTTTACATACATGTATAAATAAAAACCTTTTTCTTTTCTCTATGAACATGACTTTTATTCACAACGCTTCTTTCTTTTTATTAGGATTTTTTGGTTCATTTTATTTTTAGGACGACATTCCTAAAATGAAAAAACTCTACACGGTTCCGGAATTTCAACAAACACTATTGACAACAATGAAACAAGTACCGACGTAACAAAACTCAAACGATATGTATGTACAAAAACAAGAGTCAAAACATGAAACAAACGTTAGTCCCTTAGTCAAACAAAAATAAGATGATATGTACCAAGAAAAATGGAAACAAAAAGAAATATGGATCAAGGAATCTCCCAATCATGTGGCCCCGCTTCCTCCTAAGAAATCAAGTAAATCGGTCATCTCCTCGTCCTCGTGGGCCTCATCTGCCTCGTTGGGAGCCTCTGCTGGTGCCTCTCCCGCCTGGGCCTCAGGCCAATCTCCAGGCCATGCGACCTCTGCCCGGAACTGGTCCGGAGTAGAGCACGGAAAAGAAGTAAAGCCCTGGCTCTGCAGGCTGAGACTCATCTGATAAAGACAATCATGGGTATGTACATGTGCTCGGTGGTTGGCCGCCTGCTGGCGAACCAAATGCCGCAAATACTGCTCCGTATCAAACGATCCGGCTGGACCAGCCTGATGAGGTGGCGGCGCGTCCGCGGCCTGTGGTGCATCATCCTGGACCTGTCTCTGCGTGCAGTACTTCTCAATAAAAGCTCGGGTGATGGGCGGCCGAATCACCTTGCTAGGTGCGACGGGGACGCTGAACGACTGGCAGAGTCCTGTGATCAAGGCGGGAAATCCCAGGGCCCTGTTGGACTTATCCGGGTCCAGAGGGTGCCTGGTAGGCGCCATACCTGCAAATATATAGATGGCATCAGTGATCAACTGAGCCACATGAATGCTCATCCGCGTCAGGATGGCGTACACCAGCTGACACTTCGGCAGGGGGAGGTCGGAATTATGGTCGCTGGGCAGGATGTTGCTGAGCAGCAAAGTCATCCAGATCTGAGTCAGGGTGGTCATGTTGGTGCACATGATCCGAACCCGTCTACCGGCAGCAGTCCGGGCAAAATCTTGCCCCGGTATACATAGCAACTGGGCGATGGCCTCCTCATCGAACCCATCGGACCGGTTCCTCCTCTGGCCATACTCACACTCTTGGCCCTCTTCCAGCACTGAAGGATATCCCAGGAGCTGGCCGATAGCATCTGCATCAAACGGGATCCACTGACCCCTCACCCAGGACCTCATATCACGCACGCCCTCCTCTGTTGGCGAAGCATTGGCATAAAATTCGAGGACTATGTCTGGATCGAACTTGGCCATGGGGATGACCAGCGATGCCCACCGCCGGCGAACTATCTCCTCCTGGAAATCGGTATACTCGTCGTCCCTGAGCTGGACGCGTCACTCCCGGAGAAATGACCATCCCTTGATGGCCTCGAAGCGCTGCTGGTGTTCAGCGCTCCTTAAGCGGTGACTATCATACTCGGGAGCGGAACTAGTTCCTTCGGCCGCCTTATCCTTCCTGGATCTCTTTGAGGCAAGTTTCCTCGGGGCCATTTCCTGCGAGAACAAACATTCAGAAGTTAGCTTTTCAAGATAACGCTTATCTTAACGCAAAAAGGTCGTACTAATCCCTCTAATTTAGACCAAACTTATGTAATCCATTTATGCACACGCGCATGTGTAGAAAATATCCTATTACTCATGTCAACATACAAGAACATCCAATATATTCTAATTTCCATAAACCTATATACATCCTAGAAAGAAAACACACTTTTATGCTCAAAGTGTTGCGTCCAACTTTACACCTAATTTATATCCTAAACATTTGTTATCACAAACTACCTACATATGTTTGAAATATATATCAAATTTTTTTTACTGTTTCCTTCAAATTTATTCATATTGGCAAGCTATTTACATGATGCACGCACTTGCATTCAAAAAGGCATTCCACACTATCATACATTCATTCAAGAAAACAATTATTCATACTTTGCTAGGAATTTCATGCTCCTTATATTTACCTATGTATACCACTATTGCACGGTGTTTTCCATGCTACCTCTATGTGAAGTATCAAACATGGGGCAGCCCAAATTCGAGCAAAAAAACTCTCACAAGCAAATCCTAATTTTCATATTTTCCTAATTCTAAAACCAAATTTTTTGGATTCCTAGCCATAAGCATGTTTCCTTGCATTGAAGCTACAAGTTTGGGTTCCTAAGCTTGGAATTGCATTTGGGCACCTATTTTGAATCTCCTATGTTGTACCTACATACATAAAACAGCCCCATCATCCCAATTTTACAAAATCATATTCATACACCATTGGGGCATTTCACCGAGCACTTGGTGAGCGCATGTTTGGACATGAATTGCAAGAGAATGGGAGCAATGTGGCATGCCCCATTGCTTTAGAATACAACCTAGGCCTAAGGCCTTTTCATTCAAATCCTCAATTCAAGAAAACAAGCACAAAAAACAAACCAAAACTGCCCCACAAATATAAGCATGTTCTCACAATTTAGAGTACCAAAAGATGAAGAAAGTATACCAATGGGAAGCAAAAACACCAAGGATGGAATACTTACTTGTTGGAGTGAATAGAAACACCAAAAACGAAAGCAAAACGCGATCAAAAGTGGCTTAGGGGAGCAAGAAACCGCAAGCCTTCGTGTTCTTTATCTTTTGAATGACGGGGGGGGGGGGGGGGAAGTTTTTGGATGCCAAAACGTTCCCCTCCCTCGTTTTTTATAATTTGGGTGTAGGGGTTGCTCGCCCAGGCGAGCTAACCTGCCACATTTTTTTTTTTGAGGGGAACATTAACCATGTCCCCTCCTCCCTTACGGGTTAGCGTTTGCCCACTGGAACCTACTTAAATTAGAATTAGGTGTCGATTACTTATTTAAAACAAACAATAGTAAAAGAAACTGCGAATGCAAAGGATATTGGGCTGCCTTGCAGCGATGTTCTCTGCTTGTTTGGCGCCAGGAAGGGGCAACGATCGGTCGGTCGTGACCCTATCCCCACTTGCATCCGTTCCCATGTACCTGCAAGTAGGAAACAAAATCCATGGCCAATCGTGTCCGGTCATCATCTTACCTTGGTTGATTTCAGCTATTGACTTGTCCTGACTTCAGACCGTGGCCTGAGACGATTCTGCTCCTTGCTATCACAAGATATGCTTGTGCATGTGCATGTATGAATGTTTCTAATGCGATTGATGTGCCATCATTTTCTTCTATTTTCTAAACCCTTTTTGCACCATTTTAATTATTGATTGGTCTTAATTGTCAATTAATTAGGCAGTTTTATTATTTGGGCCCATTCAGCTAATTTGATGTTTTTAATCTAATTTCAGGAATTAATGAAGCATTGGGCTTGAATCTAGCATTGGGCTTGAATCTAGAATTGGGCTTGGACTTGAAGAGGGCAGACTAATTTATTCTATAAAATTAGATCTTATCTTATCTAGATATTATTTAGATTTGATCTCATCTAGATATTATTTCATCTAGATCTTATCTTATCTTATCTTATCTAGATTTGATTTGATTTTACTTATGGGCTTGGATTTAAAACATATTTGTAAGCTTTGGGGCTGAAAAAAACGAAATAACAGCACCAAGGTTCTAGTTTAGGGCCCCCCCCCTCTCTCCCTCGCGGGAGACTCTCTCTCTCTCTCCTCTCTCTCTTCTATTTTTCGTTTTTAGTTTTAGTCTCTCTTCTCTTTCTCTTTTATTTTCGTTTTTTTTTTCAATTCCAGTTCAGACTTTTAGTTTTATCAATAAAATTTCATTCTCTATTTGATTAATGGAAGGCTAAGTCCGCAGCGTTGTTTTCCCTTGAGGATCAAGCACAGTTCTCTTTGAGGTTCTATTATTACTGTTAAATTCTGTTTAGTTTTTCCTCTTCACTAATTACTTTGAATTTGTTGCTTTTAATTCATGCATGCTTAGTGCTTGATTAATTGTCTCTGCGCTTAATTTACGTTCATGCTTAATGATCGTTTATGAGTAATTGGTGTATGTGATGCTTAATCACATAATGAATGCCTTATGTTGAATTTCGCTTAGTAATTTAATTTAGGGTTGGATTAAGTGGTTAAACTGATAAAGGATAAACTCTCGTAACCTAGGGTAAGAGACTTGCTTGTGAATCAAGGGGAAGCAACGTGTTTTAATTCTGATATTTTCTAATTCACATATATTCGCTGTTTAATTTACAAAAGCAAACAACCCCCCCCCCCCATCGTTACTGTTACTGTTACTGCAAGTATATTATGAACATTTGGCTTGTCACTGCTCGTTGGGAAACGACCTAGGATCACTTCCTAGTTACTACATTTTAATGTTTATTTGATTCGGGTACGGCCTCGATCAAATTTGGCGCCGTTGCCGGGGAGCAGTGTCCAAAGGTTCATAATAGCTAGCTATTGTTGTGTGTTTAATCCTTTCGTGTTTTATGTTTAATTGTTAGTATTGTGTTAGTATGTGTGTTAGTGTTGATTAGTTCACTGGTATTGATAACAGACAAATCCAGAATCCATATATATAGGCTAATTAGACTTGTCAGGTTGTAGCGATTTTAATATATAGATTTTAGTCCTTATTTTCATTGTCGGTCTTCCTTAGAAGTAGTTATTCCTTATTTTTTACTGTTGGGTTTTAGGAGTAAGTATTTAGATTTAGTAGATTTAGATCTTATTTATTTGAATTTCTTAGAAGTAGTTATCTTTATCGCAATTTAAATATTTTATCATATCTTATCTTTAAATTTTTTATCTTATCTTATCTATTATCTTTATCTTCTATTTTGATCTTTCAATCTTTTATATTCGAATTTTATCTTTAAATATCTTATCTTTTCTTTTATCTTCTAATTTTATCTTTAAATATCTTATCTTTTCTTTACCTTATCTTCTATCTTCTATTTTAAATTCTTATCTCTTGCTTTTAAATTGGGTTTGCATTAATCTAAATCCGCCTAGACGCCTACGAGAATGCCAAGTTCTACAAAGAAAAGACCAAGAAGTTCCATGATAGCATGATAGTTAAAAAAGACTTTGTGGTTGGGCAAAAAGTGTTATTGTATAATTCTAGGCTTGGACTCATGAGTGGTAAGTTGAGGTCTAAGTGGATTGGTCCTTTTGTTGTTACTAATGTTTTTCCTTATGGTACAGTTGAGATCAAAAGCGACTCCACAAACAAGAGCTTCAAGGTCAACGGACATCGACTTAAGCCATTCCTCACGAACCCTTCTTTAGTGGACGTAGTGGTGGAAGAGACTTCCTTACTCCACCCTACTCTTCCTCCACCATGACTTAGGGAGTTTTTCTTTTCCTATCTCCTTCTTTGCTTTTATTACACTTGTCCGATTCTCTTTGATGATTTAATTGTTTTTAATCTTTTAATTGTGCTACATTGAGGACAATGTGTTGTTTAAGTATGGGGGGGGGGGGAGTGTTCTTTGGTTTTGCTAGTTTTGTTGGTTTTGTTAATTTGTTAGTTGTGTTAATTTGTTAATGTTGTTAGTTTCGTCGGATTTTCAGTTTAATATTTTGGGTCAATTTTGTGTGCACGTACGACTTTGCATGTTTTTCTTTGAATTATAGGATATGTTCAAGAAATGGGTAATTGTTTTGAAAATAAAAGTTCTTGACATTTTGTGACTTGAAATCCTTGATTCTTCTCTACATGTCATGATAGTTTTGAAAGCTCAATTTGAAAGTGATGATTTTACCTTTGTGAGAATTTGAGCCATCCATCATTATAATCATTTGGTGTGTTTTGCCCCATTGATTGCTTGCACAATAGCCTTGGCTTGATTCTTGTTGATGCGTCCTAATTCACATGCATATTTGGAAATGATTAAGGCAATTTTGTTCTTATAAGCTTCTAGCCAAATGGACTTACCTTGAATTAATTCCTTTGATAGCCCTTTTGAGCCTTGTTTCCCTTTCCTTGTTTTGAAGCTCACTACAAGCCTTAAGTGAAAAACCATGATATTACCATATCCTTAAGGAATTTTGGAGCTTTGGAATTGTTTTGGGAATAAGTGTGGGGGGTTTTTGTTTCATTAGACAACTTGTTTTGTTGGCTATGCTTCATGATGTATTTTGGGCCATACTTGATGTACATGGTATATTGGTTAAATGTTGGACATGCTGAATGAAATGTTGTTTCTCAAAGGCTAAAAAAAAAAAAAAAAATTCAAAAAAAAAAAATTCGGAAAGAAAAAAAAAAAAAAAAAAAGAAAAGCAATAAAGTTGAGTGAATAAGATCTTAAATGGCACAAGAATGATGAAACTCTTGGTTCTACTCTTCATGTTTAATTTTTATCTTTACTTCTTTTTATTTTCTTATTTTTTTCTTAATATGCACTTATTCCCCTTTGCTCCTCTATTCCTTTGGGATTTAGCCACTTATTCCATATTTCTCCATACCTTGTCCTTGGCCCCATTACAACCTTAAAAGACCTTTTGATCCTCATGTGCTTGTGTTTATGGGTTGATTGTCAATTTTAGAATCTTGCCAAGTTTATGTGGTGTTTGCTTTCATGGGTGCTTTGAGGGTAAATAGTAGCCTAGACACTTGAGAGATAGAGTGTATATCTTGTGAGGCTTTATCACTTTTCATTCTTGAGCTGATTAACTATTTTGCCATGATTGGGTTGCTTGGATGATTTTCATGAATGTCTTGACTTTTTGGATCTCCTTATGTTAGATGTTACCCATTCCTTTTATTCCTTGATGTTCATTGAGAAATATGTGAATGTTTTTGTTTGTCTCCCTCTGATATCCTTGGATTTTGTTCTTTGTTTCATTTTGCCCAGGAGTGCAAAAGGCTAAGTATGGGGGGTTTTGATGTGCCATCATTTTCTTCTATTTTCTAAACTCTTTTTGCACCATTTTAATTATTGATTGGTCTTAATTGTCAATTAATTAGGCAGTTTTATTATTTGGGCCCATTCAGCTAATTTGATGTTTTTAATCTAATTTCAGGAATTAATGAAGCATTGGGCTTGAATCTAGAATTGGGCTTGGACTTGAAGAGGACAGACTAATTTATTCTATAAAATTAGATCTTATCTTATCTAGATATTATTTAGATTTGATCTCATCTAGATATTATTTCATCTAGATCTTATCTTATCTTATCTTATCTAGATTTGATTTGATTTTACTTATGGGCTTGGATTTAAAACATATTTGTAAGCTTTGGGGCTGAAAACAACGAAATAACAGCACCAAGGTTCTAGTTTAGGGCCCCCCCCCCTCTCTCCCTCGCGGGAGACTCTCTCTCTCTCTCCTCTCTCTCTTCTATTTTTCGTTTTTAGTTTTAGTCTCTCTTCTCTTTCTCTTTTATTTTCGTTTTTTTTTTCAATTCCAGTTCAGACTTTTAGTTTTATCAATAAAATTTCATTCTCTATTTGATTAATGGAAGGCTAAGTCCGCAGCGTTGTTTTCCCTTGAGGATCAAGCACAGTTCTCTTTGAGGTTCTATTATTACTGTTAAATTCTGTTTAGTTTTTCCTCTTCACTAATTACTTTGAATTTGTTGCTTTTAATTCATGCATGCTTAGTGCTTGATTAATTGTCTCTGCGCTTAATTTACGTTCATGCTTAATGATCGTTTATGAGTAATTGGTGTATGTGATGCTTAATCACATAATGAATGCCTTATGTTGAATTTCGCTTAGTAATTTAATTTAGGGTTGGATTAAGTGGTTAAACTGATAAAGGATAAACTCTCGTAACCTAGAATAAGAGACTTGCTTGTGAATCAAGGGGAAGCAACGTGTTTTAATTCTGATATTTTCTAATTCACATATATTCGCTGTTTAATTTACAAAAGCAAACAACCCCCCCCCCCCATCGTTACTGTTACTGTTACTGCAAGTTTATTATGAACATTTGGCTTGTCACTGCTCGTTGGGAAACGACCTAGGATCACTTCCTAGTTACTACATTTTAATGTTTATTTGATTCGGGTACGGCCTCGATCAGCGATGATTTATTTTAGTGAAGGCTGGTTAGATTCAATTTTAAATAAGCGTTTGGGGCACCCCATACACCGAGCGAAGAGGGCTCAAGTTATAACAAATCTAAAACACAAGGTTTGAAACCAAAGGGAGGACAAAAACCTCGCCCATCTTTCCTACTTTAAAAGAACGAGACAAATACAGAGGAAGGGAATCCCTGGAGGAAACCAAGAAGAACAAAAACTCAGATTTTAAAAGAACATGCAACGGTCCCCTCGATTGCCCCAGACTTCAAGCGTAATATCGTTTAACTACATCGGAGTTCACGGGCGAAGGCAATTCCTCGCCATCCATGTGGGTGAGTATCAGAGCACCCCCAGAAAAAGCTCTTTTCACCACGAAAGGTCCTTCATAATTCGGGGCCCACTTGCCTCGATTATCTTTAACAGCGTGGGACATCTTCTTCAGCACGAGGTCCCCCTCGTTGAACTTGCGCGGGTGTACCTTCTTGTCGAATGCATTCTTTATCCTTCGTTGATACAAACGCCCATGGCTCATGGCGGCCAAACGCTTACCTTCAATAAGGTTAAGTTGGTCGTAGCGTGCTTGAGCCCATTCTGACTCTTCTAGGCCTGACTCCGCCATTATCCTCTGAGAAGGAACCTCTACCTCAAATGGGAGTACTGCCTCCATCCCATAAACCAAGGAATACGGCATTGCCCCAGTAGAAGTTCGCACCGAGGTTCTGTATCCGTGTAGGGCGAAAGGCAACATCTCATGCCAATCTTTGTATGACACTGTCATCTTTTGAACAATCTTCTTAATATTCTTATTTGCAGCCTCTACAGCCCCATTCATCTTTGGCCGATAAGGGGTAGAGTTATGATGCTGGATCTTGAAGTCCTCACACATTTCCTGCATCATCTTGT
Source organism: Glycine soja (assembly GCF_004193775.1). Classification (NCBI taxonomy): domain Eukaryota; kingdom Viridiplantae; phylum Streptophyta; class Magnoliopsida; order Fabales; family Fabaceae; genus Glycine; species Glycine soja. The sequence continues at coordinate 24,362,234 of NC_041005.1, read as the reverse complement.
TGTTCAGATTGGTGCCATTGTCAGTGATGATCTTCCTGGGGAGTCCGTATCGACAAATCAGCTCCTTCTTTATGAATCTAACTACCACATTCCTTGTGACATTAGTATAAGAAGCCGCTTCGACCCATTTGGTGAAGTAATCAATCGCCACGAGAATGAAGCGGTGACCATTCGACGCTTTGGGTTCGATGGCCCCAATGACATCTATTCCCCACATAGAAAAGGGCCAAGGGGCGGACATAACATTCAGAGGATGTGGCGGAACATTGTGATGCAAGCTCCATTGGAGCTTGTAGGCCTAGGATCTTCTTCATCAATGGATTCCTTTGCTCCTTGGAAAATGAATGGCAGCGGAATGGAGAAGGAATAGAGAGAGGAGACGCCACTTCAAGGAGAAGATGAGTCTAGAAGAAGCTCACCACCATAGGAGGCCATGGATAAGAGCTTGGAGGAAGAAGGAGATGAATGAAGGGAGAGGGAGAGAAGAGCACGAAATTTTGTGCTCCAAATGAGCTTTGAAATCTGAAGTTTAATATTCAAATGATCCAAAAGAAAAATAAGAGGGAAAGATAATTGGTAGAAGCCCAATCCAATTATTTTATTTCCAGCCACACACATCAAATATCCACTTAGTGCATGTGAAATTACAAAACTACCCCTAATACAAAAACTAGTCTAGGTGCCCAAAAATACAAGGGCTGAAAAATCCTATATTTCTAGGGTACCCTACCTACAATATGGAGCCCTATATACAAGGACCAAATATAATGACATCCTAGTCTAATATGTACAAAGATAATTGGACCCAACCTTGGCCCATGGGCTCAGAAATCTACCCTAAGGTTCATGAGAACCCTAGGGCCTTCTTCAGCAGCTCTAGCCCAATCTTCTTGGAGCCTCTTGCTCATGGTTCTAGTGATTGGTCCCTTCATAGGGAGGATTGCATCACATTGACATTGTCCGCGTATGCCTGACATTTATGACATTTCCTGACGTGAGCGCAGCAATCGCTTTCCATGGTGAGCCAATAATAACCGGCCCTAAGGATTTTTCTGGCTATAGCATGCCCATTGGCATGTGTCCCAAAGGAACCCTCGTGGATCTCCTCAATCATGAAGTTCGCCTCTTTGGCATCTACGCATCGTAGGAGGGTCATGTCATGGTTTTGTTTGTATAGGATAGTACCACAAAACGAAAGAGAAAGGAAATCTATAGGCTCTAATTACATTGAATCAGCGGTATAGACTTCTGACTGGCTTATCACGCGCCAGTTCCCCACTTGGGAATCGGGGTGGCATGGTTGCACAAAACTTGGTGGGTTTTGAGGGAACTCCTCTTCTATTGCGGCAACCTCCTCCTTGGACACCATTCCAGCGCTGGTGAAACACTGGCTAATACGGCCGGGCCATACCCTATCTGCCCGAAATCTTGATGGCACGTTCCTCCTCCCCGGCATCCCGGGCTCATACCCTAATCCATACTTGTATGGATTTCCTTTGATCTTGACCACGTCGGCATTCCCGAGGCAGTCTTTGCCTAGACCCATTCCGTGCTCAAATTTGTTCCTGAGCATAACACGCGCCACCATTATGGCCGCGTTGGAGAGAGAAGGTAGTGACGGACTTGGTTCCACAGAGGCACAGCTCACAACCTCAAAGGATTGGAAAACCGTTTCCAACGATTCTTCCGCCGCTTCTACGTACAGTGCGGAGGAAGGGCAGCTCACTAACATGTCCTCTTCACCCGACACTATCACTAAAAGTCCACCCACTGCGAACTTCAATTTCTGGTGAAGCGTTGATGGGACCACTCCCAGGGCATGAATCCAAGGTCTTCCCAAGAGGCAGCTATAGGCGGGATTTATATCCATTACTTGAAACACCACATTGCAAGTGTGGGGGCCTATCTGAATGGGAATGTCGATTTCCCCCATCACTTCCCGCCGAGTACCATCAAAGGCTCGCACCACCATCGAGCTCGGTTTTAAACGTGACGCACTAAAAGGAAGCTTTTCCAAAGTGGTCTTCGGCATTACATTTAAACTCGATCCATTGTCGATAAGTACCTTTGCGACAACGTGGTCCATACATCTCACCGACACATGTAGAGCCTTGTTGTGTCCTCTCCCCTCAACGGGAATCTCCTCTTCCGCAAACGCGATGTAGTTTTTGGTGGTTATATGATTAACGATGCCTTCGAAACCCTCCACTGAGATATCATGTACTACATGGGCATTGTTAAGGACCTTTATCAACAGCGCACGATGAGGCTCGGAGTTTATGAGTAGTTCAAGCAAAGAGATCCTTGCTGGAGTTTTATTCAGTTGCTCGACTACCTTAAACTCGCTTTGTTGGATGAGGCGGAGGAACTCTTGGGCCTCTTCCAAGGTCATTGTTTTTCCTTGAAGACCTTCTTTCTTTTCGGCCCCTCTTCCCACTGGAGGATCTACTTCTTTCGAGGGGGTGGCTATGTCTGTGGGCTCTTGGACCATGGGCGCTTTCCCTTTGGATGGCAATTCCGCCGGGTGAGGGGAAGCGAACACCCGACCACTGCGGGTTATGCCACTGAGGCCGGTGATGTTGGTTACCTTAGCTGATAGGGAGTCAACTTCGGTTGCAACTCTTTTGCTGGACTCGGGAGGGGTATACTTCCACGGAACGGCCTTATTACTTTGATATGCAAATGGCGTTGGCTTGGGCACCATCCGGGGGTACATGGGTGTGGAGCCGGTCCCTTTCCTAGTAAAACATATCAGTAGGGCCTTGGGGGTTAGAGGAACCTTCTTCTCTTCCGACTGCATGCAAATTTGTGGTTCTTCCCTCCCTCCTATGGACACTTCAAGCTGCCCGCAATCCATGAGCCGCTGAAGCAATTCTTCCACCACGGGACAGGTTTCCATGTCATGCGACTCCCCGAGGTGAAACAAACATTCGTCCTTTTCGCCTCCACCACTGGAGACCATGCACGCCGCTTGCAGTGATTGATAGATGAAGCGTCTAGAAGTAGCTACCTCTCCTAACCTTTTTGTCCATGGTGGCCCATCCTCCTTGACGGCGTTCACGCTAGCCCCTCCATGACTAGCTAGCGGGTTGGTTCTAACATTTGGGCCTTCCTCCTGAAACGATAGCCAGCCGGCACTAATCAGGTGCTGCACCTTATACTTGAACGGGATGCAGGAGTCAATATTGTGTCCGGGAACTCCCCTATGGTACACACACTTGGCACCGGGGTCATACCACTTGGGGTAGGGTGGCTGGAGAACCTTCTCGGGTATGGCCACTACCAAATGATTCTCCAATAGTGAAGGCCATAACTCGGAGTATGCCATGGGAATAGGAGGGAAGTTGTCTTTCGGGGGCGGGTGCTGTGCGTATTTATAGGTCGCGCCGGGGGCTGTATTATTAACTGGCCAGGGTGCGACTGGAGCTGTGCATTGGGCCGGCGCTCTTTCTGCTGCGGGTGGTTCTTTTACTTGAGTCGGGAGGGAATTCCCTGCTCGGATTAAAAAATTTGGGGGATTGGGCTGGTATGAGCTTTGGATATTTTGGGGTGCTTTCATCCATGTTGGGGCGGTGGTGACCGCGTGGGCATCTCCTTCCTTTTTCCTCGCGCCCACTACTGGGGCTCTTCTGTTGTTGTTGGGGGCCATATTGGCAGCATATTCGAACTTGCCTTTTCGTAGTCTGGATTCAATCCTTTCTCCGGCGAAGACGAGATCCGCAAAGTTAGCTGGCATGTAGCCTATCAACTTTTCATAGTAGAACGTGGGTAACGTATCTACCATAATTTTGATCATCTCCCTCTCCGTCATGGGTGGTACGACTTAGGCTGCGAGATCTCTCCATCTTTGGGCATATTCCTTAATGGACTCATGCTCTCGTTTAGTCATACCCTGAAGTTGGTTCCGATCGGGAGCCATGTCCGTATTATACTGGTACTGCCTAATGAAGGCAGTTGCCAAGTCCTTCCATGATCGGATCTGGGAAGCTTCCAGATTGGTATACCATGCTACAGCTGCCTCGGCCAAGCTTTCTTGAAAGAAATGGACCAACAACTTTTCGTTCGCGGAATACGCCCTCATCTTCTAGCAATACATCCGGAGATGCCCTTTTGGACATGTCGTCCCTTTGTACTTATCAAAGTCCGGTACTTTGAACTTGGGAGGGATGACGATGTTGGGCACGAGATATAAATCTGCCAAATCCGATAATGGGTAATTGCCAAGGCCCTCGACTACTCTCAACCTCTCTTCAAGCGCCTCAATCTTTCCCTTATCTTCCGCAAAGGGAACAGATTCTTTTACGGGTGTGGGTGAGGCCGGGGTATGACGGACTATGTTCGGTTGGGGTAGTTCATGCGGGGACGGATCTTTGAGGTGGAGCAGGGGGCCAAGATGGGTATCTCCTTCCCCATCGTCTTGCCCGGGATAGTCTTCATAAGGTGGGAGTTGCCCCTCGAAAGTAGGGGCTTGGCTTAAATCTTCCGGGGTGGCACAGGGGGTGAAGTCCGGAGGCAGGCCATAAGGATAAGCTTGCGGACTATACCTTTGACCGAACACGACCGTGTTTCTCCTCATCGATAACTTTCAACTGGGAGAGCCAATCTAACCCCCGCGTGTGAATTCTTAGCCATCCATGATAACCTCCGATGACGCCATTACGGATGCCCCTAAGCTCCTTGTCTTTCCTCAACGGACTTCTCCACGCCTTGTGGACTCTTTGTATCGCCTTGAGACTTTGCGCGCCTAGATCCCTCACAAGGAAAGGCGAGAGACTTTCTTCGGTTGGCGCTCCCCTCATGGGATATCCTAGCTGCCTTATGGCGAGTGCGGGATTATAATTAATACAACCCCTAGTCCCTATCAGTGGAACATTAGGGTAGTCCCCACACGAGAAGATAACTCCTTCCTTGCCTTCCTTCCAACGAGGAAACCAATTGATCGCGCTGCCCCCTATCCCAGCCAAATGTTGGTCCCAATCGACTCTTCCTTTTTTGGCGCATGAGCGGTAGCTTTGAAGCGGACACGGGTGTCTTGTGTCTTGTTGGAATAGGTGTGAAATCAACCACACACAGAGAGCGGGTAAACAACAGACAATCCGTGCACTGTTCTTCTCACACCTCCGGTCAAAGGTGTCAAACAAATCTGCCAAGATAGCCACCACTGGACTTTCCTTGCTATGGTAATATGCGAGGAAACCATCAATGGCGGCTAAGTCTACCAAACCGTCATCGTTTGGAAAGAGGACAACCCCAAAAATCAACAAAGCTAATATATCCGCAAACGGGCCCCACTTCTCTTGGCTCGCCATATCCCTTGCCTTGCCTTCCAAGTACTTCCGAGGCAGGCCCACTACGCCGTTCCAAGTTTGCTTCATGCGATCCAACTCTTTTGCTGAATCTCCAACCACAGCTGCAATCTTGCTCAAGGAAGGAAGAAAGCCGGAGAAAAGATACGGTTTTCTCCCCTCAAGAGGGCATCCTAATATTTCCTCAAACTCTTCAATAGTTGGTACCATTTGGAAGTCCCCAAACGTGAAACACCTCAACGGCTGGTCATAGTATTGGGCGAGGGATACGACAGCTTCCGTAAATACCTCCGCTGCGGTCAAATCTAGAATCTTCCCATACACTTTGCGGAAGGCTTGCCTTTGGAGAGGTCCCATCAATCGTCCCAATTCCTTGAGGCTAGTGACATCTAGACTATTGACCTTGACTTGATAAAACCTTTTGCCGTTTTGATTTGTCCCCATCATCTACCTAAAAAAAGGGGTGGATCAAGACTCCGACATGAATGATGCAATGCGTATGCATGAAATCGGAGGAAAACAAAACAAAGGGGTATTTTATACATGCGAGACTGCAGAGATCCAATTTTAATGCTACGTTTTGGGCATGATGGCGCCTCAATGTAGCATTAAAAAGGTTACGTATTACTCTAAAGAAACCAAACATTACTAGCAAAAACTATAAACCAAAACATGCATGAGAAAGAATGGCACATGAGCGTGTTTGCTCTTTGCCCCTATTTGGGAACCTATGGGATAATATCTATGGGTCTCTAATAACTACTTCCCAACCATTTATAACTCACACGGTCGTTCTCTAGAGGTATCATCACTCAAGATAATAATATTGTGGCGGTATGGAATACCAGCGACAACACATTATAAAGAGAGAAAGCTCTAGACGAGGTTTCACTATTATCAAGCAAGTTGGAGACCTAGCATGATGATAGATTCACCTCCACTCCTTAAATTCCCATGAACCCGGGTGTAGGGTCCCTTTTTACTCAAACTCGTGGGTGCTTAGAATGCAGTGTAAAAATGTGAAATAGACAACAATTATTTACATTTTACACAGTTCAAAATAAATGCACACACAAAGCTTCACAAATCCACAATTCTTTAAAATAGGCCTAACTAACAAAAAGTCCCCAGTGGAGTCGCCAACTCTCGCAACGTGCCCTTTTGCGGGCGAGCGAAGGCGAGGCTCACGGGTGCGCTTTCCAAAGGAGGAAAGATGCGCGGAGTCGCCACCAACGTTTATTTGTGGAAAACGTCAGGAAAACCGAAGGAAACCAGTCAAAATGAAAATTCTAAGTTCGGGAGTTGTATTTACGCTTGAGGAAGGTATTAGCACCTCTCACGTTTATCTCAAAGGACAACAGCCTATTTTTTAGAATTGTGGAAATTGTGTTATGTTACCTTTTATTTCTTTTTATTTTTTGAGGTCGACAAAAGCGGGGCTTTTGCTCCTACGTACCCTCCTTTCGAGAGGAAATCAGACCTACATAGTTCTTACTTAGGCATGAATCAAGCGATTCTTTTTACTTGAAAGGTGATCATTTTAAGGCGTTGGACCTTAAAAATGATCCATTTTACTTGGTAAGAAACTTAAATGATAAACTTTCAAAACCCTATTTTTTATGGACGAGCTTGACTAGGCGAGTTGATTTTAGCCTTAGTTTCACTTTAGTTATTAGTCAATTCAATTAAAAATGAGAAATCCCAAAGAGAAAACATCCAATTGATTTTTCGCTTTACTTTACTAAAAGATATTTTTTTGATTATTATATTATTATTTTACCTCTTTTTTGATTTCCAACGTGGTTACGGCACGACCGAATGGTCGGAATTCATTTTAACCAAAATTAATGGATGATACAATTCAAACGATCGGTGGAAATTTATTTTATTTTTAGATTAAGCGAGAAATGACTTAAATAAATGGCTTAAGCACATCAAAAGGGGGTATAAAAAGTAAATGAAAACGAGAATAAAAATACATGAAACAAAATGTGGACCACCACGGGTTCATAGAATGAATTGAAAAGCTTGGTTTGAGGTACTTACCTATTGAAGACTGAAGAAAACGAAGAACGAACGATGAATCTTGAAGAACGGTCAAGAATCTTCGCGTAATTACTCACGGAAACGTTACGGAAGCGCCTCGGCTTGGATTTTCTTCACGGAACTAATTTTCCTCAGCTATTTCGAGAGAGAGAGAAGTGCCTAAGGGGCTGAACCCTTTTCTACTTCACTCCTCCCCCTATTTATAGAAAATTGGGGGAGAAGCTTGCCACCCAGCTAGCCCAGGCGAGCAAGGTTGCTTCCTCCAGAAGCAACAGCCTTCTGGAGGAAGGATCTGGAAGGCCCAAGTGGGCCAGATTTCTATTTGCACCCCCTTTTTACTAAATGCACCCCTTCTATTTTTTGGTAATTTTTTTTCCGTAACGTTACGAAACTTTATGAACTTCGTAACGATACTTATTTTCCTTCCGCAAGGTTACGAATCCTTACGGATTATGTATTTACTCTTTTTTAGCTTTCGAAGAAGTTACGGAAACCCACGGATTGCGCAAAAACACCTCTTTTCGACTTCCGCCACATTACGGAATTTCACGGATCGCGCAAGCCTGCTTCCTTTTGATTTCTGAGACGTCTCGGGACTTCATTTATTGTGCAACAAAGGACGCCAAGTATCTCAAAGCGGCTAACCAAAGGTTGCATGTCATCAAGTAATAATCCCCGGACGAAATTAGGGTATGACAAATCTTGATGAGTTTAAATATCTTGTTAAAATGTAGAGTGGTTCTCTTAGATGACTCTCAGAAAGTGTTTTCTAAAAGATAAGATTGAATCAAATGTCACTAGTGAGAAAGAACAAGTAAGCGTATTTATAATTTTAACATATTAAATTAATTTAATCGATTAACTCGTTCAAATACCTCTTTGTTCTGCATTTCTAGAAACCCGGTAATTGACTACAGATTGTGGTAATCGATTGTCTTGTTTCATAGAAAGCTTCTCAAGCTTCTATGGTTCTGGAATAATTGATTATCAAATGTGGTAATCGATTATTTTGATACATAGAGAGCTCCTAAAATTTCCAAATGCAATCTAATTGATTACTAAATGTAGTAATTGATGATCTCGAGCCACAAAGACTTCCTTCTGCTGAAACTGGCTTATGTAATAAATTATTGAAAATAGTAATCGATTAATTTGATAATCCTTTCCAAATTTCAAGAGAAGTGAGTTTTGTTGCTGGTTCTAACACTTTATAATTCATTACTACACTTGGTAATCGATTACTCTGTGTTGAACTCATTGCTTCTAAGAAACTCTGAGATCAATACATTGATCTTATCACTTTTGATTTCTACTAAGCATGGATAATACATTTACCTTGATGATCAATACATTTTTTCTCCTTTCTACCATTACTTGTTAACATTGACAAGTAAAAAAAAAAGTAAATGTTACTCGTCAATTAGTAGCATTGTTTGAAAGTTTGTTATACCATTTCTAGACAAACTTATTGTTTGCTAAATTCTAGCATGTCAAATTTATATTTTTATATTTTTTTAGATTGAATTATTGTCAAATTTTGACATGAAAAATACTATAAATAACCTCATTTTTTGCCACATTTTGCACTTGAGCTCTCATTCTAATCCTTAATTTCATGCAAAACAATCAATCTCCTTCCACCAAAAATTCTCAAAGTTCTCAAAATTTTCCTTCAATGCATCGTAACAATTCTGCCATGTTTCTTATGCCTTCCAATAGTTCTAGTGGTCCACAAAAAAATCACGAGTTTACTTTTCAATTAAAGATGATACACATCTCATTGATTCATGGCTTAATGTCCCAATGGTTCCAATTGTTGGTGATGGTCAAGTAAGAGATTGTTTTTGGTTGAGAGTAATAGAAAATTACAACAACTTTCATGACAATCTATGAGAGAGAACATTGAATCAAGTGAAATCTCAATGGAAAAAAATTAATGTTGGCATTCAAAAGTTCAAGGGTCCATTACAAGCAAGCTATTGAATTGAAGAAAAGTGGTTACACAGAGAATGATGTCATTATTCATGCATATCCCATTTGGAAGGAAGATGAGGGAAGTGATTTTACTTTATAGAACGCTTGGCAACTGCTGAAAGATAGGCCTAAATGGTTAGAATAATGCACAAAAAATTGTTAAAAAAGAACATAGCCTTTTGCTTTTGGGGATTACTCTTTTTCATCTAATTCGGAGACATTGATTGAGGTTTCAGAAACTAACACACCATCATGAATCTCCCGCCAAATGGGACAAAAGGCAGCCAAGAGGAAAGAGGAAGATTAAGGGGAAAAGAGTTGGAATGTCTTCACCGATTGTGGACTTGTTAGGAATGGAAGCTACAATCAAGGAAAAAATTGTTGCCACCAAAAGCTAGTAGAGGCAAAGGAGATGGAGAATGTAGTAGAGTTGTACGAAATTCTAATGAAGGATACATCTACCATTTCTAAAGAACAACGCAAGAAACACGAAATCACTTGAAGTTATATTTTAAATTTTTTTTAGTAATTAGTTATTATGTTGTAAGTGAGTTTTAATTAGTCATTATGTTATAGGTTTATTTTAATTAGTCTTTGTATTGTAAATTTTTATTAGTTGAATGTTGAACTTTGTTTTAATTAGTCTTCATGTTGTAACTTTTATGTTAATTATTAATTTTTAATTATGTAACTAGTTGTTAGAAAAATAGCCTTTGTAAACCTAACCATTATAAAAGTAGCCATTAAAAAGTAGTCGTTGAGAAACTAGCCATTGGAAATCATGCTGTATAATATGGTGTCATACACTAATTTTGTCCGGGGACTATCATTCATTGATCTTTTGATCCTTGCTTGTCGACTTACGGTGTTGAATGCCAGTTACAGTGCGAAACTAATGATCATTCAGTGCTTTGATCAAGAATGCGAAAAATACCAAAAAAAGGGCAAAAAGGTCTTTTCCTTGGTTTTCCTGAACCCTAGCTCTCCCAGGCTAGCCTCTGGCTTGCCTGGGTCACCAAATAGCTTCATGGTGAAGAAACCAACTCGCCTAGGCGAGCTCCTTGCTTCAGCACTAAGTTTTAGCTTGCCTGGGCGAGCTGCAACTGCCCCAAAGTGACCCTTTGCCTATAAATAGACATCCTAGGGGTGTTTTAAAGGGTTCCATGGGTCAAAAGTGGAGGGATTTGAGAGAAATAAGAAAGAAGAAGAGGAAACGAAGTTGAGGCGCTATCGAATCGTGACTATGATCAATCTCTACATCGTTCCTTGTTCGGTGTTCTTTGTGCGACCGTCGGTTAGTTTTATTTTTGGGATTGAATATGATCTATGAACCCTTAGGGCTCCCCCTTGTTATTATGTCCACATTCATCTTCTCCATCTATCATCTGGGATCTCATCTTTCTTTGTAAAATTGAATCTTAACCGATCACTAGTGTTGCAAAATTTTCTTTATAAGAGATTGAAAGTTAATAAACAAAAAACACATAAAACCAACTCATAAATAACTTCTTTTTATCAAATATCACTTCAGATCTTTTCAAGGTCCAAAGCCTTAATGGTTCTCTCTGCTTATCAAAATTTAAAACATCGTTTCAAGGTCCAACGCCTTAATGATTCTCTTCGCTTTTCAAAATTTAAAACATCGTTTCGAGGTCCAACGCCTTAAACTACTTTTTGTTCGCAATTAAAATGAATCTTTCAAAAACATAAAAATCAATTTAACACCCAAACATTCAGACTTAAAGAACTGCATAGGTCTGAATTCCTCATCGTACCTAAGGATACGTAGAAGCAAGGACAGCACCCTTATCGACCCTAAAAAAGAAAAAAAATATAAAAAGGGAAAATAAATAATTTTGAAGTCACGTTATGCACGCTTGATTAAAGGCTGCTGCCCCTTGTGGCAGGCACGTGGGGTGCTAATACCTGCCCTATGCATAAACAACTCCCAAACCCTTATTTTCAAAATTTGTAGACCTCTTTTTTGGTTTTTCTAAAGTTTTCCTCGAATAAATGTTGGTGGTGACTCCACACGTTTTCTCCCTAGGAGACGAACGCTTTGGCCGTCCCGTTGTGAGGTAGGTTACGACATATGGGATGTTATCCTGCATATGGAATTTATCCTGATTGGGCTACTTTTGTGAAGACCATTGGATGCAATCCTACCCCCAAGGGCATTGGATAGAAGACTTCAAGAAGATTGGCAAGAGATGCAGGAGAAGACCCTAGGGTTCTTATGAGCCTTATGGTAGATTTTGGGCCCATGGGCTCAATATGAGCCCACTTATCTTTATACATATTAGATTAAGGTTTCATTATTTTTGGGCCGTGTATTTAGGGCTCCATAGTGTAGGACGGGTACTCTAATAATGTTGGATTTTTCAGCCCTAGTATTTTAGGACACCTAGACTAGTTTTTTTATTAGGGCTAGTTTTGTAATTTCACATGCATTAAGTGAATATTTGATGTGTGTGTTGGAAAAAAAATTTAATTGAATTGGGAGAAGCCCAATCCAATTAAATTTTAGAGGGGGAGGTGAGCATTTTCTTGCCACATCATATAGTCACACTTTGTGCATGTCCTTCATGCTTTACATGCCTCATGACACCTAAGCACACTTAGTGGAGAATCTTGGACTTGATCTTAGATAAGTGGGCTGAACCATAGCTGAAATTCACTAATCATAATTAGTGAAATTTTTGGCTCCAAAAATTCAAATTCAAATTCAAGTGAAATTTAAATAGAAATACAAATTTCCCTCTAATTTTGTGTGACACTTAGGCTATAAATAGAGGCCTTGTGTGTACATTTTTTCAACTTTGATCATTTGAGAAATTACACTTCAAAGTTAAGACCTCATTTGAGGCATAAATTTCGTGCCCCTTCTCTCCCTCTCCCTCCACTCATCTTCTCCTACCTTTAAGCTCTCATCCATGGCTTCCTATGGTGGTGAGCTTGTTCTTGACTCATCTTCTCCTTAAAGTGGCATCTCCAATCATCTTTCCTCCTTCTCCATTCTACTGCCATTGATCTTCAAGAAGCAAAGGACTCCATTGATGAAGAAGATCTAAGGCCTACAAGCTCCACATGGAGCTACATCATGTGGTATCAGAGCAGAGCATCTTCATCTAAGTGATGTTCTTTTGCTTCCTCTATCTTTTGTTTGTTCAAATCACTTTAATTCCTTGTTCTTCATTGTCTTCTTCATGTATCTCCTCCATTGTCTTGTGCTTTGGTGCTGTTTAGAGTAGATTCAAAAAAATAAACCGATTAAATCATAGATGTACACTTGTTCTTGACTCATCTTCTTCATGAAGTGGCGTCTCCAATCACCCTTCCTCCTTCTCGATTCTACTGCCATTGATCATTAAGAAGCAAAGGAATCCATTTATGAAAAAAATCCAAGGCCTACAAGCTCTACATGGAGCTACATCATGCATTTCTATGGTTCAAATTTTATAGATCTACTCTTGAATCATGTTTTTGTGTTGATTTTAGGTTCTATCATTTTTCAGTCATTATATTCTTCTTCTTATCCTTTAGATCTCAATTTTATTGAAAAAATATTGATTAGAAAATAAAACAAAAAAATCTAAGTGTAAATCACATCATTCATGTTGTCTTAGAGTCATGTTTAGTCATAATAATTGTCACATTATGTTCTAAGTTTGTATTGAATTTTGATTTTGTTGATTGAATTATAGATACATTTCTTCATGTATTCTTACAATTCTTAGCCTATCATTTTAATTTTGAGTATAATTCATGCATGTTATTTAATTCATAACATGTTCTAAATCAATTCCTAGAAGTAGTATTGTTGAATTTTTTTTGTTTTCTAAGTTTCCTATAAGATGCCTATGAAGAAATTGAGTTGTGGTGCTGAGTTGTGGCTGGATTTGTGAATCAAAATAAGTAGTCTTAAGCTCTCTTGAATTGTGTTATTCAAGATAATTGAGCATAAGCAAACACAAATTGTAACTATCCAAGCCTTACGCAACATAAACACTACTCTTGATTTCTAGGTTCAAATTCTGGTTACTGTTAGTTTTGGCACACTGTCTTTTGAACTCCACTATGGCTTGAATACTTTGATTTTTGAGCTGAAATTTTAACTGGATAAAATAGACATCTGGACAAAAACATTGGGAAAATAATGAAAAAAACGAAAAAGAAATTAGCAAGAAAAGGTGATAAAGATTAACATCAAAATACACATCCAGAACAACAACAAAAAATGTGTATGCTTGATTTGCTTGAAAATTATTCATTATTTTGAGTTGTATTACAATCCTATTTGATCTTCAAGAAGCAAAGGACTCCATTGATGAAGAAGATCCAAGGCCTAGAAGCTCCACATGGAGCTACATCACCATCCCCATGCCACAAGGAGTGAAAAGTAAGTTATTTGTAGAATGTCAAGAATCGGCAAGAAAGGATGTGGGGAGAGCATTCGGTGTTCTAAAATCTCAGTTTGCAATTATATATGGTCCATCACATAATTGGCTCATCGATATGATGAAGAATATTTTATTAGCATCATTATATTGCATAACATGATTGTTGAAGATGAACAAGTCACATACATTGGTGATGTTGATGTTGATTATGATCAAATAGACAAAGAGATTTCAAACATTGATGTATCTCGTAGTGCTCCTATCGACTTTGCTACATACCTACAAAAAGGACAGTATATTCATACAAGAGGAATTCATCAACTTCAAGTAGACTTGATGAATCATATTTGAGCATGTTTTGGTAACAACAATAATGAAATTTAATTTTTCTTGCCGAATGCCAATGTTTTCTATATTGTTACTTATGAATTTTGTGTAATTTTTGTCACTTTAACTTTAATTCATAAATAAAATTTTAATTATTAATATTTTCTATTTTTAAAATTAGTTATTTCATAATTAAAATTTTTATCATTAGTTACTTAAATTTAATTTAAAAATAATTTATAAAATATATTTAAGTGGGATCCATTAGAGATAGGGGGAGCAGCAACATGGAACAACCTAAGGCTAAAGCTTAAAGCCCAAGGAAAAGTTTGAAGGAGCTTTATAAGATGTTTTGGCTTTTACATGCCCAACTTCTTTGAGTGACATTTGTATTTGTTGTTAACTTGATTGTTGCATCTTAGTACATTTGATATTTGTCTTGTATTATGCATCATCATAATATGTGTGAAGAAAATTTTCTAAGTTAGAAAATTTTCTTCAATGAAAAAAGCTCTATTTTAATCGATTACAGAGTTGTTGTAATGAATTACAACAAGTTGTCTGAAGCTTGTAGAGTTAAGTCTCATATCGGTTTAATCGATTCGGTAGTACTTTAATCGATTACATTGTTATTTGAGACAATGACTGATTTTTTTCAGCAGTCTCTGCTTTAATCGTATACTAGATGGATAAATTGATTACTTCTATCTTGTTTAAGTTGTTTAGAGGTGAACAAGAACACTTTAATTGATTACTTAGGTCATCTAATCTATTACATTGTTCTTGAGTGGTTTTCCAGATGTTGGATGAACACTTTAATCGATTACTTAAATAATATAATCAATTACTTCATTGAAATAATTGATTACCTTATAGATTTAATCGATTACAGACGGTTATGTCGCAACCTACCCTTCGGCGGGAGGGCGAGGCAAGATAAAGATGTGCGTCTTCTCATGAAGAAAATGCGTGGAGTCGCTACCAACATTTATTTGAGGAAAATGCTAGAAAAACCAAAACGAAGCCTGCAAATTTTGAAAATGAGGGTTCGGGAGTTGTTTACTCATGGGGAAGGTATTAGCACCTGTTTCCACCCCTAGGAATACTACTTGTTTGTATGAGTGTGAAATCTATTGGCAAGTGCACCGAATCATCAAGTAAATAATTAAAATGAAATGATCCGAGTATTGAACTCAAGGAACCTGTTTTACTTGGGAAAACGTCATTCAAAATACAGTTGTTTGTAAAAAGAATTAAGTATCATGAATTGAAAACAAAGGTATATTCTATTGTAATCAAAGAAAGAGTAAACGTGAACAATTGAGTTTGAAAACAAATAAGTAAAAGCGTTGGGTCCTTCCACCGAGATACTTGATGCAATTAGGGTTTTCTTTATTTGAAATTATTCATGTTTTCTATGCTGAGGACAAAAATACCAACACCGATGTCTCATGAGTTTCGACTAATTTAAACTAAGCTTCATTCGCAGATGTCTCTTGTTGAACTTAGCCTAATTTAAACAGCATTATAAGCACAACATAATAAAAACTAGAACCCTACACATTATGTCTAGCACTACAGTTATCTAGCCCTGCTCTATCAAGTTCCAAGGAAACAGTACATTTGTCAATGCTAAAGTTCCTAACAGCACACACCAATGGGTGATCAAACCACAAGCATGCATACAATAAGCTTAGATAGAAACATTGAACACATGAAAATAACCTCAAATAGATAATAAAAATATTTACATCAAGTACTCAGTAGAAATTCCAAACAAAGGATTTTAGCCCTCCATTACAAAGGAGCAACTTTCACAAATAGGACAAGGGTTTTAGAGAAAATACCAGATTAAAAAGCAGTGGGGATGTCTCCTTCACCTCTAAGAACCTAGAAAATAACTCTAAATCCTAGAATCTACTTAAAAGTTAGGACCTTTGCTTCAATGCTCAACTTTTCCTCTGTTCTCTGCACACATTTCACAATCAATTCTGACCTCTTTCACGTCGTCACACTCTTTTTTTTTCATGTGCAAATCAGGCTTAAAAAGGACTTTCTGACCTCGAAGGCGCGCTTAGCGCCATTCTTGCACTTAGCACGAGTAAGTGATATTTGGCTTAGCGCCAATCTTGTGCTTAGTGCAGAAGAGACAACTTCCTCACTTAGTGGGCTGCATACGCGCTAAACGCGTGCTGGTGTGGAAGAACTCTCTTCAGGCTTATCCTCATGTGCTAAGCCACTGCTATCTCGCTTAGAGGTTTGGTCTCGCTAAGTGCATGGTTCAGGCTTAGCGAAACAACACTTTTTGAACCTTCATAATTTTCTCCAATTTACCTGAAATTGAAGTGAAATTTACATTAAATTCAATAGGAAGGCTTCTACTGAGCACAAATGAAAACTAAACTAGAAATATTTACAATCCTACCACAAATTAACCGTAAATTGGGAGATTTATTTACATTTTGGAAACTTTTCTATACCAAAAATTAGTCGTAAAAGACGACTAACAAACTCCCTCAAATTTATAGTTTTGCTCGTCCTCAGGAGAAGAAAGAACATATCACTTGTCCTCAAGTGACAAGCTCACAGTGGTTATTCAAATACAATGTTTGTTCCAAAGAATTCAATTACATGACATGGATGGCATACAATGCTTCAATCAACAACTTCTCACAAGACATACAACTTTTCAAAGATATGAACATGATTATTAAGAAGCACAACTGAAATAAGCTAGTAAGAGCGACAAATATCAAGGAAGGATCATTAACCAAAGCCTCACAACTACTGTTTCACTCAAGCACAAGTGTTTAGGTTATCCATCAATCAACAACCAACATAAGTCTCAACCTTTGCAGTTCATCTCATGCCATACAGTCAAGAACACACAAACTGAATCCGAAGGACTTTTCTAGGCTTGTAACGATGATGGGCTGCAATCAATTCATGGTTTTCCTAGGATGCAAAAGCTTAGGTTCTAGGAGAGCATTCATCCATAGATCAACCTTTTTCTTTTTATTCCAACTCTATTACTTGGTTTTCCGCACTTAGCTTTTCTTTTTCTTAATTAGCAGCACACACACTTTTATTTTATACTAACAAATTTTTTTAATACTTGCTGCTTATTAGATGACTGTGTATGTTGCTCTTTTCTTATCATTACAAGCTTTCACCCCATAATTCCCCCAATTTTGGGCAAATTTTCTTTGAACCAAGATTTCCTTTTATGAATAATGCTCTCCTACAACCTAAGACAAGGTAGAAGGAGATAAACTATATAGGCTCAAGGTTCAATCAAACAATCATACTTCCAGCTCAAAATAGGTGAAAGGGATAAATCAATCATGCACTGTTCAATCAAGCTTTGTACAAGCTATCAACCAAAATAAAAACTATGAACTAAAATTTAAAAGCTGAAACATAAACATAAATCTAAAGACTGAAACATAAACATAAATCTAAATTATAAAATGTACTAAAGACGAGATAATAATAAAACTGTTCAAAAAGCATGGAAATAAAAATCATGATCCTGTCAATGATCCTGTGCATGCTCATTCAGGTCCAGTGCTGGTGTAGATGATGGATCCTGAGAAAGAGGCAGGTCAAACACTGGTGTAGATGGCTTAGGCTCAGGCTGAGGAGATGGCTCTGGTACTGCAACATCCTCCTGAACAATAACTGGATCAATCTAAAAAATGAAAGGCTCAGGTGGAGTGGGCTCTGAGGCCTCTAAATGTCGTCCTCCTGGTCCTATTAAGGCTCCTGGGCTGCAGAGGCCTCACCCCCTCCCAAAGGAGAAGGTTGGACTCTGGGCCAGGCTACCTTCTGAAGAAACTCCTCGACGCTCATAACTGACCGCTGCTGGACCACATCCTGTAAACTCTGGATGATCAGGAGCTGGCCCTGATGCCAGCTCTACAGCATAGATAAGGAAGGCTCTGAGCTCTGAGCGGAGGGACTTGGAAGAACTAGAGCTACTGCTGGTGGAGGAAGAGTAAAGGTAGAAGGAGTTGAGGTAGGGGGAGCTGAAGTAGATGGTGCCTCAGATCCTCTGGCCCTAGATTTGTGGGTTCCCCGAAAAGTGACCGAAGGGTCATCTAGGTTCCAGCAATTCTTTTTAATATAAGCCAAATTAATGGCTGGGCTTAGGGATTCAAAGGTCAGAGAATTAGATGCGACTCCTTGGGCCTTACATAAAGCAGTAATAAAGGCTGGAAAACCTAGCCTCGAGGATTCATGCTATGCGATGAGAGAAATCTGACCCGAGATGAGGGATCCTAAGTTCATATTCATCTGCATTACAAGCCCGTAGATTAACTTAGCCCTATCCAAAGTAATATATGAAGTACGAGATGTCGGGGCTAAGTTAGAAAAAGATAGAACACTCCAGGTCCAGGCCAGAGTAGTAAGATTCTTCCTCAAAATCTTCAGAGGCAGCTCGTCTGCATTCATCTCAAATCCCCTCCCAGGGATACATAGACGGGCTGCAAGATCTTGAGTATCTGGCCTCAGATTAGCAAACCTAGAGTAGGCGGGCAAGCTCTCCCTTTCCTCTATGACCACTGGTGTCTTCAAGAAGGTGTTGAGAGTGTCAACATCAAATTTAATTAGGTTCCCTCACACCCTCACCTGCTTAGGCGACTTTTCTTCAGGGTCATAGAGGTTAGCATAAAATTTTTTAACAATAGCAACATCAATGCTTCCCTCTAAGAAGTTAGTGAGCTCCTTATGCTAGTTCCTTCTCTCAACTTCCCTTGTAAATTCATCAAATTTGGCATAGAACAGCTTCACATTCCTTTCTAGAAGGATTTTCTGGCCAAGAATATTGTTTGCATATCTGTCCCAGGCATCTTGTGATGTGAATTTTGATCTGTCATATCATGCAAACAAAAGAATCAAATCACAAGATTAGACAGGAATTATTCAAATTGAAAAGCAGAAAATAAAACTGAAATTAAGGCTGGGCGCTTAGCGCGACAGATGCGCTTAGTGCGCTGTTAGTCTCTTTATACGACAAACTTTAGTATAGAAATCATTTTCCAAAGCTTGTATAGTTCCCCAATTTATGGTTATTTTGGAGTAAATTTTGTAAATAAATATTGTTTTATGGTTAACACTGTCTCTAGAACATTTCCATTGGATTTAATGATGACATATGTGCATTTTTCAGGTGAAAAAGAGGCTAAGTTTTGAATTGCAAAAAGTAGCAATTGGGCTAAGCTCAGCAGTTGGGCTAAGTGCTTATCCACCGCTAAGCACAGCTTCAGCGTGCTTAATGCAAAGGAGAATCTGGCAGAGCATCAGCATCGAAGCCATGCACAAATGCAAGATCAGTGCGCTAAGCACAGCAGGTGCCTTCAGCCAAGCTCAGCGCAAGACTAGTGCTAAGCCCAATTCCACTTACTCGAGCTAAGCGCAAAGGTGGCGCTAAGTGCAAGGTCACGAATTCTGAGCCTATTTAAAGCATGTTTTGTGTGGAGTTAGGGTACACACCTTTTGAGACTTGGCACAAAATTTTTAGAGGCACTGGTGCATAGCATTCCATAGTGCCTATTTTGGGAAAAAAACCCTAGAAGCAGCAACGAGGAGCAACTTGTGCATTGAAGCCTAGGTTTTGTCATTAGAGGGAGATTATTGAGTAGAGAGTGAGTGTGAGAGGCTGAGAAGAGGAGGAGGAATCCCCTTTCTTGTGTAAGAAACTAGCATTCTTTGCTTTTAATCTCATTTATTGTTAGGGTTTCTTTGTAATGGCTGGCTAAACACCCTAGTTGGGGACTTTTAATGAACATCTTATGTAAATACGTAATATCTAATTGATTGTGTTTTCTATGTTCAATGCTTCATTCAATGCTTAATGTTTGTATGCTTTTCGTTTGATCACCCAATTGTGTGCACAGTTATGTGACTTTAGCATTGGGAAATGTACTGTTGCCTTAAAACTTGATTGAAGCAGGATCAATACTTAGTCCTAAATGAGGGATCTGCAGATTTAGTTTTGGTTTTAGTTATGTTGTTACAATAATGCTATTTAGTTTAGGCCTAGACTTAAATGAGGGATCTGCGGACGAAGCTTAGGCTAAATGAGACTAAACTTTCGTAAGCTACTTGAGCTGAGTCTAGTCTTAAATGAGGGATCTGCGGACGAAACTCAGTTTAAGTTAGTCTAAACCTAAGAGGGTTGTCTAAATCGGGCATAGTCCAACAAGAGGGATTTGAGGACAAAGCTTGGATAAATTCGGCCTGACGAGGGATCAAGGGTTTAGAAGTTTAGGCTACAACATAGAACACAAGAGCACGATTGATTAGAGAAATATATTTCTATGCATCAGCTTGTTTGTTAGAAAGACCCAACATTTCTACCTACTGCTGTCATTTTATATTCCTTGCATTTTATAGTTTTTAGCATAAAAGTTTAGTTTAAATTTTGTTTGAAATTATCACTCATACATGTTTTCTCAACAATGCTTCGATTCTGAACTTAATTCAGGCTAATATTAGTTCCCTGTGTTCGATACTCGGATTCATCTGTTTTAAATTTTTAATACTTGACGATTCGATGCGCTTTCTGGTAAACCCCCATTGAAATTTCCTTGAGACATAAATAAACAAAAAGTAACTGCATTGGGGAGTCAACACACACCTTATAAAATCTACTCACGCGCTTAGCGTTTGAACACAAAATATTTTTTCTGCGGAATGGGCTTAGTGAGCAGGCTTGCTAAGCGCAATTCCACAAATTTTTAAAACATAGAAAGATTAGCGCTTAGTGCATCGAGGCGCGCTTAGCGCAACTACTATACTAGACAACACAGGCTTAGCGAGCAGGCTCGCTAAGTCCAATTCTAAGAAATTTAAAAACAAAGACATAATAGCTCTTAGCGTGACATGCACACTTAGCGCCCAACAAAAACAAAAATATCCTAAGTGTCTAATTCACAATACTCACTTAGCACACAACCGCGCTTAGCGCGTTCATCTTGGAAATCTAGAATCTTCAACAGAACCGATGAAGTCGCTTAGTGCAGTAAGGCGCTTAGCGCGTTCATCGTGATTTCCAGAAAACTAGGGGCTTCTAACCCCTTCTCATAGGCCCTTATTGGGCCATCAAACCCTAATAAAAAAAAGCACATTATGACTACAATACATCCCTAAAGCTATTCTAACTAACAACTAACCTAACACTAAGCATAAACAAAAATTCTACCTAACAATCACTAAGTTATCTAACCTAAGGTTGAAAACTTAGAAAGAAATTGAAGTAAAGTAAAGAAACTTACTTGGATTGTGCAGATGAATGCAAAGAATAGAAAAGGTGTACAAATGCAGGGAGATGAAGCAAGGTGAGGGCAGATGCAGTGAATGCCCTTAATGCACAACAAGAGTGAAATGGTAACTGCCTAAGGCAAGTACCTTATAATTTTTGGCAGTTTCATATGGTGTGCTTAGCGTGTCCATATGACGTTTGAGTTTTAAAAGCCCCTGCACTTAGTGCATCTGCTTGCTAAGCCCAATTCAAAATGTTAAAATTCCAAAGAAGCTTTTGGGCTTAGCGCGCAAGGTCGTGCTTAGCGGGTATTGCATCTTTGATTGGTCCTGCAACTTGCGCTTAGCCGCCAAAGGCTGCGCTTAGCGAATTAATGCTTATTAAATGCATTAGTGGCCCGCACTTAGCGTAATTCTAATAATTGCAATTATAGAGAAGGAATTGCTCTTAGCGAGCATTCGCGCTAAGCCCAATTCAAAAGAATTAAAATCAAGAGAGGTTTTTGGGCTTCGCACTAAGCACTCGCTTAGCGGGACCATCCAGCTAATGATCAGGGGTCAAGGCGCTTAGTGTGAACAACAACTCGCTTAGTGCGTCAAGGAAATGGCGCTTAACGCGAGGGCTGCACTTAGCGCGTGGACCACAGAAAATTTTCTAAGTTATTCTTCTGTCCATCTCTTCACAAAACTTGTAAACCGCTTTTTCAATACTAAACATGTTGAAAACACACAATCACAAGCAATCTAACTGAACTAGAATGCAAGAAAAACAAAATTAAAAAGGGCTGGGTTGCCTCCTAGTAAGCACTCTTTTAACGTCATTAGCTTGATACATAGTTCTTTGTTATCCTGGATCAATCTTGGTTCTCTCCTTCAGAACCTTCTCATCAAACTCCTTCAACTGTAAACAAATATTCTGGTCCAGCAATTTTCTTTACTCATTAAATAGATCAAAGCTGATCTATTGGTCTTGAATACCCATTTCTAACTTTTTCTTCCCCATGTCCACTACACAACTTGCAGTAGACATAAATGGATGTCCCAAAATTAAGGGAATATCTGCATCTTCCTCAATGTCCATTACAACAAAGCCAGCAGGAAAGATAAGATGCTTGACCCGAACCAGAACATCCTCAATCACTCCATAAGGTCTGGTGATGGAGCGATCTGCTAACTGTAAAGTCATCCTAGTCGGCATTATCTCCAACTCTCCAAGTCTCCGGCACATGGAAAGCGGCATCAAATTAATACTGGCTCCCAAATCAATAAGAGCTTTGCCAATAGAAACTTCACCTATAGAACAAGGTATAGTGACGCTGCCTGGATCTTTATGTTTTGGTGGAAGGAAACGATGAATTACGGTGCTGCAGTTTCCCTCCACAACTATGGTGTCACTATGGATGTACTTGTTTTTCCTAGTTAGCATGTCTTTCAGAAATTTAGCATAGAACGACATCTGCTGTAGAGCTTCTACAAAGGGCATGGTAATTTCTAGCTTCTTGAAAATATCCAGAAATCTAGCTAGATGTCTTTCTTTGTCCTTCCAAGAAGGTACCAAAGGATATGGTACTTCTCTCCCTTCAGCTGAAGATGCTTCTTTCTTTTTCTCTCTAGCACACTCACTCTTGCTTTTTCTCTTCTCTTATTTTCTCTCTTTTGCTTTTTCCTTTTTCTCATTTTTTTCATTTTCTTTTTCTTTCTCTTTCTCTTTTTCTTTTTCATTTTCCTTCTTTTCCTTCTTGCTTATTTATTTTTCACTCACAATTATTGGTATCTTCTTCTGCTGCTCATGTTTTACTTCCACTTCTTCCTCAGTCTCACTCAAAGGTTCCACCACTGGGTCAATTGCCAGGGTGAGTTCTCCACTGTCCCTGTTGCTGAGTATAGTGCTGGCCATGTGAAAATCCAGAATACCCACCTGCATTAAAGTTTG
Organism: Glycine soja; assembly: GCF_004193775.1. NCBI lineage: Eukaryota > Viridiplantae > Streptophyta > Magnoliopsida > Fabales > Fabaceae > Glycine > Glycine soja. Next base: position 24,338,982 of record NC_041005.1, on the reverse strand, counting down.
ATCTTGGCTAGTTCCCCATATAGTTCACTTCATGTGATGTATCTTAAGTGGAAATACAACAGCCAGATTCGTGAGCTCCACCACATATAGCACAACCTGCAACCTGCAAAACAGAAGAAGGTGAAGGTTGTCCAAAATGTAATTTGGTTCCCCATATAGTTCACTTCATGTGCTGTATCTCAAGTGGAAATACAACATCCAGATTTGTGAGCTCCACCACATATAGCACAATCTGCAACCTGCAAAACAGAAGAGGGTGAGGGTTGTCCAGAATGTAATTGGGTTGGCAACTTACTCAATGTTTCTGTCAATACCTCAAGTTGCTTGGACAATAGCTTGTTTTGTGCCAACAATGCGTCCTATGATGAAAGCTCTAGCAGGCTTCTTTTGGTTGGAATGTGTGCTCTATCATGCAAGATTGCATGGTCACTAGCAGACATATTCTCAATCAATTCTATAGCTTCTTCAGGGGTCTTCAATTTTATTTTTCCCTCTGCAGAAGCATCTAAAATTTGCTTGGCTTGTGGCCTTAACCTGTCAATCAAAATATTGAGCTGGATTGGTTCTGAAAATCCATGAGTAGGCGTCTTTCTTAGTAACCCATGAAATCTTTCCAAATCCTCACTCAAAGACTCGTCTGGAAATTGATGAAAGGATGAGATGGCAGCTTTTCCTTCAGCAATCTTGGACTTTGGGAAGTATTTCTTCAAGAATTTTTCAACCACTTCATCCCAAGTCTTAAGACTAACCTTTAAATGAATGGAGCCATCTTTTTGCCTCTCCAGACAAAGAAAATGAAAACAAGATCAATCAAACAGCATCCTCAGGCACACCAACTATTATGACAGTATTGCATATCTCAATATAAGTAGCTAGATGTGCATACGGGTCTTTATTGGGTAGACCATGAAACAAAATGTTCTGAATCAACTAAATTAATGAATGTGGATAGGTTATATTCTGCGCTTGTACCTCTGGCCGCGCAATGCTTGTGAAGAATTGTGGCACAAAAGTACTTGAGTAATCTTCCAGGGTCACTCATCTTGGATCATCAGCCATGATATTGGCTTCAATTAATACTGTGTGAGATTCCCCTTATTTTGGAAAACTAGAAGATGCCTCAAAAAATAGAGGTTCTTCCTGAATTACTGCTACCTCAATGTCCTGCAAAAAATTTCTATTTCTTTTTGCATTCCTTTTCCTTCAAGTTGCATTAATTTCCAAGTCTATGGGAATCAAAACACCTGCAAAAGACCTTCTTTGCATGCAAAATGGCAGTTAACCAATTCCAAAGAACAATGAATTATGCAGTAACTAAATCTTCACAAAATAAACAATGAATAAAAAAAATAAGCACCTGCAATTTGAACTAAACTTTTCTAAATAAAAAGAAGATTCCCTTGCAAAGGCACCAAAATTCTTGTTTCCACCCCTAGGAATACTACTTGTTTGTGTGGGTGCGAAATCTACTGACAAGTGCACCGGATCGTCAAGTAAATAATTAAAACAGAATGATTCGAGTATCGAACTCAGGGAACCTGCTTTACTTGGAAAAGTGTCATTCAAAATACAATTGTTTGTAAAAATAATTAAGTATCATGAATTGAAAATAAAGGTATATTCTATTGTAATCAAAGAAATAGTTGTCGCAACGTGCCCTTTCGCGGGCGAGCGAAGGCGAGGCTCACGGGTGCGCTTTCCAAAGGAGGAAAGATGCACGGAGTCGCCACCAACGTTTATTTGTGGGAAACGTCGGAAAAACCGAAGGAAACCGGTCGAAATGAAAATTCTAAGTTCGGGAGTTGTATTTACGTTTGAGGAAGGTATTAGCACCTCTTACGTTTGTCTCAAAGGACAACAGCCTATTTTTCAGAATTGTGGAAATTGTGTTATCTTAACTTTTAGTTCTTTTTATTTTTTTAGGTCGACAAAAGCGGGGCTCTTGCTCCTACGTACCCTCCATCAAAGAGGAAATCAGACCTACGTAGCTCTTTCTTAAAGGTGAATCACACGATTTCTTTTTACTTGAAAGGTGATCATTTAAAGGTGTTGGACCTTTAAAAATGATCAATTTTACTTGGTAAGAAATTGAAATGATAAACTTTCAAAACCCTATTTTTTGTGGACGAGCTTGACTAGGCGAGTTGATTTTAGCCTTAGTTTCACTTTAGTTATTAGTCAATTCAATTAAGAATGAGAAATCCCAAAGAGAAAACATCCGATTGATTTTTCGCTTTATTTTACTAAAAGGGTATTTTTTTATTATTATATTATTATTTTACCTCTTTTTTTATTTCCAACGTGGTTACGGCACGACCGAACGGTCGGAATTCATCTTAACTGAAATTAACGGATGATACAATTCAAACGATCGGTGGAAATTTATTTTATTTTTAGATTAGGCGAGAAATGACTTAAATAAATGACTGAAGCACGTCAAAAGGGGGTATAGAAAGCGAATGAAAATGAGAATAAAAGTACATGAAACAAAATATGGACCACCACGGGTACATAAAATGAATTGAAAAGCTCGGTTTGAGGTACTTACCCGTTGAAGACTGAAGAAAACGAAAAACGAACGATGAATGTTGAAGAACGGTCGAGAACGACGAAGAACGATGAAGAATTTCCACATAATCGCTTACGAAAGCGTTACGGAAGCACTTCGACTCGATTTTTCTTCACGAAAACGTGTTTTTTGCCCAAAATAGCCGAAATGCATAGCCAAAGGGGTCTTGAACATTTTGAAACAGCTCTCCCCTCCCCTATTTATAGAAAAAAGGGAAGTGCTTGCCGCCCAGAGACTTAATGAAGAAGATTTCTAAGCGCACCCGAATTACTAAGTTCACCCCCCTTTTCGTATTTTACGGAAAAGTTACGGAAGCCTTACGAAAGTGTTTTCAAATTTGATTTTCATCTTTTTTCTCTTCCCTTTCACCAATGTTAAGGGGAATATACTTACCCAAGGTTTTCAGAAATTTTACAGAAGTATTACGGAAGCCGCGGAAGCCCCGGAAACCATTTTTCAAAAACGTGGAGGAGCTTGCCGCCCAGTTGCTTTCTCCTTAAGCAACCCAACTTCCAAAATGTTCCGGAAGGGCCTAGATTTGAATTGCTATTTACACCCCTATCTTGATAAGTTCACCCCCCTTTACCTTTTTTGGTGATTCTTTTTCCGTAACGTTACGAAACTTTACGAATTTCGTAACGATACTTATTTTCTTTCTGTAAGGTTACGGATCCTTACGGATCATGTATTTACTCTTTTTTAGCTTTCGAAGAAGTTACAAAAACTCACGGATTGCGTAACAACACCTCCTTTTGGTTTCCGCCACATTATGGAATTTCACGGATCGCGTAAGCCTGCTTCCTTTTGATTTCCGGCATGTCTCGGGACTTCACATATTGTAAAACAAAGGATGCCAAGTATCTCAAAGCGGCCGATCAAAGGTTGCATATTATCAAGTAATAATCCCCGGACGAAATTAGGGTATGACAATAGTAAACGTGAACAATTGAGTGTGAAAACAAATTATTCTTGTGTTCTATGCTGAGGACAAAAATACCAACACCGATGTCTCATGAGTTTCGACTAATTTAAACTAAGCTTTGTTTGCAGATGTCTCTTGTTGAACTTAGCCTAATTTAAACAACATTATAAGCACAACAAAATAAAAACTAGAACCCTGCACACTATGTCTAGAACTACAGTTATCTAGCCCTGCTCTATCAAGTTCCAAGGAAACAATACATTTGTCAATGCTAAAGTTCCTAACAGCACACACCAATGGGTGATCAAACCACAAGCATGCATACAATAAGCTTAGATAGAAACATTGAACACATGAAAATAACCTCAAATAGATAATAAAAATATTTACATCAAGTACTCAGTAGAAATTCCAAACAAAGGATTTTAGCCCTCCATTACAAAGGAGCAGCTTTCACAAATAGGACAAGGGTTTTAGAGAAAATACCAGATTAAAAAGCAGTGGGGATGTCTCCTTCACCTCTAAGAACCTAGAAAATAACTCTAAAACCTAGAATCTACTTAAAAGTTAGGACCTTTGCTTCCATGCTCAGCTTTTCCTCTGTTCTCTGCACACATTTCGCAGTCAATTCTGACCTCTTTCACGTCGTCAGGCTCTTTTTTTTTTCATGTGCAAATCAGGCTTAAAAAGGACTTTCTGACCTCGAAGGCGCGCTTAGCACCATTCTCGCACTTAGCACGAGTAAGTGATATTTGGCTTAGCGCCAATCTTGCACTTAGCACAGCAGAGACAATCACCTCGCTTAGCGAGCTGCATACGCGTTAAGTGCGTGCTGGCATGGAAGAACTCTCTTAGGCTTATCCTCATGCGCTAAGCCACTGCTGTCTCGCTTAGTGGTTTGGTCTTGCTAAGCGCATGGTTCAGGCTTAGCGAGACAACACCTTTTGAACCTTCATAATTTAATCCTTTTTACCTGAAATTGAAGTGAAATTTACATTAAATTCAATAGGAAGGCTTCTATTGAGCACAAATGAAAACTAAACTAGAAATATTTACAATCCTACCAAAAATTAACCATAAATTGGGAGATTTATTTACATTTTGGAAACTTTTCTATACCAAAAATTTGTCGTAAAAGACGACTAACAGCACCCCACTTGCCCGTCACAAGGGACGATAACCCTTAATTGTGTGTGTGCAACATGACTTCCAAATTATTTATTTTCCCTTTTTATAATTTTTTTACTTTTTAGGGGTCGACAAGGGTGTTGCCCTTGCTCCTATGTATCCTCAGGTGCGATGAGGAATTCATATCTACGTAGTTCTTTAAATCAGAATGTTTGTGTGTTAAATTGGTCACTTTTCATGCTTTTGAAAGATTCATTTTAATTCCGAGCAAAAGTCGTTTAAGGCGTTGGACCTTGAAACAATGCTTCAGATTTGAAAAGCGGAGAGAATCGTTAAGGCGTTGGACCTTGAAATAATCTCGAGTGATATTTGATAAAAGAAATTAGTTATGAGTTGGTTTTATCTTGGTTTTGTTTTATTAACCTTCAATCCTTTAAAAGACAACTTTACAACACTTAGTGATCGGTTAAGAGTGAACTTTACCAAGAAAACGAGATCATCGATGATATATGGAGGATATGAATATGCACAAAACAACAAGGGGGACCCCCAAGGGTGCATAGATCACATACAATCCTTAAAACAAAAACTAACCAGAGGACGAACGAAGAACACTGAATGGAGAACGATGTAGAAGTTGATTACAGTCGCAATTCGGTAGTGCCTCGACCTAGTTTTTTCTCTTCTTCTTCTTCTCTCTGATTTCTCCCAAAATCCTTCAATGCTGAACATTGGAACCCTTCACTCAGCCTCCCTCACGCCTATTTATAGCAAAAAATGGCCCTTGGAACCATGGAAACTCGTCCAGGCGAGATGTTGCTTCATCCTGAAGTAAGATGGCTCACCCAGGCGAGTTGGTTCCTTCACCCTTAAGCAAATTGGGAACCCAAGCGAGCCAGAGGCTAGCCTGGGCATGCCAAGGTCCAGAAAACTCCCTAAAATGACCCTTTTGCCCCTCCCTTTTGTATCTTTCGCACTCTTGATCAAAACATTGAATGATCATCCATTTCACGCTATAACTGGCATTTAATATCGTAAGTCGACTATCAAGGATCAAAAGATCAATAAACGATAGTCCCCGAACGAAATTAGGGTATGACAAGTTATAACTATTTTCTCTATAAATAACCAGCTTGTGTTCACATCTACACATCATGAGATCATTAGAGAATACTCAATTCATCTTGAAAATTACTTTTTAGCCTCAGAATGAGTAAGATTTTGTATTTTCATTGGTGAACAAGAGATAGAGAAAAAAGAGCTTTATCATAACTCCCAACTTCTTAATCTTTTTATTTGGAAGATCTTTTCTTGGAAGTGAGTTGTTTCTTTTGAGTAGAAGAAGATCAACTTCTCAATCCAGCAAGGTTTTTGTGGAAAGATTGGTCAGGTTGTATCTTTCCTACTTGGTTTTTTGTTGAGTGTGGTTTTTACATGGTCTTGTGTTTATGCGTGAATTGCTTATAGCTTGCTAGAATAGGGTTTTCTAGTTTGTGCTAAGAGTACAGTTCTCTTAGGCTCTTTTTTCGGGTGGAAATTGTAGTTTGCTTGTAAGGATTCTTGATGCATAATGGAAATCTAATTCAGGTTATGGATTAGATAACTAGATCAACTTCTCTAGAAATAGAGAGTGAACCAGTATAAAAGATTGTGTCTTTGTCTCTTGATTCGTATCTTTCACTCATTCAAGTTTTATTCAAGGTTTGAAAAGATTCAAGTTTTATGATTTTGAAAGAAAGGAAGTTAATGAAGGATCATGTGTAAGGAAGGATTTATTATGTATTGATTACATTCAATTCATATTTGTTTTGTGATACGATCTGTTTAGAATTTTTTTTTCCGCAACACTATTTTTAAAAGTATGGTTTTGTTTGAAGGAAGACCAATTCACCCCTCCCCCTTCTTCGTTTATTAAGTTCCATCATCTTTTTTCAGGATCCATTGCTAGACCCACAAAAAGTGCATCAAGATCCCAAATTGGAATCTACCATTAGAGCAAAAAAGAGGAAAGATCTTGGTGCACATGTGGCGCTATAGGACCCACCATAAAGTGCTCTAAGATTCTTGAATGGGATCTATTACTAAAGATGCTCTTGGCATCTATATCCTCCATGTCCATTGAAATAATACCTTTTATTGGTGCAGAAGGCTTTGACCTTGAATGGAATTTTTTATACATTCCAGATATGTGATGGGTGGAGACTCAACTAACTTTAACTCAATAAACATCCTCAGCTAGCATAGTTGGATTAGTAGCAGGTGGCTATTGCTCTAGTGACTCCTCTATGGTTGGTTATACCCCTTCAGATGGTTTGTTAATGTTGTTGTTGCATGATGCTCAGGATGAATCTATAGAAGCTATTGGAACCAAAGATATGGAGAATGTCAAGCCCCTAAAAATCTCAAAGTTTTGATGAAAACAAAGGATATTAAATTTTGATGAACTAATGAGGTTTATTGAGCTAGCAAGCTAAACATGCATCCAATCAGTTTTAATACATAGCGTCCAATGCTATAACAAATATGCATCCAAAAGGTTTTATGAGAAACTATTGTCCAAAGCACTATTATAAAAGACGCGTCCAAAGTTTATAAAAATTCAATTGTTATCATCCAACACTTTTAAACAATAAAACTTAGCACAACATTTTATAACATATTAAGTTTTCTATCATCCAACGAACATGTGCCTAAGCTCTTTTCTCAATAATTTTCATGTTATTAAGGTTTACTACTCTTATACATGTTTCCTAGTATAAACCTTACATTGATATTCCCCTATTTCTCTTTAAATATGTTATAATGTTTGAATTCAAGTCACAAATCTCTCCCCTACAAAAGTAAACACATAAAAAGAAGAAACTTTCCAAGCTTTCTCCATGCCTTTAATGAAGACATGGAATAGAAAGATTGATTGGCTCTTTCTCACAACAAACATATGCATCAAGAAGCCTATATGAGAAAGACTTGAAGAGTAGGATAACAACAAACTACTTGACAAACTCTCTTTTGGTTTGAACATTCTATAAGTTCTTTCTCAAGATGAAACAAAAAGTTGAAACAATTTATCTTTTGCTTATCAAAGTTATATTCTAATCATGCTTGAGTTTCATATCCTCACATTGTGAGTTGATTACCTTATCTTTTCAAACATTTTTTGTGTGAAAGTGAGGAGTGACTTAGTGTAAAAGACTACTTAGGACTGCTTTCTTGGGTGTAAGATTGTAGTGGGTTTTCCATGAGTGGAATTGAAGAATACTTGATTTTAACTAGTTTCATTTGAGGACCTTCGTGTTGAAGAAGATTGGACATAGCTTAGTTTGAGTGAATTGATATAAAAACTAGTTGAAAATGCTATTTTTGTGAAAAGTTTTATAAACACACATATACACTATTCCACCCCTCTTTTAGTGTGTTTCTTTTTTATTTTCATGTTTCCTGGAAGCTTTCATACTTTGATGCATATGATTGAAATAGTTTAAAATAGATCTTATGATCACAAAAGTTCAAGTATGTCATTTTACAAACTAGTTATGCTTGTTATGAAAACCTTGTTATGTTTGCATTTTGATATATAACATTTTGATGCTTAGAATGTTCTGATATAAAAGCAGTATGTAAGACAGTAAATAGTAGAATGTAAAAGGAAGGGTAGAGAAGATTCAACACAAGGATTTTTATACTGGTTCACCCCAACCTTAGGCTACATCCAATCTTTACCTAACTGATGAGATTTTGACTAACACAACCAGCAACCTACTGGATCAGTCAACCACTGCAGTCTAACAACTTCCAGTAACCTACTAGACTTCCTTGTTAGCCCTAGCTGGACTTCCAGAGTAGATAATTGTTAGACGAAAAAAACACAAGATTTTTATTTTGCCAATCAACTATTGAATTTTCAACATCTTTTCACCACAACACCACACCTAGTCTTGGCTTAAAGACAACCCACTTAATCATGAAACCATTTGGTCATGAGAGAGACAATACAAGTATTTCTTTCACTTCTTTAGGCTACATAAGTATTATTTTACTCTGGCCTCTTGAGGCTACAATCTTAGAGACTCTCTCTAAGCTACCCACCTAAAAAGGTGGGTCATGAGACTCATAAGTGCAAGGACCTCCCTAAAAAGGGCAACCTATCAAAAGGTTCATCCAGTGCTTACCAGCACCCATAAGCTAACAAGGAAAAAGGACCCAAAAAGATTTGGGTACCTAAGAGTAAAATAATTCTATTGTAGATCTCCTTGATAGCAGGAAAAAAACATCATTCATGGTACCTGGACAATGATTGCGGACAACATATGACAGGCAAAAAGTCTATGTTCCAATCCCTAAGCCCTATATCTGGTGAGGTGGTCACTTTTGGAGGGAATTCGAAAGGTCTAATAACAAGTGTAGGTAAGATATGTATTGCTCCCTATCCTCTTACTAAAAATGTGCTACTTGTTAAAGGATTGAAGCATAATCTACTGAGCATAAGTCAATTGTGTGACGGTGGATATAATGTCACCTTTAACAAGGATATGTGTATTGTCCAGAACAAGGATATTTCTTCACTCTTCTCTGCTAAGAGACAAGGAAATCTCTTTAAGATTAAACATAGTGATTTGTCCAATCAAAAAGTTACATGCTTACTCTTAGTCAAAGAGCATCATTGGGTATGGCAAAAGAAGCTTGGTCATGCTAGCTTGAGGTTAATCTCAAAGTTTCAAAAGCATAGCCTCGTAAGAGGAGTTCCAAAGCTATCATATCAAGATGGTTCTCTTGATATATTATTTCAACTTCTAGGCCTTATACCTTGACCTATTTGTGAAAAAAGATGATGGAACTCAATAAACCAAGAGGGAGGTGAATTGGTTTTCAAAAACACAATGTACTTTTAAAAACAGAGTTGCAACAAAAAAACTATTCTTCTATATGGATCGTATCACAAAACAAATATGAATTGAACATCAATACTTAATCAATCCTTCCTTACACATGATCCTTCATTAACTTCCTTTCTTTCACAATCATAAAACTCGAATCTTTAAAACCTTGATTAAAACTTGAATGAGTTGATTAAACCTTGAATGAGAGAAAGATATGAACAAGAAAAAAAGACAAGATCTTTTTTATGGAAGCAATGACTTCCAAGATTATTTTGATGATGCCAAAGAATCAGGATTTAAGCAAGTTCCAAAGAATCAGGAGTCAAAAAGTTTCAAGAATCAAGATTCAACAACAATCAAGTTTCAAGGTTCAAGATTCAAGAACAATCAAGTTTTAAGATTCAAGATTCAAGAACAATCAAGTTTCAAGAATCAAGATTCAAGAATAATCAAGATCAAGATTCAAGAATCAAGAGAAGACTCAATCAAGATAAGTACTAAAACAGTTTTTTAAAACATTGAGTAGCATAAGAATTTTTCAAAAAATCTTTTACCAAAGAGTTTTACTCTCTGGTAATCGATTACCAGAAGGTAGTAATCGATTACCAGTAGCCAGCATTGTTTTCAAAAGTGATTTACAAAGCTATAATCGATTACCATGAGCATGTAATCGATTACCAATGTTTTAAAACGTTAGATTTCAAATTTCAAAAGTCACAATTAGTGATAAAACATTTTCAAATAATTTTAAACTTGTGTAATCGATTACCAGTTACTGATTTCGAAAAATAAATTACCAAAAGTCACAATTCTTAAAGTGACTAGTTTTCTGAAGATTTTTTCAAAAGAGTCATAACTTTTAAAGTGACTAGTTTTCAAAAGAGTCATAACCTTTTAAAGTGATTAGTTTTAAAGAAATTGCCAAGAGTTACAAACTTTAACTTGAGTCATCAAATGACTATAAATATGTGACCATGGCATGAATTTCAATAACTGGTTTTTGCAGAAATTTCTGATTCATTTCTCAACTTCTTTCTAAGAGTTTTTGTTCCATACTTTCTCTTCCAAGAAAATTTCATTGTTCCAAAACTTGTGCTACTCTTCTTCTTCATTCTTCTATCTCTTGTCAAAAGATTCAAAGGACTAACTGCCAGAGAATTCTTTTGTTTCTTCCCTTCTCCCTCTTGACAAAAGATTTCAAAGGACTAACCGCCTGAGATATATTTTTCCCTTTCCCTTTATACAAAAGATTTCAAAGGACAAACCGCCTGAGATATCTTTTGTATCCCCCTCACAGAGAATTCAAGGGAATAACTGCCTAAGAATTCTTTGTCTTAACACATTGGAGGGTACATCCTTTGTGGTACAAGTAGAGGGTACATCCACTTGGGTTGTTATACTTTGAACAAGAGAGGGTACATCTCTTGTGGATCAGATCAAGTGGAGGGTACATCCACTTGGTTGTTCAAAGAAAACAAGGGAGGGTACATCCCTTTTGGATCTTTGGCTTGTAAAGGATTTTACAAGGTTGAAAGAAATCTCAAGAACCATTGGTTGCTGGGGACTGGATGTAGGCACGGGTTGTTGTTGAACCAATATAAATCTTGTGTTTGTCTTCTTTTTCCCTACACTCTTTAATTTCCGCTGTGTACTTTTAATTGCCACTTTACTTTTGGTTAAGTTATTGTTCTTTACTTTCTTCACTTAGTAGTAAAAGCCTAATTGAATCTAGTAACATTAAGAAGGATAAACTTTTAATTAGTCAAGGCACATTAATAATTAATTCAACCCCCCTTCTTAATTATTCTGAGGCCACTTGATCCAACTAGTGGTATCAGAGCAGGTTACTTGAGAAAAGTTTCACAACTTCAAGATAAATGGCCCCCTTAAATTCTCTGTTTGTCAAAAGAAATTTCAGGTATAGGTCAAATTTGAAATCATTTCAAGATCATCATGAAGACCAAGCCAACTTATGTCTCATGACAAAATCTCATGAGAACAACGGGGATGAATCTGTAAGGAAGAAGTGGTACATCGACAATGGATGTTCCAAGCATATGACGGGAGATGTATCCAAGTTTACAACCATTTCCCCCAAGAAAAGTGGACATGTTACATAAGGCGACAACAACAAAGGCAAAATCAGAGAAAATAATGTTTACATTATTGATTTGAAACAAAAATCTGAAAATGATAAATGCTTTCTAAGTAAAGATAGTGATCCTTGGTTATGGCATAAGATAATTGCTCACATTAACATGGATCATCTAAATAGATTAGTTTCAAAAGACCTAGTTGTTGGTTTACCAAAATTAAAGTTTGAAAAAGATAAGTTATGTGATGCATGCCAAAAAGGTAAACAAACAAAAGTATCTTTTAAATCTAAAAAGATTGTATCTACTACTCAACCATTACAATTATTGCATATGGATTTGTTTGGACCCTCTAGGGTCATGAGTTTTGGTGGTAGTTACTATGCCTTAGTAATTGTTGATGACTATTCTAGGTATACTTGGACTTTATTTCTTACTCACAAAAATGATGTGTTGTGCCAAGATCAGATTTTACTTCACAAAAGAATGAGTTTCTTGTATGAACAAGAATAAGCAAAATGCAGAAAAAAGAATGAACAAAAAACTGCACAGAATTCAGCAGCCACTTTTATTCAATCTCTGCAGAATTTTTTTCTCTGGTTACAGAAAATTCTCTCTTATGATCTAGGCTATGAAGAATATGAAATAGAAGCACTATTTCAAGCCTAACCAACCTAACCAACTTAAAACTACCTAACTGTTATATGCTATAACAGAAAACAAAAAAATAACTAAGTTGGTAAAGTCTAAGAGAACCTAACTAATGGTTGTTAATGAACCAACATACAACAATTCTCCACCTTAGTTCAATAACAAAACATTAACAAAAATAGTGGCTGCAGAAACAGGATTCAATCACCCTTCAACTGAATACAGTCCAAACAATGGAAAAACTTGCTGCTTGGAAGAGCCTTTGTGATCATATCAGAAGGATTATGATCAGTTGAAATCTTCTTGACTATAACTGACCCTTGACCAATAACTTCTCTGACAAATTGCAGCTTAATATCAATGTGCTTTGTCCTCTCATGATGCACAAATTTTTTGGATAAATCAATGGCACTTTGGCTGTCACAGTGTACTGTGATCACTTTATTTTTTGGATAAAATGCAGAGATTCTTTCACAGCTTATGTAAGAGCTATATACTCAGCTTCAGTGGTTGATAAAGCCACTACCTTTTGAAGGCTATCTTTCTAACTAATTGCAGTGCCGAAAGCAGTGAACACAAATACTGTGAGGGATTTCCTTGAATCTAAATAGCCAGCATAATCAGAATCTACAAAACCTTCAATAGCAGCTATTCTTCTGCTATTCCTAACTCCACCATAAACCAGAACTCTTCCAAGTGATCCTCTAATATATCTGAGTATCCATTTCAAGGCTTGCCAATGTGCTTTTCCTGGATTTGCCATGAACCTACTTACTAGGCTCACTGCATGAGCTATGTCAGGGCAAGTACATACAATAGCATACATCAGTGACCCTACAACATTAGCATATGGAATACCTTCCATGTAAATTATATCATCATGTGTCTTAGGGGCTTGACTTGTATTGAGCTTAAACTGTTGTGACATAGGAGTAGTTACAGGTTTGGAATTTAACATTCCAAACCTTTCAAGAACTTTTCTGAGATATAACTCCTGGGACAAATACAACAATTTCCTTTTTCTATCCCGTTTGATTTCTATTCCCAATATTCTCTTGGCTGCTCCCAAATCCTTCATTTCAAATTCCCTGCTCAACTCTGATTTCAATTTTTCAACCTCACTCTTGATGTTACTTGCTATCAAAATATCATCAACATATAATAGCAATATCAAAAACTCAACTTTAGAAGGAAATTTGAAGTAAACACAGTTATCATAGTGACTTCTATGAAACTGTATGTGAGCCATAAATTCATCAAATCTCCTATTCCATTGCTTGAGGGATTGCTTTAAACCATACAAGGATTTATTTAATTTGCAAACATAATCCTCTTTACCTCTGACTTCAAACCCTTTGAGTTGTTTCATCAATATCACCTCATCAAGCTTTCCATACAAAAATGTTGTCTTCACATACATTTGTTCTAACACAAAATCAAATTCTGTCACCATAGCCATAAGAATTTTGATTGACCTGTGTTTCACTATAGGAGAGAAAACTTCATTGAAGTCAATTCCCTCCTTTTGAGTGAATCCTCGAGCAACAAGTCTAGCTTTAAATCTGTTTGGTTCAACTCCTTTGATGCCTTCTTTCTTCTTGAAGATCCATTTGTAGCTGACCACTCTAGAACCAGGGTTTTTTTTAATCAATTCCCATGTATGGTTGTCATGGAGAGATTTAATCTCTTCATTCATGGCACTTAGCCATTTTTCTTTCTCCTTACTAGCTAAGCAACTTTAACATTTTTTGGATCTTCCTCCAAAACTTCACTAGCAGCTACTAGAGCAAATGCTATTAGATTAGCCTATCCATACCTCTCAGGTTGTTTGATTTCCCTTCTAGTTCTATCTTGAGCTAGCATATAGCCAGCTTCTTCTTTTTCTTCTTCTTCTTCTTCAAACTTCTCTTCATCAAGAGGCCAATTAAAAACTTGTGTTTCAACATGTTTGTCCTCAGCCTCCACCTCAAAATTTAATTTTTCAGAATCAATTTCCTTACTTTGATTAGTGCTGGACTGAACCATACTGGGCTTGGTCTTGTAGGCCATCTCAGCTTCATTAAAGACAACATCACGACTCACTAAATACCTCTTAAAACCAGCCTCCAAACACCATAGCTTATACCCTTTCACTCCCTCAGGATATCCTAGAAAAATGCACTTGACAGCTCTAGGTTCCAATTTGTCTTGCTTGATGTGAGCATAGGCAACACAACCAAATACCTTTAGCTGTTTTAGACTCGGTGGATGGCTTGACCAAATCTCCTCAGGGGTTTTAAAGTTCAAAGCTGTTGAAGGACACTTGTTGATGAGATATACAACAGTCATTGCTGCTTCAGCCCAAAAAATCTTGGGTAATCCTGCACTCAGCAAGATACATCTCACTCTCTCCAAAATGGTCCTGTTGAATCTTTTAGCTAAACCATTTTGTTGAGGAGTGCCCACAACTGTCCTGTGCCTTGCAATGCCATTCTCTTTGCAGAAATCATTGAAAGGTTCAGAGCAGAACTTAAGACCATTATCAGTACGAAGCCTCTTGATCTTTTTGCCTATTTGGTTTTCCACAAGTGTTTTCCAGCTTTTGAAGTTATCAAAAGCTTCATATTTTGTTTTCTAAATATAGATCCACAACTTCCTTGAGTAGTCATCCACAATGCTCAAGAAATAACTTGCTCTAGAATGAGAGGGAGTCTTGGTTGGACCCCCAAGATCAGCATGAACATAATCAAGGGTACCTTTTGTTCTCTGCTGTCCAGCATTGAATATGGCTCTGCAGGCTTTGCCATAGACACAATGTTCATAGAACTTTAATCTTTCCATTCTGTCCCCACAATGCAGCTCCTATTTTGCCAATTCAATCAACCCCTTCTCACTTACATGGCCCAACCTCATGTGCCATAACTCAGTTTTTGATAAAACTCTTCCGGTTGCAGTGGCTGCCGAGCCAATTACAACTTCACCATCTACAAAATAGAGGCCATTCTCCATAATTCCCCTCATGACAACCATGGAGTCTTTAACTACATTCAGTATTCCTTTTTCACCCTTGAACACATACCCTCTTTATCAAATTCACCAAGAGAGATTAAATTTCTCTTCAACTCAGGTACATATCTGACCTCTGTGAGAATTCTTTTAGCCCCATCATGAAACTTGAATCTTATAGACCCAATTCCTTCAATTTTGCAAGGCTTGTTATCTCCAAGGAGTACTAACCCATCTGCTTTATCAAAAAATTGTTCAAACCATGATCTGTTTGGTGTCATATGCCATGAACACCCTGAATCCATTATCCATTTAGTTTCTGGATTCTTTTCAGACACCATCAATGCCTCTGCAGATTCATAGCCATCATCTTGAACAATTGCAGAATTTCTTGAGTCCTTCTTCCTATTGTTACTGCCACCATTTTTCTGCCTTTCAGGACAAACTTTCCTTGTATGGCCCTCATTTTTACAGTGATAACATCTGATTTTGAAGATGTTTCCTTCACCATTCTTCTGATTTTCTGACTTTTGCTTCTTCTTATCAAATTTACTATGTTTCTTGAAGGTCTTGCCTCTTGCTGTTAGCCCTTCACCACTTGTAGATGACTTCTTTTCCTTTCTTTCATTCAATTCCTTTGAATTCAAAGTAGCCTGCACTTCATCAAGAGAAACAGAGTCTCTTCCAAACAATAAAGTCTCTTTGAAATGAGAGTAACTCTTAGGCAAAGAGCACATCAATAACAAAGCTTGATCCTCATCGTCAATAGTGACATCGATATTTTCAAGATCTAGAATCAGTTTATTAAACAAATCCAATTGTTCTCCTATTGATCTATCTTCATGCATTTTAAACGAATACAAAGACTGCTTTAGGTAAAGACGATTAACTAAAGATTTGGTCATGTACAAACCTTCAAGCTTTGACGAAACCCAACAGCAATTGTTTCCTTAAAGACTTGCCTCAACACCTTGTCTTCGAGACTGAGGATAATTGCACTGTGTGCCTTCTGCAGTAGTGCTTTCTTATCCCCATCAGCCATCATCTTTTCAAGTTTGGCTTCTCCATCAAGTGCTTCCACCAGGCCCTGCTGAACAATAAGAGCTCTCAACTTCAATCGCCATAACCCAAAATCATTTTGCCCTGTGAATGTTTCAACCTCATACTTGGCCGAGCCCATTTCTTGAATCGAACTCAAAATCGCTCCATGCTCACCGCACCAATTTGTTGTGCCAAGATCAGATTTTACTTCACAAAAGAATGAGTTTCTTGTATGAACAAGAATAAGCAAAATGCAGAAAAAAAAATTAACAAAAAACTGCACAGAACTCAATAACCACGTTTATTCAATCTCTGCAGAATTTTTTTCTCTGGTTACAGAAAATTCTCTCTTATGATCTAGGCCATGAAGAAGAAGAAATAGAAGAACTATTTCAAGCCTAACCAACCTAACCAACTTAAAACTACCTAACTGTTACATGCTATAACAGAAAACAGAAAATAACTACGTTGGTAAAGTCTAAGAGAACCTAACTAATGGTTGTTAATGAACCAACATACAACATGATGCATTTCATGCATTTAGAAGACTTGCCAAAGTCATCCAAAACAAGGAAAATATCAAAATTATCTCCATTAGAAGTGATCATATAGGTGAATTTGAAAACAATGATTTTGAAATGTTTTGTGATGAACATGGCATAGAACACAACTTTTCTGCACCTAGGACACCCCAACAAAATGGTGTAGTAGAAAGGAAAAATAGATCTTTAGAAAAAATAGCTAGAACCCTTTTAAACTACACTCCACTTCCAAAATATTTTTGGGCAGAAGCTGTCAACACCGAATGTTATATTATGAATATATCCTTAATAAGACCCATTCTTAAGAAAACCTCATATGAACTGTTTAACAATAGATAACCAAACATTGCTCATTTACATGTTTTTGGATGTAAATATTTTGTCCTAAATATTGGTAAAGAAAGCCTAGGAAAATTTGATGCTAAGGCAGATGAGGGTATCTTCCTTGGTTATTCCCTACATAGCAAAGCCTTTAGGATATACAACAAAAGAACCATGACAATTGAGGAATCAATACATGTTACTTTTGATGAAACTAATATTACCTCTCCGAGAAAGGAATTTCTTGATGATATTGCAGATTCTTTGGAAGCTATGCACAATGAAGAAAGAAATCTAAAAAGGAAAAGAAATGAAGAAAACGAGGATGTTCAAGATGATATAGCCCAAGAAAATGATGATCTTCCCAAAGAATGGAAAACCTCAAGAAATCATCCTCTTGACAATATCATCGGAGATATCTCAAAAGGGGTAAAACCTAGACACTCTCTCAAAGATTTATGCAATAACATGGCATTTGTTTCTATGATAGAACCTAAAAACTTTAAAGAAGCCATAATAGATTATCAATGGATAGTTGCTATGTAAGAAGAGTTTAATCAATTTAAGAGAAATAATGTTTGGGAACTAGTTGAGAAACAACATAACTACCCCATTATAAGAACTAAGTGGGTATTTAGAAATAAACTAGATGAAAATGGTATAGTAATTAGAAATAGAGCTAGACTAGTTGCAAAAGGATACAACCAATAAGAAGGTATAGACTATGAAGAAACATTTGCACCTGTAGCTAGATTAGAAGCCATTAGAATGCTTTTAGCCTATGAATCTATTATGAATTTTAAATTATATCAAATGGATGTCAAGAGTGCCTTCTTAAATGGTCTAATCCAAGAGGAAGTATATGTAGAACAACCTCCCGGGTTTGAAGACTCACAAAAATTAGATCATGTCTATAGGTTAAAGAAAGAACTTTATGGGTTAAAACAAGCACCTAGGGCTTGGTATGAAAGATTAAGTAAATTCCTATTAGAAAAAAATTTCATTCGAGGAAAGGTAGATACCACCTTATCCCTAAAGAAGAAGGATAATGATATCTTATTGGTACAAATTTATGTTGATGATATAATCTTTGGATCTACTAATGAATCTTTGTGCAAGGAGTTTTCTATTGACATGCAAAGTGAGTTTGAGATGTCCATGATGGGTGAGTTAAACTACTTTCTTGGATTACAAATCAAACAAACAAATGATGGGATCTTTGTCAACCATGCAAAATATTGCAAGGAACTCATCAAGAAATTCAAAATGGAGAACTCAAAACACTTGGCTACTTCTATGAGCACTGGTTGCTACCTTGATAAAGATGAGTCCGGTCAACCCGTTGATGAAAAGCAATATAGAGGTATGCTTGGATCTCTACTTTACTTATCTGCAAGTAGGCCAAATATTATGTTTTGTGTGTGCATGTGTGCAAGATTTCAATCAAATCCAAAGTTTTCACATTTAAATGCAGTAAAAATGGTCATAAGATATCTCTTAGGAACAGTTAACTTAGGATTATGGTACCCAAAAAATTCTTTATGCAATTTAATAGGATACTCAGATTCAGATTTTGCTGGATCCAAAATAGACAGGAAGAGCACTAGTGGCACATGTCAATTCATAGGATCTACTCTTGTCTCTTGGCACTGCAAGAAGTGAAATAATGTAGCATTATCCACAGCCGAAGCAGAATACATCTCTGCTGGTAGTTGTTGTTCACAGATTTTGTGGATGAAACAACAACTATCTGACTGTGGGATTGTATTAGACCATATCCCCATAAAATGTGACAACACAAGCGCCATAAATATATCTAAAAACCTAGTTCTCCACTCTAGAACCAAGCACATAGAAATTAGGCATCATTTTCTTAGAGATCATGTCCTAAAAGGTGACTGTGTTCTAGAATATGTAGATACCAAAAATCAACTCGCAGATATCTTGACAAAACCACTACCCAAAGATTCCTTCTACGCCATTGGAAGAGAATTAGGACTTCTAGATGCCAGTGACTTATACAAATGATTTGTTTTATGTTATGATGACTTCTGGCTTGTTTAATACACATGCTTTTATTATGTCTTATAAATAATTTATGACATTATGTTATTTATTTATTCTCTAAACATTGGTTATGTTTTAAGTATTTAGTACTTAGTTAAGTATGACTGAACATGATGTTTATGGTTTGTGATATATGACTAAGTGGTTTGCATTTCAATTTGGTTTTATTCATATTTTGCTTTATGTATGTTTTCGAATCATTTATGTTTGTTTTACAAATTATGATTTGTGTATGTTTAAATTATTCATGTTTTACGCACTTTGGCCTTTTTGATGTTGCCAAAGGGGGAGATGTTAGACAAGTGGCCTCAGATATCTTAAGAAGGGGGGTTGAATTAAGATATTACAAACTATTTCCCCAATTAAAATTCTATTTTAATTTCAATGCAAGTTCCAAGTTCCCTCAAAATGAACTCTTAAATAATGATTCAAATTAAACAATCTGAATATAAATGTAAAACAATAATAAATAAAAGAGTTTAAGGGAAGAGAAAGCGCAAACTCAGATTTATACTGGTTCGGCCACACCCTTGTGCCTACTCCAGTCCCCAAGCAACTCGCTTGAGAGTTTCACTATCTTGTAAAACCCATTTACAAGTTCTGAACCACACAAGGACAATCCTTCGTTTGTATTCAAATTTCTTTACAGCAAGAGACCCTCAGTCTCTCAATCCCTTTTGAGAATTAGAAAGAAGAGAAGAATAAATCTCTCTTGAAAGAGATAGATTGTATAATTTGAGCACTCAATTAATTCCTTATTGAATTGCAAGTGTATTGGCCAAGGAATTCTTAAGAGGATAAAATGTTTTTGCTCTTTGAGAGAATAAGACTTTTTTGTTCTGAAAAACTCTAAGCAAATTCGTGTTTCAAGTC
This sequence comes from Glycine soja, assembly GCF_004193775.1. Taxonomy (NCBI): domain Eukaryota; kingdom Viridiplantae; phylum Streptophyta; class Magnoliopsida; order Fabales; family Fabaceae; genus Glycine; species Glycine soja. The sequence goes on along the minus strand of NC_041005.1, from coordinate 24,318,913 downwards.
ACATATAAATAGACCTTTGATGGCCATGTAAAAACCATTAGAAAAGTTGTGACTCTTGGAAATAATTTTCTGAAATTCTCCTCTGGTAATCAATTACAAGACTTGTGTAATCGATTACAGGCTTTGAAATTTGAATCAAAACATTTATTAACTGCTGGTAATGGATTACCAATATTGTGTAATCGATTACACAGTGTCGCAACCTACCCTTCGGTGGGAGGGCGACGCGAGACTCGCGGGATGCGTGTTCCACGAAAGGAATACGCGCGGAGTCGCCACCAACGTTTATTTGAGGAAAACGTCGGAAAAACCGGAAAAGACGCGATCTACGAACTTTTAAGTGAAAGGTTCGGGAGTTGTATTTACGCACGGGGAAGGTATTAGCACCCCACACGTCCGTCCCAAGGGACGGCAGCCTTTAATCGAATGTGCAAACATGACTTTGATTTTTATGTTCCCTTTTATGTTCTTATATTCTTTATACCCTTTTTATATTTTTCCTTTTTTGTGGTCGACAAGGGTGTTTCCCTTTGCTCCTACGTATTCCTCAATTTGGGATGAGAAAATCAGACCTACGTAGTTCTTTCGGAACAAAGTGTTTTGTTAAGTTGTTTTTGTCTTTTTTGCAAAATATGTTTTTTATTGAACAAAAGGTCATTTAAGGTGTTGAACCATTAAACGGTCTTTTGATTTTGAAAGGGGAGAAACGTTAAGGCGTTGGACCATTAACGATCTCTTGTTTTTGAAAGGAGAGAAACGTTAAGGCATTGGACCATTAACGATCTCTTGGGGTGGTCGACAAAAGCGGGGCTTTTGCTCCTACGTATCCTTAATGAGGAACTCAGACCTACGTAGTTCTTTCTTATCAAGCGATTCTTTACTTAAGTGGTGATCATTTTAAGGCGTTGGACCTTAAAAATGATCCATTTTACTTAGTGAGAAATTGAAATGACAAACTTCAAAAGCCTATTTTTATGGACGAGCTTGACTAGGCGAATTGATTTTAGCCTTTAGTTTCACTTTAGTTATTAATCAATTCGATTAAGAATGAGAAATCCCAAAGAGAAAACGTCCGATTGATTTTCCGCTTTATTTTACTAAAAGATGTCTTTTTTATTATTATATTATTTTTTACCTCTTTTTGATTTCCAACGTGGTTACGGCACGACCGAACGGTCGGAATTTATTTTAACCGAAGTTAATGGATAATACAATTCAAACGTTCGGTGGAAATTTATTTTATTTTTAAGTTAAGCGAGAAATGACTTAAGTAAAATGGCTTAAGCACGTCAACAGGGGGTATAAAAAGTAAACAAAACGAGAATAAAAATGCACGAAACACAATGTGGACCACTACGGGTACATAGAATGAATCGAAAAGCTTGGTTCGAGGTACTTACCCGTTGAAGATCGAAGAACGATGAAGAATGAATGAAGAACGTCGAAGAACGATTGAAAGCTTTGCGAGATTCCTCACGGAAAACGTTACGGAAACGTTTCGGAAGCGCCTCGGCTTAGATTTTCTTCACGGAAACAATTTTTCCAAGCAAATTCGAAAGAGAGAGAAGTGCCTAAGGGGCTGGACCCTTTCCTTCTTGCTTTCCTCCCCTATTTATAGCAAAATAGGGGAGGTGGTTGCCGCCCAGCTCGCCCAGGCGAGCTCAGCTCGCCCAGGCGAGCAGGGTTGCTTCCTCCAGAAGCAACCGCCTTCTGGAGGAATCTTCTGGAGGGCCCAAATGGGCCTGGGTGCTATTTGCACCCCCATTTTTACTAAGTACACCCCCCTCTGCTATTTTTTGGTGATTCTTTTTTCGTAAAGTTACGGAAACTTACGAATTTCGTAACGATACTTGTTTTCTTTCCGTAATGTTACGGAACCTTGCGGATTACATAATCATCCCCTTTTTGACTTACGGAATGTTACGGAACCTCACTTAATTATGCAACGATGCTTCCATTTGATTTCCGGTGTGTCACGGAAACTTACGGATTGTGCATCAATATTTTTTTGGTTTTTCGGCATGTCCTGGAATTTCACAAATTGCCTAATGATGGGTGCCAAGCACCTCACGAGGACCAAAGAATGGTCGCACGTCATCGAGCAAAGGTCCCCGGACGAAATTAGGGTATGACAGTTGCCCCTCTTTACTTGTCTTTTATTGGAGATAAAAGGAAAGTAAAGATAAGACACTAATTTCGTTCCTCTCGATTTGGCGAGAGTCGCGGGTGACCATAAAATCTCCACATGCAAATGACTTGTTGTTCCCAAAATTTCACAAATTGCCTAATGATGGGTGCCAAGCACCTCACAAGGACCAAAGAATGGTCGCATGTCATCAAGCAAAGGTCCCCGAAAATTAGCGTATGACACTAGTTTGGCTCCTCCCGGTTGACGAGAGTCGCGGGCGACCATGAAATTTCCGCATGTAAATGACTTGTTGTTCCCGGAGGAACAAAAGGTGCAAAAGACTATGTCAGTCTCTGCATGCTATCAAGCGTTCTGTCTTACAGATAGCAAAAGAATGTTTATACGGATAACCACTCGGGTATTTCCGCGTATCATCGGGCCCGCCGCCTCTGGATGATACAAGGGTGCAGAATGACCAAACTTGGTCTCTGCTTGACATCGGGCCCGCCGCCTCTGGATGACAAAAGGGTGCGAATAACCGTAAGGTATCTCCGCGAATCATCGGGCCCGCCGCCTCTGGATGATACAAGGGTGCGAATAACCGTAAGGTATCTCCGCGTATCATGGGTGCAGAATGACCAAACTTGGTCTCTGCTTGTCATCGGGCCCGCCGCCTCTGGATGACAAAAAGGTGCGGATAACCGTAAGGTATCTCCGCGTATCATGGGTGCAGAATGACCAAACTTGGTCTCTGCTTGTCATCGGGCCCGCCGCCTCTGGATGACAAAAAGATGCGGATAACCGTAAGGTATCTCCGCGTATCATGGGTGCAGAATGACCAAACTTGGTCTCTGCTTGTCATCGGGCCCGCCGCCTCTGGATGACAAAAAGGTGCGGATAACCGTAAGGTATCTCCGCGTATCATGGGTGCAGAATGACCAAACTTGGTCTCTGCTTGTCATCGGGCCCGCCGCCTCTGGATGACAAAAAGATGCGGATAACCGTAAGGTATCTCCGCGTATCATGGGTGCAGAATGACCAAACTTGGTCTCTGCTTGTCATCGGGCCCGCCGCCTCTGGATGACAAAAAGGTGCGGATAACCGTAAGGTATCTCCGCGTATCATGGGTGCAGAATGACCAAACTTGGTCTCTGCTTGTCATCGGGCCCGCCGCCTCTGGATGACAAAAAGGTGCGGATAACCGTAAGGTATCTCCACGTATCATGGGTGCAGAATGACCAAACTTGGTCTCTGCTTGTCATCGGGCCCGCCGCCTCTGGATGACAAAAAGGTGCGGATAACCGTAAGGTATCTCCGCGTATCATGGGTGCAGAATGACCAAACTTGGTCTCTGCTTGTCATCGGGCCCGCCGCCTCTGGATGACAAAAAGGTGCGGATAACCGTAAGGTATCTCCGCGTATCATGGGTGCAGAATGACCAAACTTGGTCTCTGCTTGTCATCGGGCCCGCCGCCTCTGGATGACAAAAAGGTGCGGATAACCGTAAGGTATCTCCGCGTATCATCGGGCCCGCCGCCTCTGGATGATACAAGGGTGCGAATAACCGTAAGGTATCTCCGCGTATCATGGGTGCAGAATGACCAAACTTGGTCTCTGCTTGTCATCGGGCCCGCCGCCTCTGGATGACAAAAGGGTGCGAATAACCGTAAGGTATCTCCGCGTATCATCGGGCCCGCCGCCTCTGGATGATACAAGGGTGCGAATAACCGTAAGGTATCTCCGCGTATCATGGGTGCAGAATGACCAAACTTGGTCTCTGCTTGTCATCGGGCCCGCCGCCTCTGGATGACAAAAGGGTGCGAATAACCGTAAGGTATCTCCGCGTATCATGGGAGCAGAATGACCAAACTTGGTCTCTGCTTGTCATCGGGCCCGCCGCCTCTGGATGACAAAAAGGTGCGGATAACCGTAAGGTATCTCCGCGTATCATGGGTGCAGAATGACCAAACTTGGTCTCTGCTTGTCATCGGGCCCGCCGCCTCTGGATGACAAAAAGGTGCGGATAACCGTAAGGTATCTCCGCGTATCATGGGTGCAGAATGACCAAACTTGGTCTCTGCTTGTCATCGGGCCCGCCGCCTCTGGATGACAAAAAGGTGCGGATAACCGTAAGGTATCTCCGCGTATCATGGGTGCAGAATGACCAAACTTGGTCTCTGCTTGTCATCGGGCCCGCCGCCTCTGGATGACAAAAAGGTGCGGATAACCGTAAGGTATCTCCGCGTATCATGGGTGCAGAATGACCAAACTTGGTCTCTGCTTGTCATCGGGCCCGCCGCCTCTGGATGACAAAAAGGTGCGGATAACCGTAAGGTATCTCCGCGTATCATGGGTGCAGAATGACCAAACTTGGTCTCTGCTTGTCATCGGGCCCGCCGCCTCTGGATGACAAAAAGGTGCGGATAACCGTAAGGTATCTCCGCGTATCATGGGTGCAGAATGACCAAACTTGGTCTCTGCTTGTCATCGGGCCCGCCGCCTCTGGATGACAAAAGGGTGCGAATAACCATAAGGTATCTCCGCGTGCTACCAGCTCTTGAGTCATGGCAACAAAAGGCGGTGTGGTCGACAAAAGCGAGGCTCTTGCTCCTACGTATCCTCCCATGAGGAATTCAGACCTACGTAGTTCTGGATAACTTGTGAGACTTGAAAAAGTCTCGTTGTTTTCTCCACTAAAATGCAAACATGCTTTAGCAAAGAGACAAATATTCCAACTGACTTAGAGCAGCATAGGCCTTTTTGAGTGAAAAACAATGCGTCTACCGGGGAAGGAGAGTCTGCTGATGAAATCTCCCATAACCATAAATGAGATTTTGGATGTTAGCATTTCGTTTCTAAATGATCATTTAGAGGAAACACTGGGTTCGAAAAAAAAAGAAGAAATCTACTCAAAGTGTATCAATCTCGCACAGGTAAGTGTTTCATCCTAATTCCGAACCATAGATATGTCATGACTTGACTTTGCAAATTATTTCCTATCAAATCAAAAATTACACGCGTGATCATGGATCAATAGGGCTTCCCTTGGGAATGGGTTCTTTTGGTGGTTTCTTCTTTCGGCTTTTGTGTGTTTTTGGCTTTTGATTTTTCTGGCTTTTTTCTTTTTCTGTTTTTGTTTAGTGCGGGGCGAGAAAAAAAAGTCGCTAGCGCACGGGATTCTGGTTGGTAATCAAAGGGAGAAGACTATTTTAGGTTGTGGTTCTCTTTCCTTCTTTTTTCGTTCATTTGGTGACAATTCTGTATTGTTCAGATATTGTCTGGTCAAAAGACCTTTCTGCACATTTCTTCTAGTTCTTTGATCAAGAACTTTCTTTCCTTCCTTTTTTTACTTTCTCCTATTCTTTGGTTGGGAATTTTCTTTCTTTTCTTTTTGACTTTCTTTGATTGGAAATTTTCCTTCTTTTCTTTTTTTTGCTTTCTCCCACTCTTTGATTGGGGAATTTTCCTTCTTTTCTTTTTTTGCTCCCGAGGGTAAGGATTGACATTCTCACCCTAGGTCAAGGTTCATGGTGAGTCAGGATCTTGGCTCAAGGTTTGTAGAATGGCTAGACATGATACATGTCGGGGTTTGGTTTGGTTCAAGGATAAAAAGGGATGCCCCACATTATTTCCATGACACAAATGCAAAAATGATGATTTGGAAATTTTATGCAAAACTGGTCATGCATGCACCTATGTGGACACTCAAGTGTCAAATTTTTATGGTCATGTGATGCTAGGGCTCAGGATTCATTTCCTCTATTTTAAATCAACCCAATGTTTCCAAAATATGTTCTTTTATCAATTTGTGCATTCATCCGAGTCCATTTCGGGCGTCTGGGAAAATCTTCACAGCATTCACCCTTCAGGTGTATACACATTTTCCAAAAATTGGTTATGATCAATGAATTTTTTCAAAGAAAAGTTGGAAATCGTCTCTTTTCAAAAGCATGTCATTTTTAGCTAGACAACTTATTTTCTCTTTTTCCACCTTTTTCCTTACTTGCCTTCTTCTTTTTTTTCTTATTTGCTCTCTTTTTCATTTCATTTTCTTTTCTTTTGTTCTCTTTTCCATTTCATTTTCTTTTCTTTTCTATTTTTATTTTTATGATGATTTTTTTGTTTATTTTACATATATGCTTTCGAACGATGTTCCTAAACGAAGAACTCTACACAGTTCCAGAATTTCAAACATCATTGATAGTAATGATATATAAATACTAACGCAACAATCTAAACAAAAATGTATGCGCTGTACAAATGACAATCGAAACAGCAAAAACAAACGTTAGTCTCTCAAGTCAAAATAATAACATAGAATAAAAATGACAAAAGAAATATGAAAGAAAACATGAATCTGGGGATCTCCTAGTCACGTATCTCCACTCCCTCCCAAGAAGTCAAGCAAATCGGCCATCTCCTCATCCTCGTGGGCTTCTTCTCCATCGCCGGGAGCTTCTGGGGGTGCCTCTCCTGCTTGGGCCTCGGGCCAATCTCCGGGCCATGCAACCTCTGCCCTGAACTGGTCTGGAGTAGGGCATGAAAAAGGAGCGAAGCCCTGGCTCTGCATGCCAAGGCTCATCTGGTACAGACAATCATGGGTCCGTACATGTGCTCGGTGGTTGGCCGCCTGCTGGCGAACCAAATGCCGTAAATACTGCTCCATGTCAAATGCCCCAGCCTGGCCAGCCTGATGAGGTGGTGGGGGCGCGCCTGCGGCCTGTGGAGCATCACCCTGAGCCTGTCTCTGGGTACAGTACTTCTCGATAAAAGCCCGGGTGATGGGCGGCCGAATCACCTTGGTAGGTGCAACGGGGACTCTGAACGACTGGCAGAGTCCTGTGATCAGTGCGGGGAATCCCAGGGCCCTGTTGGACTTATCTGGGTCCAAAGGGTGCCTAGTGGGCGCCATACCTGCAAAAATATAGATGGCATCAGCGATCAACTGAGCCACATGGATGCTCATCCGTGTCAGGATGGCGTACACCAGCTGGCACTTCGGCATGGGGAGGTCGGAATTATGATCGGTGGGCAGGATGTTGCTGAGCAGCAGAGTCATCCATATCTGAGTCAGGGTGGTCATGTTGGTGCGCATGATCCGCACCCGTCTTCCGGCAGCAGTCCGGGCAAAATCCTGCCCCGGTATACATAGCAGCTGGGCGATGGCCTCCTCATCGAACCCATCAGACCGGTTCCTCCTCTGGCCATACTCGCATTCCTGGCCCTCTTCCAATACCATCGGATATCCCAGGAGCTGGCTGATAGCGTCGGCATCGAACGGGATCCACTGACCCCTAACCCAGGATCTCATGTCACGCACGCCCTCCTCTGTTGGCCAAGCATTGGCATAAAACTCAAGGACTATTTCTGGATCAAACTTGGCCATGGGAGTAACCAGTGGTGCCCACCGCCGGCGCCCTATTTCCTCCTGGAAATCAGTATACTCGTCGTCCCTGAGCTGGACGCGTCGCTCCCGGAGAAACGACCATCCCTTGATGGCTTCGAAGCGCTGCTGGTGCACAATGCTCCTAAAGCGGTGACTGTCGTACTCCGGGGCGGAACTAGTTCCTTCGGCCGCCTTGTCCTTCCTGGACCTCTTTGAGGCAAGCTTCCTCGGGGCCATTCCTGCGAAGGCAAACATTTGGAAAGTTAGTTTTACCAGTGGGACATTACTCTTAAAGCAAAAATGGCATATAACCTCCTCCCATAAATACAAACACCAATGTAAATTTAGAGCAAGCTTATGCGCATATTTCCTTACATACGTTCTCTTGCACAAGACATTTAACCGAAAAAGTGCACCCATATACAATCAAGGCAGCTTCGTTACCTAGATTATTTACACGTACTGCCAAGGTGTATTTGTTACTTACATCACACACATCTCCTTGGCTGAATTTACATACATGCATACTCAAAGCATTTTGGGGTACCAAAAATTGCACATGTGCACATCTTGGTATTTCTAATACCTATATATACACAAACTTCATGATGAATCTTGACTATCTTCACAAAAAGGTGCTACACTTCATCCCTTTTTTCAAGTTTTTGCTACCTAAAGCCGCATGCAAATTCAAGCATATTTTCCTTTGCGGACTAAAATTGTATTCAAATTAAAAGGTATATTTTTTTGTAATATGTTTTCTTCACATAACATGCAACATATTTATATATATATATATATATTTTTTTTTTTTTTTTGTGAGACATTTTGACTACCAAAAAATTATATATACATACATTCAAGTATTTTGCTATTCATACCCAAAGTGTAAATTGCCAAAGGTATTTTGCTACCTATTCTAAACCTACACATTTATGATGAGCAACATTCCTAACCCTCTAGGCATAGGGAAAATATTGTAGCGTGGCCCATAGCTGATTGCTGGCCAAAAAGGGTAACTTTACCCAATATGCACCTCCTTTTGTATTCTTTTTGCATAAAATTTTAGTTTCTAGGCCTAGGACATATGCGGGGCTATTACTCTAGCTCTTTCGAAAATGAATGCATGTCCCAAAAATATGTGCAAACCAAATTGCCCCATGGGTTGTTTCCCTACAACAATCACGCGCTAATGCCGTTGAGGCATTTCACCGAACACTTGGTGGGCGCGCGTTTAGGCATCAATAGCAAGAGAACGGGGACAATGTGGCATGCCCCATTACTTCAAAATGCATTATAGGCCTAGGGCCATCTCATACAAACCCCCAATTCAACTTAATCAAGCAAGAAAACAAACCAAAATTGCCCCACATATTTGAGCACATTCCCACAATTTAGAGCACCAAAAGGAGATCAAAATACACCAATGAAAAGCTAGAAAGCTTAGGGATGGAATACTTACTTGTTGGTGATGAACAAAAGCGCGAAACGGAATCAAAAAATGCGAAAAATGATGACCCTAGGACTGCAAACTCGTAAATCCCGTGGGTATGGCTTTTGAAAAGGGGGAAAAGAAGTTTTTGAATGAAAAAAAACGTTCCCCCTTTCGTCACTTTTATATTTTGGTGCAGAGGTGGCTCGCCCAGGCGAGCTAACCTGCACTTTTTTTTTTTTTTTTTTTTTTTTTTTTTTTTTTCAAGGGGAACATTAACCATGTCCCTTCCCTCCTCAGGGATTAGCATTTTGCCTAACTTGAACTTACTTAGGTCAGAATTAGGCGTTGATTACTTATTTTATTATTACTCTTTTCCTTTTTTAAAACAAACAAATAGTAAAAGAAAGCTGCAAAATACAAAGGATACGGGGCTGCCTTGCAGCGACATTCCCTGCTTGCTTCGCACAGAGAAGAGCAACGATCGGTCGGTCGTGACCCCATCCCCGCTTGCGTTCATCCTTAAGTGCCTGCAAGTAATAAACAGCCAGGTATGGCCAATCTTGACCGCATCATTACCCTACCTTGATTGGTTTCTGCCGTTCGTGTTTTGTCTCCACTCCAGAAGGTAGCCCAAGGTGATCCTGCCCCTGTTTTACCACAACAATATACATGCGTATGCGTATGCGTATGCATGGATGTTTTCCAACGCAGAAAATTTAGGGAAAGTTGGTTCAGGTTCAATTCTAATTAAGCGCTTGGGGGATCCCATGAACTGAGCGGAAGGGCTCAGGCGATCACAAATTAACGCAAGGTGTGAAACTAACGTGAGGACTAAAAGCCTCAAATCCACGTTCATTTCTTTGAAAGATTGTAACGAGAGATACAACAGACAGGAAATCCCTGGGGGAAATCCAGAAAACGCATAAAGATAAAGAACATGCAGCGACATCCTTAATTGCCCCAGCTTCTAAGCATAATATCGTTTGACGACATCAGAGTTCACGGGTGAAGGTAGCTCTTCGCCATCCATGTTGGTAAGCACCAGGGCTCCTCCGGAAAAAGCCCTCTTCACAACAAAAGGCCCTTCGTAGTTCGGGGCCCATTTCCCTCGATGGTCCTTGACAGCATGGGACATTTTCTTTAGCACAAGGTCTCCCTCATGGAACTTGCGTAAGCGTACTTTCTTGTCGAATGCACTCTTCATTCTTTGCTGGTATAAGCGCCCATGACTCATGGCCGTTAAGCGCTTACCCTCAATGAGGTTGAGCTGATCGTAGCGTGTTTGAGCCCATTCTGATTCCTTTAATCCGGATTCTGCCAAGATCCTTAATGACGGGACTTCTACCTCAAATGGTAACACCGCCTCCATCCCATATACCAATGAGAACGGCGTTGCCCCAGTTGACGTTCGTACTGAAGTCCGGTAACCGTGTAACGCGAATGGGAGCATCTCGTGCCAATCCTTGTATGACACGGTCATCTTTTGGATAATCTTTTTGATATTCTTATTGGCTGCTTCCACGGCTCCATTCATCTTTGGCCGGTAGGGTGTGGAATTGTGATGCTGGATTTTAAACTCCTCGCACATTTCCCCCATCATCTTGTTATTCAGGTTGGTGCCGTTGTCCGTGATAATCTTCCTTGGCAAACCATATCGGCAGATAATCTCCTTCTTAATGAACCTGACCACCACATTCCTCGTGACATTGGTATATGAAGCCGCCTCGACCCACTTGGTGAAATAATCTATTGCTACAAGGATGAAGCGATGACCATTCGAGGCCTTGGGCTCAATGGCCCCAATGACATCTATTCCCCACATGGAGAAAGGCCAAGGGGCGGACATGACATTCAGAGGATGCGGTGGGGCATTGACATTATCCGCGAATGCTTGACATTTGTGGCACTTCCTCACATGGACACAACAATCACTTTCCATGGTAAGCCAGTAATAACCTGCTCTTAAGATCTTCCTGGCCATAGCATGCCCGTTGGCGTGCGTTCCAAACGAGCCCTCATGGACTTCCTCGATCATGTGATTTGCCTCCTTGGCATCCACACATCGCAGGAGTGTCATGTCGTGATTCCTCTTATACAGTGTGCCTCCGCTCATGAAGAAACTGGCTGCCAACCTCCTCAATGTCCTTTTATCGTTGTCGGCAATCTCTGACGGGTATTCTTTGCTTTCGACATATCGCTTGATGTCGTAATACCAGGGCTTTCCGTCCCGTTCCTCTTCCACTTGGCAACAATGTGCGGGTTTGCCACGACACTGAAATTCAATGTAGGGTAGGTCCCCGTGCGGTGTTAGCTGGAACATAGATGCCAATGTAGCAAGTGCATCCGCCATTTGATTTTCCTCGCGGGGAATATGATGGAAGGAGATCTCATCGAAAGTCTCAGCCAACTCCTTGATGTAGGCTTTGTAGGGTATCAGCTTGGGATCTCTAGTTTCCCATTCTCCTCTCAGCTGATGGATTACCAACGCTGAGTCGCCGTACACCTTGAGAAGTTTGACATCGGAGTCAATTGCTGCCTGGACGGCTAGGGCACATGCTTCATATTCGGCCATGTTGTTGGTGCAGTCGAATCCTAGCCTGGCTGTGAAAGGTACACATGGATTGTCCGGAGAGATCAACACTGCCCCAACGCCATGACCTAGAATGTTTGACGCTCCGTCAAACCATACAGTCCATTTGTCCCGATCTTCGTCCAACTTTTCCTCGAACAAGGCCATGATGTCCTCATCCGGGAATTCCGGATGCATGGGCTGGTAGTCGTTAAGAGGCTGTTGAGCCAAATAATCTGCCAAAGCGCTTCCTTTTATCGCCTTTTGGGTGACGTAGACTATATCAAACTCAGATAGCAAGACTTGCCACCGGGCGATTCGTCCTGTAAGAGCTGGCTTTTCAAAGATGTACTTAACCGGGTCCATTTTGGATATCAACCAGGTAGTATGACTCAGCATGTACTGCCTTAGGCGATGTGATGCCCATACTAAAGCACAACACGTTCTTTCGAGCAAGGAGTAATTCATCTCACAGGTCGTGAACTTCTTACTTAGGTAGTAAACAGCGCGCTCTTTCTTCCCGGATTCGTTATGTTGCCCCAGCATACACCCCATTGACTCGTCCAAGATTGTCATGTACAAAATGAGAGGCCTTCCAGGTACTGGTGGCATAAGCACGGGAGGATTCATTAGGCACTTTTTGATCCTTCCAAAAGCCTCTTGGCAATCCTCATTCCACCGGTCAGTTTGGTTTTTACGCAAGAGTTTAAACAACGGCTCACAAATGGCGGTGAGCTGCGATATGAATCTGGCAATATAATTCAAGCGCCCCAGGAAACCTCGGACTTGCCTCTCTGTACGGGGTTCTGGCATCTCAAGGATAGCCTTCACTTTTTCGGGGTCTACCTCTATCCCTTTCTGGCTTACAACGAAACCAAGCAATTTCCATGATTTGACCCCAAAGGTACACTTAGCGGGGTTCAACCTTAATTGATATTTCTTAAGCCTTTCGAACAATTTCCGCAGGTTGACAAGGTGTTCTTCCTCAGATTTAGATTTAGCAATTATGTCGTCCACGTAGACCTCGATCTCTTGATGCATCATATCATGGAACAAAGCTACCATGGCCCGTTGATAAGTTGCCCCGGCATTCTTGAGTCCAAAGGACATCACCTTGTAACAGAACGTTCCCCACAGGGTGACGAAAGTAGTCTTTTCCATATCCTCGGGCGCCATCTTTATCTGATTGTAACCAGAGAAACCATCCATGAAGGAAAATAAAGCGAAATTGGCCGTGTTATCTACGAGGATATCGATGTGTGGTAACGGAAAATTGTCCTTGGGACTGGCCCGATTCAGGTCCCGGTAATCTACACACATTCGTACTTTCCCACCTTTTTTAGGAACTGGTACGATGTTGGCAACCCATTCTGGATACCGAGCGACGGCCAGAAATCCAGCGTCAAACTGCTTCTTCACTTCTTCTTTTATCTTCAAGGACGTTTCGGGCTTCATCCTCCTCAATTTCTGTTTTACTGGGGGACACCCGGGATTTAGAGGCAACCGGTGCTGCACAATGTCAGAACTCAAACCGGGCATATCTTGGTATGACCAAGCAAAGATGTCTTGGTAGTCTTTTAGCAGGATTATTAATTCTTCACGGATAGGTGCGGTAATGCCTGTACCTATCTTTACTTCCCTCTTTCCACTGCCAATTCCTAAGTCTACTAGCTCTGTTTCTTCTTGATGAGCCCCCATTTCTTGGTCCTCATGGGCGACCATTCTTTCTAGTTCCGAAGGAAGTCCCACATCCTCATCTCCTTCATTTTCCGTTTGGTTCATTTCTTGCTCGAAGTTGATAGACGGGTCCCAGGTATTAGTACCTTCGGGGGACTCGTCATCGAATCTGCCGTTTCAGAAAAAGAAGTAAACATGCAAATGAATGAGAATGGGTAGAGACCAGGAACAGATGAAGAAAGATCCTTGTATTATAAATTCAAAAACAAAAGACACAAAGCCTTAACAAAACGAAAACTCTAAAGCCTAGGCCCAACTATAGAGCTTTTAAAACCGTAAAGGTTTACATTATGCTTGTTGCGTAAATGCCGGGGCGTTCCTCCACTCGCCAATTTCCCAGCTGGAAATCAGGAGGGCATGGTCGGACCAAATCCGAAGTACTTGGAACATCATCTTCACATATCGCGAACACTTGACCTTCGTCTCCCAGACCCGCACTTATAAAGCTTCTACTTATGTGGCAGGGTGGGCTTCCTTCACTTTCTTGTCTCCAACGCGAGCTCTGACCACTGTTCTTCCTTCCCGCGATGCTTCTTTTCATGTCCGCCTGAGTGGGCTTATAGCCTAAACCATACTTCCACGATTTCCTTGGGTTTTTATCAGGCTAGTTATGCCGCCATTGTCTTTGCCTAAACCCATCCCGGGTTCATAACCGTTCCCCAACATAACTCGGGCCATCATTACCGCCGCATCGGACAGACAAGGTTGCCCAAAGAGGGAGTCCACGGAGGAAATGCTGACCACCTCAAAAGACTGGAAAGCGGTTTCTAACGATTCTTCTGCGGCTTCCACATAAGGCATGGAGGATGGGCAGCTTACCAAGATATCTTCCTCGCCTGACACGATGACCAAGTGCCCCTCCACTACGAATTTCAGCTTTTGGTGGAGTGTAGAAGGCACAACTCCCACTGAGTGGATCCAAGGGCGCCCCAACAGGCAGCTGTAGGGGGGGTTAATATCCATTATTGGAAGGTGACTTGACAGGTGTGAGGGCCTATTTGTACTGGGAGATCGATCTCTCCCCCAACCTCTCGGCGAGTGCCGTCGAAGGCCCGAACCACCATTGAACTTGGTTTTAAAAGGGAAGCATTGAATGGTAACTTGTCCAAAGTGCTCTTAGGCATCACGTTTAAACTGGAACCATTATCGATGAGTACCTTGGCCACGATATGGTCCATACACTTGACTGATACGTGTAAAGCCTTATTATGCCCTCTCCCCTCGGCGGGGATTTCTTCTTCGGCGAAGGCAAGATAGTTGTTGGCAGTGATATTGTTGACCAGCCCTCCGAAACCTTCTACCGAAATATCTTGGGCCACGTGAGCCTCGTTCAGCACTTTTACTAGCAGAGCCCGATGAGGCTCGGAGCTCATAAGTAACTCTAGCAGCGAGACCCTAGCCGGGGTTTTGTTGAGCTGTTCGATAACCTTGAATTCGCTCTGCTGAATTATCCGAAGGAACTCGCTGGCTTCCTCTAGCGACACCTCCTTTCTACCATCCCTTTTCTCTGGGGGCCCCTTTGCTGACATATCTTTATTCGAAGCGTGGGGTGCTTCGCCATCTTGTTCCTCCACCACTTTTCCTTTTCCTTTGACGTCGGCGGGTTGGACTGGTAGGTCCGGAGGTGCGAACACACGACCACTACGGGTCACACCGCTCAGCCCCGTGATATTTGTTACTTTAGCTGACAGCGAGCTGACGTCAGTGACTTCTTCTTCCTTCTTCCCTGGAGGTGTATATCTCCACGGACCGCGTGACTATTTTGGTACGGGAAAGGAACAGGTTTGGCCATTAAGGGTGCCCGGGCTTTTGCGAGGGCTGCACTTTTAGTGAAGTATATCACCAAGGTTTTGGGCTTCGCAACATCGCTCCCTCCGTAGATTGCATGCATATATGCTGCTCTTCTTTTCCTTTAATGCCGACTTCTAGTCGACCTTGGTCTATCATCCGCTGTAACAATTCCTCTACTTCCAAACACGTCTCCATGTCATGCATCTCGCCGGAATGTAGCAGACAGGAATCCTCCTTACACCCACTATGGGGAATTACACCTCCCTTTTGTAGGGCCTCAAAGATAAACCTCCTAGGGGTTGCCACATCTCTTAAAGGTTTGGACCTGTGGGGCCTATCGGATTCAACTGCATTAACTGCTCCCCCTCCATGATTGGCGAGCGGGTTGGTCCTCACATTGGCCGATCCTTGGATCC